>NC_058499.1:2530000-2861666 GCF_020382885.2 Scatophagus argus | reverse complement strand
TCCAGGGTACCCTCCCGGGGCTAAGGAGCATCTCTGGGCGGAGAAGAGGCAGGTGCAGGAGCAGGAGCAGAAGCCGATGCTTCAGAAGAGGGAGCAAATCCAGCTGATGAAGAGAGCTGGCAGGGAGAATGTGGGACTCGTGAGCAGGTAATTGTCCAATAGTTCTCAACAGGCTCAACGAGTGCAGGGGAAGGGAAATAGTTCAAACTCACTGCTGAGGGAAGCCTTTCTGGAATTTGGGCTGCTAGCTGTTGCATCCGTCCAGCTAACACCACTAGTGCTCGTCCCTGAGTCTCAGCAGCCTGTCCCAGGACGCCCTCAATCGTCTCGAGGCGACTAAATGGTGTGGGATTGGGATTGTGTGCTGGGTCCATAGCTGGCCAGATCGTGAACCCAATTGCAGCACAAATAAACCAGGTTTCACTTTTTAAACAGTCTTTACTCAGCAGGAACACAGTTAACCAGAAGATGCAGAGCAGGTGAGTATGGCAGGATTTGAACCCTGGTCTCGTGTGCCAGGGAAGCACATTACCACAGAACCAACGGAGCAGGGAGAATGTGGGACTTGTGAGCAGGTCATTGTCCAAGAGCTCTCAACCGGCTCAACGAGTGCAGGGGAAGGGAAATAGTTCAAACTCACTGCTGAGGGAAGCCTTTCTGGAATTTGGGCTGTTAGCTGTTGCATCTGTCCAGCTAACACCACTAGTGCTCGTCCGTGAGTCTCAGCAGCAGACGCAGTCATCATGGCCTCGTGTTGATGCAGGATGCCTTCAATTGTCTCCAGGCGATTAAATGGTGTGGGATTGGGATTGTGTGCTGGGTCCATAGCTGGCCAGATTGTGAACCCAATTGCAGCACAAATAAACCAGGTTTCACGTTTAAACAGTCTTTATTCAGCAGGAACACAGTTAATGCCGAGCTGGTATGGCAGGATTCGAACCCAGGTCTCTCATGTGTCAGGCAAGCGCATTACCACAGAACCAACGGAGCAGTCAGAATGTGGGACTTGTGAGCAGGTAATTGTCCAAGAGCTCTCAACAGGCTCAATGAGTGCGGGGGAAGGGAAATAGTTCAAACTCACTGCTGAGGGAAGCCTTTCTGGAAGTTGGGCTGCTAGCTGTTGCATCCGTCCAGCTAACACCACTAGTGCTCATCCCCGAGTCTCAGCAGCCTGTCTGGTTTCAGCAGCAGATGCAGTCATCATGGCCTCACGTTGCTGCAGGATGCTCTCAGTCGTCTCGAGGCGGCTAAATGGTGTGGGATTGTGTGCTGGGTCCATAGCTGGCCAGATCGTGAACCCAATTGCAGCACAAACAAACCAGGTTTCACGTTTAAACAGTCTTTACTCAGCAGGAACACAGTTAACCAGAAGATGCAGAGCAGGTGAGTATGGCAGGATTCGAACCCTGGTCTCTCGTGTGCCAGGGAAGCGCATTACCACAGAACCAACGGAGCAGGGAGAATGTGAGACTTGTGAGCAGGTAATTGTCCAAGAGCTCTCAACCGGCTCAACGAGTGCAGGGGAAGAGAAATAGTTCAAACTCACTGCTGAGAGAAGCATTTCTGGAAATTAGGCTGCTAGCTGTTGCATTCATCCAGCCAATGCCACTAGTGCTCGTCCCCGAGTCTCAGCAGCAGACGCAGTCATCATGGCCTCATGTTGCCGCAGGATGCCCTCAATTGTCTCCAGGCGATTAAATGGTGTGGGATTGGGATTGTGTGCTGGGTCCGTAGCTGGCCAGATCGTGAACCCAATTGCAGCACAAATAAACCAGGTTTCACGTTTAAACAGTCTTTATTCAGCAGGAACACAGTTAATACCGAGCTGGTATGGCAGGATTCGAACCCAGGTCTCTCATGTGTCAGGCAAGCGCATTACCACAGAACCAACGGAGCAGTCAGAATGTGGGACTTGTGAGCAGGTAATTGTCCAAGAGCTCTCAACAGGCTCAATGAGTGCGGGGGAAGGGAAATAGTTCAAACTCACTGCTGAGGGAAGCCTTTCTGGAAGTTGGGCTGCTAGCTGTTGCATCCGTCCAGCTAACGCCACTAGTGCTCATCCCCGAGTCTCAGCAGCCTGTCTGGTTTCAGTAGCAGATGCAGTCATCATGGCCTCACGTTGCTGCAGGATGCCCTCAGTCGTCTCGAGGCGGCTAAATGGTGTGGGATTGTGTGCTGGGTCCATAGCTGGCCAGATCGTGAACCCAATTGCAGCACAAACAAACCAGGTTTCATGTTTAAACAGTCTTTACTCAGCAGGAACACAGTTAACCAGAAGATGCAGAGCAGGTGAGTATGGCAGGATTTGAACCCAGATCTCTCGTGTGCCAGGGAAGCACATTACCACAGAACCAACGGAGCAGTCAGAATGTGGGACTTGTGAGCAGGTAATTGTCCAAGAGCTCTCAACAGGCTCAACAAGTGCAGGGGAAGGGAAATAGTTCAAACTCACTGCTGAGGGAAGCCTTTCTGGAATTTGGGCTGCTAGCTGTTGCATCCGTCCAGCTAACGCCACTAGTGCTCGTCCCTGAGTCTCAGCAGACTGTCCCAGGACGCTCTCAATCGTCTCGAGGCGACTAAATGGTGTGGGATTGGGATTGTGTGCTGGGTCCATAGCTGGCCAGATCGTGAACCCAATTGCAGCACAAACAAACCGGGTTTCACGTTTAAACAGTGTTTACTCAGCAGGAACACAGTTAACCAGAAGATGCAGAGCAGGTGAGTATGGCAGGATTCGAACCCAGATCTCTCGTGTGCCAGGGAAGCACATTACCACAGAACCAACGGAGCAGGCAGAATGTGGGACTTGTGAGCAGGTCATTGTCCAAGAGCTCTCAACAGGCTCAACGAGTGCAGGGGAAGGGAAATAGTTCAAACTCACTGCTGAGGGAAGCCTTTCTGGAAAGTGGTTCAGATGAGGGCTGAGTGTGGATTCAGATCTTGAAACAGAGTTGACAGAGCTGACAGCACCAGAGGAGATGAGCTGGTGAGGTGAAGCTGAGCAGGAAGCGGCTGAATGTCAACCAGCCACAGGCAGATGAATAATGGAGAACAGGCAGGCAATACTCGCAGTCGGGGACAGAAGTCTGGTGGATTACCAGGGCAGAGACGTGAAGCAGGAAGGTGAAGGTTGGAGGCAAGACCGGTCGATACCAGGTAAGCAATCCAGGAATAAGTGCTGGAGAGTCAGGCATGAGAGCGAAGACAATCTGTCAAAGAGTGAAAGGAGTGAAGCTGTATATATACTGGCTTGATTGCAGATGGAGAGCAGGTGACAGCAGCAGGTGGAAGCAGTTGAGCTGATGAGGGGTGTGGCTGAGCAGACTGTGCTAGTGTCCCTGACAGATCAGAAGATCAAATCTATGAGGCCAAATGGCAGCTTATGTTGTCATCAGTAAATCATTTTTAACCAAGACGGTTGTTCGAAATGTGTGTTAAACGTTTAAAACATGTAAAACAAAGACGTACTGCAAAACAACAACCAACAAAACTGATAAATCAAACTGTATCTCTTGCTGTGATAAAAGATTCCTTATATTTCAAAGAGCTATTTTTATAGAGGAATTAGTGAAGCATTTTCAAACCTTAATCAGATAAAAAGAACTGATGTTTTCTTTGCTTTTGCCTCTGAGACGATAATGATCACTATCCACCATCAGTGGTGGACGAAGTATTCACACAAATACTACACTGTGACAACACTAAAATACCTTACTACGAGTAGAAATCCTGTATTCAAAACCTTAAAACTTTTGTACTGTCATATCTTTTGCTTTTACAGTAATGTTACAGCTGCATTGATGTGTATGTTGTATTAAATTGCTGTAGATGCTTAAGGTTGAGCTCATTTTAACTACTTTATATATACTGTTGGGTAGTTGTCCTGTGTGTATCTTCAAAGAAAAAAAATCAATTGTTCATGAGCTCAGAGAAAGGCACGCTGTTTTCAGCTTGGAGATGATGCATTTGGCAGCTAATGCACCAGTTAGCTAAAAGGCTGTAAACTTTCTTTTGTCCACAAGATGGCGATATATCCAAAGCCAATAAAAGACAGAACTGCTACTACACAGAAAGTCTGCTGTTCACAGTTCACATAGCCAGTTTAGGGATCAGTAGCACTAAAGCAGTCTAGACAGAAACATGCACAAACCAGTATTCACAGGAGTGGTGCACCCACTCACATGCCTGATTAGCCCTCATCTCATGAACCCTGATAGTCTACAAATAGCATCACCTGTGTGATCTATGTGCAAAGGCTTAAAAATGCTGAATTAATAAAGAGACTTCAAGAACTGAGCTTTCTAAATATAATACATGATCAGAGGGCGAAGAACAAACCCTGTCTTTCGTTTCATGTGTAGTTTGTTTTTGCCATTTATTCTGACAGATACCCTCCCAATGCCTCCTTCTGACTTTTTCACACAAGCAAATTCTTCAGCATTGCAGATTTAAATAATTGTGGGAAGAGAGGGTTCAAAATGCTTTGGAGGAGGAGTCCGTGAGAAATTGCCAGATATGCAAACTTGAGTTCTCACAGACTAGAACTGAAAACAGTTGTATGACTGCAGAGATTCGCATGTGGGGGTTAAAATTTTAGTGCAATGAGAACATTATATTCAGTAAGTTTGGGTTTAATTACCTTAAACAGACCAGCTGCTGTGAGTCATTCATACTTCAGGCACTACACATTACTATGTTGGATAACATATAACACAAATTGGTGCTCATCTGTGGATGATAACTTCAAATCCCTTTAAAGTTCAAGTTTTTCAAAAATACAGTTTCTGTATGACCATGTGGACTCCAACCTTTTGGGAAACATTGAACTTTTGGAAATGTTTCTGTGTTCTTGTGTATGCAGAGAGAAAAAAAAATATCTGTATAAGTGTGGACGGGGCATTAGTAGGAGTTTGGTTCTGTGTGTGTGGGGGGTTTACAAAGGTGCATTCACAGGATGAACATAGTAAATCTCAGTCTGTGGCCATAACCCTTTGAGGTCATTACATCTCACCAAGGTGTGAGATTATCTGAGGTAATCCTACACTGAGACCCCTGGATTTGGACCATGTAGATCCTGAGAGTATTAAACCATTCATAAAAGTCCTTTCTGTGTGTGATGAGTGCAGCAATGACCCAAAGGACTAGACAGTCTGAGACACACACTTGCAGAGATTTTATTTGACAGGAAGAAGTTTCCAATTCCTCTTTTACCATATAAATCAACAGCAGTTTTTAACAGCTACTGCCTGCCCAGTGGCCTTCATTTCTTGTTCTTGTTCTTTCTATTGTGAATGTCTCAGAACTTCACAATGACTGAAATACTACAAACACACATCTAGGGTTTACAGACAAGGATTAACACCAGTGTTTTTGTCTCTGTATGATACGACTTAATCCCTGTTTGAGAAACTCTTTGACTCTTTGTATGTAGTGCAGGTCTTGTTTCGTTACGCAGCACAGGCACAATGGACTGACTCAAATTCACAAGTAAAGGAATGTTACAGCAGCTCTGTACTAGGCAAAATCATAATATAGTTTAGTTCTTTCCACCACTCTTTATGTTCAGTGTTGTTGCTTACTTACCGGGACACCATCACCATGGCAGATGTAAACGACATGGAACACAACCAGTGTGCAGAGTGCAGCTAACAAGCAACAAGTGCCAACACAGTCCAGAGGGGTACACCTTGAGGCAGGTGCGACATAGCCAGGCTTCAGGTGGCTCAACAAAACCTAAACCTCAGCCAGAGATAATGAGCATCAGGACGGTGGTTATCAACCCATCTTGTGGACGCAGGAATGCTGCTTCAAGCTCTATGTACTTTCACATCTGCATCTACACTACTGCACATACCGGTATGTCCATTGACTGTACTTCTGCTGCTATGACTGTGTGTGTGTGTGTATTTTTATTGTACATAGTTTTATCAGGATGTTGTCCTTACTGCACACTGTGTGTGCCTGTTTTGGGTGTATGTGTATGAGTGTGTGTGCGTGTGAGTGTGTGTGTGTGTGTAATTATTGTCACTGTCTTACCTACATGTTTAGTTTTAGTTTTTAGTTTTTACTGCACATTGGAGACTGGTCAAACGAAATTTCAATTTTCTGTGCTAACCCCTGTTACATAGATCTTTGACAATAAAGTACACTTTGACTTTGATCTTCCGCACAAAAGTGACCAAAAGTGACCAATCGCATGTTGCCTACTTCAGTCAAGACGAACATGTTGTTATAATACGGCAAAAAGCAATGCTGTTGCTGCACTTAAGGTTAGCGATTGCCCTCCATATTTCTAATGTGACATATTTAAACATTATACTCATGAACTGCATCTGAGTCTGACTCTGTCCCATAGCGTAATGGTGGATGCGAGGAATAACAGCAGTGCAAAACAGACACTGGCAGCAGAGTAGGACCCATCATAAAACCATAATCCAAAGTGGTCTGTAGTTGCTGTGCCCATCATCTCCAAATGAATGGATGACGTACTGCATCTGCTTTTGATCGTCGCTTTTAATCAGAAACGACAAAAAGCGTGCAGCACAAGTTACTGTGGTGATCTAGCCAGGTTAAAAGAGAGCCTCCTTCATGACATTCAAAACTCTGGCTTTAGTCTCAACATGTCTCACTAACCAATTAATAACTAATAACTAATAATCACTTCGCTGTACAATAAAGAATTTAATTTCCTTATATGCCACGATGGAAACCAAGACTGTATTCAGGGCTACACACGTCACAAACTACATGTGACTTGCATCAAAACAAATGCACCTTTGGTTTTGATGAGCACCACTTTCAGATCCAAGCATGTCAACTCATTAACCCCAGAGTGTATTCAGGGCTACACACACCACTGGCACATGACTTGTTATGAGACAGCAATGTTCCCCTACGGACAGAAGACGACAAACAGTTGCATTTCTTTAAGCAGTGGATGTGGACACAAAATGGTTGATGTATTAACATTGATTTCCTTCACAGTAAAGTAAATGGAAGGATACAGAAATGCTTATAATTAACATTTCAGGCAAGACTGGCCCTCTAATGGCTCAGCATTTATGTAAGTTCACAGGAAACGGGCAGAAGCCCGGAGGCTGATTAGCACCTCGCCGCTAACAGAGGTTGGCTGGCCACGTGAAAGTGGTTTAATGAATGTGTGTACTGTTTTGTTAAGGTAAGCAAGCCAACTCTAGGAGTGTATGTGTTGATGTTTATCACTCGTGCATGCAAAAATGAGAGCATGTGTGGTGACCATCTGTGTGCGTGCTTGTGTGTTTGTGTCAGTGAACAGTGCTCTTATTTTCCATCGACACAGGAAGTACATCAGGTGATAGCAGCCCTGTGGGTGTGTGTGTGTGTGTGTGTCGTGCTAATGGAAAGCCATATATCCTGCAGAAAAAGGTGAACTGCTTTGCAATTTTCTGCTGTTTTTTTGTTGTTGTTGTTTGTTTGTTTTAAAGCATGCATGAGGAGAATGTGTGCTTTAAAACAAACAGCAGCTCTTCCAAACACACAAGCTCAATACTGAAGCAAAGCAACACATGGACTATGGGGACCAATCAATTTAAACCTAATACCAACACACACATGCACTTGTGAATGAGATAACTGTGACAGATAACTGCATGTGTGTGTGTGTGTGTGTGTGAAAGAGAGCGAGAACTGGTCAACAAATGGCCTCGGGTCTCAGTGAGTTTGACTGACCCAGTTTGGGTTGATGCTTTGAGCATTTAG
Organism: Scatophagus argus; assembly: GCF_020382885.2. Taxonomy (NCBI): domain Eukaryota; kingdom Metazoa; phylum Chordata; class Actinopteri; family Scatophagidae; genus Scatophagus; species Scatophagus argus. The sequence goes on along the minus strand of NC_058499.1, from coordinate 2,853,929 downwards.
CAAACCTCAGCTTACAAGTGTGGACATAATGAATGGAGCAGCCTAGTGGTGGCTGCATGCCTGCACCCAACAGGGATTCGAGTCTTTTGAGCATTTGCGGTTAGTGTTGCTGGCCAGTGTAGTAGCACGCAAACTGAGATAGCAATGCGATGTTTAGAGTTAAGAGTTTGTTTCCACAGAAAATATATGTCTGCAAGCATGAGCACACATGTCACTTTAAATTAAACATGTGACGTAAAATGGATCATTTGTTAAGATAATATAAACGTTATGGTAATTCCCATTAGGTGTTAACTTCAAGCTAATTGACTTACTGTTAGTTATGTACACATATAGAGGAATCATAATAAAAGAGATGTGAAAAGTGAAATTCATTAAATAAATGTATTTTTTCCCAGGCCCTATTGATTATTATAATAGAAAAATATGAATAAATAAAGACTGCTTGGTAGCTTGTTTTGTCCCCCTGATGACATAATTGTAGTGTGATACATCAAGTCATAAGCCATGAAAGTTCTTTCACCTTTAGTCATGTGTACTATAGCTCACTGATAATAATGTCATTGTCACAAACTTATAGCTGTTATCTGTAATGCTTAGAAAATAATGGAAAATATTGTTAAAGACAGCTGAATTATTTTGTTTTTGAATAAGACATTTTATCTAGACATTTGGAGTAAATCATGTTTAAATATGTTATGTTCCAAGGCTTTTACTATTTTGTGCTACCAAAGATAAATATATATAAACATTTTTCGCTCTCACTGCTGCTGAGTCGTTGGGCCTGCCTGACTTCCATTGCAGTTGGAATCAGAGCGTGTCGCCCTTCAAATCTTTTTCAGTGCTGTTTCCTGTCATTTCTCATCCATTCATGTCATTTTTTTCATAACAAAGAAGCTTAGGAGAACAAAAACCTGTCAACACACCCTGTCCCTGTCATCAGGACACGTTGAGCTGTTCTCACTCTCTGTCCTCAGCTTTTGTCTCCCCCTCCAGTTCACTGCATCAAAGCGAGGCATGTCTCCAAAGCCCCATGATTACCAAGTCATCGCATACTTTGTCAGTATGTTTGCTGTGCCTGCCTTGTAATGTTTTCACTGGCTTCTACACTGCATTGGTATAATCCCTCACTCCCTCTTTTACTGCCTCTTTTAGCCCCTGTTTTCCTGCTGCTTGTGTCATTTTTAGCTGAAAATCCATCCTTGTTCTTCATATCGCTCTCTCTCTGTGTTTAGCCTCCCTCTATTTCCATCCACTGCACAAATGAAAATGTGCTGTTACACTGATGTAAAGCTAGCTGTTGCTATAAAGCCAGCTTTATACCCCTCCCTTCTCCTTCCTTTCTCTTTTTTCATTCTCTCTCTTGGTCGAAGCCAGATTTTCTGAATGATATTTCCTCTGATGACATCATGCTTTTCCATCCCGCTCAGTCTTCTCTCTCCCTCCCCCCCACCTCTTTCATCCAGCTGCTGCTTTCCTGAATGAGCACTGAAGCCATCCCATGACCTCACCACTGGCTCAGCTGTGCCCCCGCCTTCCCCAAAGTCGAAAGACGATAACGACGGCGGTGCTGATGATGGCGGAAAGGGGTGGTGTAGGATGTAGCAGCGGTTGTAAACCACTGCTGTTGCCATGTCATGAGGCAACCAGAAACATCCAGTCCTCTGCAGACAGTCGTGCATGTGCACGTGCACACACACACACACACGCATGTTCCCATGCACCCGCTGCATCCATGCACTCCAGGATTACGGCACTAATCTGCACAGCAACAGCCCCCATGCTGCTGTAATGCTGAGCTGATGGGTGAGAGAAAGAGCATCCACTGAGGAAGAGACAAAAGAAAAAAGATGCATGAGGGAAAGAAGGAGAGGAAATGCCAGGAGAGAAAACGCAAGGCAGAAAAGCTAAAAATGTTACAGGGAGACACACAGAAAACTAGCGAGAGACCCAGAGACAGCGGAAGTGAAGGCAGCGGGGAGGGGGAGACAGGATTAAGAATGGCTGCTTATTCATTCATAATTTCCTGTTCATTCAGATCACTCGTCAGCCCAGCGGACAGCCGTGATCACCCTGTTATGTAAGTGAGGGGGGGGAGCAGCAGGAGGTGAGGTCAGGTGAAGGCAGCCAGCCAGCCGCATTAATCCCAGCTTTTTACTGCTCAACCGGTCACCTCAGCGATGCCATCAGTATTTGATTTATGTAGTTTGATGAAGATGATGGTAATTAGTGATGTCACAGTGGCTACAGGACTGCAGGGGGAGGTGGTGCATACAGTGTGCACAGACAATGTTGTGGTGGTGCACTGCGCTTTATCAGGGAAAAAAAAAAGCTCCAACTGCATCCATCTTGACTGAAACAAAGAGCCATAACATGTGCATGTGTGGAAAGATCATAAGATTCATTTGAATTACTGTGTTTTTTTTTGTTTGTTTGTTTGTTTGTTTGTTTTACCTTAAATGAGGACTCATTAGTGTCGGCTGTGAGGTGCATGAAGGCACAGCGACATCCCTTGTATTCATGTGAAAGGAAACCGAGGAGGAGGTGCAGCTGATGGTGTGCATCATGGGGTAGCAGTCTGCAAACATACAGACAGAAACAACATGCATGGGCAGGGCTTCAGAGCCAACGTGACCTGGTGGCCAAATCGTGTAATTACAATGTAAAGTGAGTAAAGTGATGCACAGGGGCTCAAACTGGCTTCTCCATCAACTTGAATTGTCGTGAAAGCAGCTGTAAAATGATGGCTAAAGTTCAGCTTTACAGCCCTAATGGAATGTTCCACTGATCCATTCAGCCCGATGACACCTGGAAACTCTGGAAAGGCCATCTGATTAAACTTTTTGGATCCCCATTCAAGGTAACAGAGTGGGTTGGAGTCTTATGCCCTATGGGGCTCGCCTCAGATGCTGTGCCCAGGTTTTCCCTGACGTGACAGGCCTGGCCAGCTGTCTTCATCAGACTATGTCTGCTAACACTTCATGATTAACTCACCTGTGTGTCGAGACTGAACACCAACAAACCAATTTTAGAGGTTTCTCAATTGCACAAGTCATGTAAAGACGTGGGTGGAATCACGTGTACAGAACTGAGGCAAACGTGCATCTGTGTGCAAACAACTGCAAACAACAACAGTTCATGCTGAGTTTTCATATCAGTTTGAGTGTGAGATGTCACACTACCAGAGACTGAACTATTGACCTGACTACATGTGACACACCTTGATAATGTCAGATTTTAGTCACAAATGTTCTGACTGGCACTGTTTCAGATGAAAAGGAGTTAATGATGAGAGTGATACGATCACAGAATCACCGGGAAAAATGTGCTTCAGAGGTCTGGAACCAGACAACTGGTAGCTAAAAATCATAGCAATGCAGAACTGAATAATGAGCAATAATGAGGAAAAAACATTAACTCTGCTTTTTTTGTTTGTTTGTTCTCTCTTTTACTGTTGTCAAGGTACATGAAATCATGCCATATTGTTACCTCACCTTGTGACTTAGGCCTTCGTCCTGTGTAATGAGCTAATGGCATCCTTGCAACTTGGATGCAACCTCAAAGCACACCCCGGACTTATTAACTCCTGCTGCTTCTGGCTTGTTGGTGCTTGACTCAGGACAATATTTTCTACATGTACAGTAAAAACAGGTCAGTGTCTCAGGCCGTGTCTTTCCTACCACCAAAAAGAGATATGAAACAGAAAGGGAGTTTAAGAGTGGGGAGAGGAAAGAGAGAATAAAAGAGAGAGACAAGAGACGGAGCGAATGAATCATGCCACGATGACTAACATCTTGCATAACTCAGTCTAAGAATCCTTCCTTCCTTGTCAGTGAGCGCCCACAAAAACGTTTTGTAAGCCTCCCACTGTACCCTCCTCCAAACCCAGTTCTGTAGACACACTGCCACCGCTCGTTACCTCATAGGTGAGCATTGGCAGGTCCAAAATCAAACTGGCACATGGCGCTGGATTCAGTTGGATGTAGGTGGCTCTGTATGTTCCCAGGCTCATTAAGGGCCATGGGGCCACTATGAACTAACCCACAAACAAATCACACGACTCTGTGGTCATTGACCACCAAGGGGAAGACTGTCATCTATCGATTTTTTGGTAAGTGTCTGAAGTGACTGTTGTAGACTTGCAAATAGAGTTTGATAGTTAAAATCAATGGAGGTGATTTTAATTTGAGGTGATTGTTTATTTTGTTGCCAATAAAATGAAAAAGTGACAATGAAAAATGAAAAATGTGTTTTCTCCTTGTTACAGTGAAGTATTTGAGCTTCTCTTTGCAGAATGACGTGTGTGCAGACACTGTATTTCAACACTATCAGGCTGTTTTCACATTGCTGGTGTAAAAGTGTGAATTTTCTCGTACTCACTGAAAACCCGACTTTAAGAGGCCCAGCTTACAAGCATGACTTGTGGCATTGCAAATAATGTGGAGGCCAATCCTGGTCCAGTATTCAGCGTGCACAAATACGTAACGTGAAAATCAAAAGTATTAACGTGTATTCTGGTATTTTTAGTGAGGCAGACATAATGTGATTATATTTTGTCTGTTTTGTTTTGACAGGAAAGCTGAATGAACCAAAGGTGAACAGACTGTGTCCAAACTCTGTGTGCAACAAACTGTGTCCCTGCAGTTTACTGAGTTCAGTCCCTGCCCCACATGAACAGGAAGTACAGTGTAAGACCCATTTATAAGTGGGCCATGACACGGGAACACATGACTGTGGGGGAGTGTTATGAGCGAAGCTGCATATGCAGTACTGAGTGTGTAAAAGCTCCTTGTCTTTGTGAGGAGATGAAGGACAGCATGTTTTGAAACCAGTTTTATTCATCTCCACAGACTGAAACAATAAAAAGGACATAAACATGTCACATGACCGAACTTCACACATTAAAGAACATCGAAATCAGTTTTAATCAACAGTTACATTAAAAACCTTGAATGTGCTGTACATGTGAAGTACTTCCAGCTACAGCAACTTGGATGTGCTCTTTCAAATCTTTTGGTTTCTCCTATTTCAAGGAGGTGGCCGACTTGTGTTTGTGTCTGCCCTTCCATCACCCTCACGAACACACACATCTTTTACATCACACCCAAACCTCCCTCATGGATTTGCTGTTCCATACCACCAAAATAAATAGCCTATGGATGAATCAGACGCATCCTCAAACCAAACTTCGTTTGTTTCTCCACATACGTGTGCACCGATGCCGTCTCATGACTGCTCACTCATTTAAGATTCTTAGCTATAGATAACATTTCAAAGAAGTATTCCTGCAGACAGATGAGAGGCTTGTTTGCGGTCGAGTAACTGAAATCGCTTGTGCTTCGCTTCTTACATGATTGCGTCTAACTTGTTCTGAAACAATGATTTTCCCCCCAACTACAATGTCTACACGAAGCCAAGCAGTATCATACAATATTTCATGTTCAAAGCCACATTCTTAAGCAAAGTATAAAACATGTGATATCATCTCTACACACGAGGTCTGCAAAGACATGAAACTAAGGACTGACAGTCTGTGCCCACTTGCACCACATCAGATGAAATTAGACTAGAGAACACTCAGATGCTCAAAAAGTACTTTGTGTGAAGTTTTACTCAGTACTCACCAGCTCTATCCAGAAAATTCACAGTGAAAGCACAGGGCATCACACACAACGTCTTGCTAAAAAGCTACGTGGTACAAAATTCTGACCCACTGATGTCGACTGCGAAAGCTGCCGAGTTCCTTTCATCAGAGAGAGTGGGCCGCCATGTTTGTTCACGGTTGTGACGCTCAAAGACGAATAGCTCTCACAGAAATACAGTAGCTTTGATCACCTCTGATGTTTAAGTTGTTCTATGATGAAAACTGTCATGATTCCACTTAACCACGTCGGTCTGAGTCTGCCTGTGGCCACAGCCGATGACCCGGGGCAGCTCTGTGTCACACTAGTCTGCATGTTCAGTGCCAGGCAAACATGGCAGCCAGGTGTGGGTATACACATGTGATGCAGGCCCTGGCACAGGCTGCTCCTGTTTACCAGCATCAGGAAGCCAAGCTGCCTGCAGAATGCTTTTCATGTGGTACGTCTCAGGCTTGGAGCCGCTCTGAGGGGATGAGAAGTTTGTCTTTGGCCCTCATAGGCAGAAGGCTTTCCTGTAAATCTAAAAGAAGGATTCACAATTTCGTTCCTTTACTTTAAGAGAATCACAGACATCATGTGCTACACTGTCTCGAGCTCACATACGATGTACTGGTCTAAGCATTAGCAACAGGTGAAATCCAACGCTGAACAATAAATGAAATCCTGTGCCATAGGTACTCTGGCATACATCAAGTATAAATCAGGTCAAAGGCACAACTGTACTTTGAGCTACATGCTAACCTAAGCATGCTAACCTTAACACACTGATGTTTAGCAGGTAATTTTACATTTTATCATCTTAGTTTAGTTCCCAACACAAAGTACACCTGAGGCTGATTGGAGGGTCATTAGTTTTGCATGTATTTGGTTGTAAACCAAAGTATCAAACACATTTTGAGGAGGAGGATGTTGTTGAGCAAATTTCAAGCCAGTCATTCAGCTGACCCACAAGTGCCAGTAGTTAAAACTGAAAATCAGTGAACCAGTTCAGGCTGAAGTACAACATGTGACCCACAGGAACCAGGGCCTGTTGAGCAAGGCAGGAAATGATAAGAGTATCAGAAACAGAAAACAATCCTCAAACATCTCTTCTTGAAGAAAGTTTTCAGGCCAGTTCTCAGTTTTGTACATGCCTTGAATGACCACCATCATGCACACACACGGATGTGGCAGCACTTACACCTCACACTCCTACTCAATTTCATGACCTGCCACTAAAAATCACATATACTGGTGAAGTGACCAGCGGAGAGAGGAATTCACTTCTCTCCCATGCAAATTTTTGCCTCATCTCTCACCTAATCTATTTATAATTATCTTCTTTTCTTTTTTCATCTTACTCTTTGGAAATACATCAACAGCTCTAACTGAAGCCAAGACTGACACAAAGTGCGTCGCTGACACAGGGCTGAACCCCGATGCAGAGTCACAGTGAGGCAGGAGTCCAAAATAATAGTCTTTTTAATATTAACAAAACTCAAAAAGCTCACACTTAGTGGGGCAACAGGGTCTAGAAGATCTGTGACAAAGAACATGGCATGAGAAAAAAAAAGTGAGTCCTGACATGAAACAAGTACAAATACAAATGCAACAAACCGACAAAGAGTGACGGCGAAGACAAGGACTAAATAGACAAGGTAACAAGACACAGGTGAAACACATTAGGGAGGAGAAAACAATCAAGGGGAACTGAAGTAAAACTACATGAAACAGAGACACACACAGGGGAAGTGGCGCTTTCAAAATAAAACAGGACATGACAAAACCATGGAAAATAACACATGGCAACAAATACACATGACAAGACAACATGAAACATGACATGTGGAGCAAAAGCAAAAAATAAGACACAACCAAAACTAACATGGCGTGACAAAGACAAGATTTTGATGCAATCGTGTTTGGCCCCTGACTTCCAGTGAAGGGAAATCTTAATGCTTCAGCACACCAAGACATTTTGGACAATGCTATGCTTCCAACTTTGTGGCAACAGTTTGTTGAAGGTCCTTTTCTATTCCAGCATGACTGTGCCCCAGTGCACAAAGCAAAGCTCCATAAAGACATGGTTGGATGAGTTTGGTGTGGAAGAACTTGACTGGCCCACACAGAGCCCTGACCTCAACCCCATCCAACACCTTTGGGATGAACTGGAACGGAGATTGTGAGCCAGGCCTTTTGGTCCAACATCAGTGTCTGACCTCACAAATGCTCTACTGCATGAATGGGCACAAATTCCCACAGAAACACTCCAACATGTTGTGGAAAGTCTTCACAGAAGAGTGGAAGCTGTTAGAGCTGCAAAGCTGTCTGTGTGTTTGCAATGAGACACCATTAAAGTCCCTGTTGGTGTGATGGTCAGGGGTCCTAACACACAAAGTGTATTGTGCATATACATAGTTTTTCTGGTGGTTCTTATTCACATGTGTACATAAAGCTCTTTCTGTCTTATGTTTACATAAGTAAGGCCCCAGGAGGCAGACCCTGTGTCAGCTGAGTCTGGACCCCCTACCAGCTAATTCATAACAAGCAGTCAGTAAAAGGTCAAACAAACATCATTTACGCTCTTCTCTGAGTCTGCACTCGCACGATTAATGTCGATTAATGTTGCGTATGCTGATGAGAAATACAAGTATGCAAAATGAGACACACAAGAACACAGACCTGCTGAAGCCTCTGAAGTATTGATGAGAAAATTAGGAGATTTAAAAAAAAAACAACCAAAAAGCACATGCTGAACAACAAACCAAGACAAACTCATCTACAATGTCACACTTAGTTTGCTCATTCTTAAGTCTTACACATATGAAGTCATGACTACATATTCAGAGCCATTACGCAGTCCTTCATCGTGAACGCAGTGAGGCAGAGAGCGGACAGAAAATATGAATTCTTCATGAGCATCCTCACAACGAATGTTATATGACGCTCACCGCTCATCAGTGCACATGGGGATCATCTCGTTAGCAAATCTATTTCAGTGGTTCTAAACTTTGTGTAGTTTCACTGTGCTATGAATAGAAAATAAATAGAAATACAAAATAAATTTTATTCTTTCATATAATAAAAGGAAAAATTTTGCTGAAGGGTTTTGATGAGTGAATCTTTGAGTTTCTTGTGGGATACTGTGCACTTTCCTGTTCAGTGGTGTCAAATTGTAAGTCATGGAGGGAGGAGGAACACCTCAAAATGCATATTGGGAAGAAAAGCAAATTTGTTTTTCAATGCCAAATTTCTCACTCTGAAGTTGATCTGAAGTGCCAGAAACAATAAATTTAGTTTTAAAATAGAGTATAATTGCATGGGAATTAAATAGAGTTTAACCTGACATTAAACATATACACCATAAGTAATTTTCCATTTTTGGTTCTTTGCCCATCTTATAAGATATTTTCTCACGTGAACCTGAATCACCACCAAAACGCCCTGAGCCTCCATCCATCTGAACTGAACATCTTTGCGCTGGGCTTTGATGTGGTACAGAGAAGGCGTTTTCCTGAAAAACCTCCACCCACTTCTCAAGTCCCAGTCCCCCACAAAGGCCAAAGACATCTGGTGTCTCTTTAATGAGGAGCTCAAAGGCCTGCAGCTTCCCTTAAGCAAACGCTGTCTAATCTCTGTGATAAAAACTCTGGGAAAATCAAATAGTATATCTGGTTACTATTCTGAAAATAAATGTGATAAATATGTGCTCACCCCCTACACTGCAGATTTTATGTACCCTGTCATCCCAAAGCTCACATTATGATCAGCACTCTCATGCTGGAATAATGCTTAGTCTGCATTAAACACAATTTCATTTACAAATAAGCACGATGGAACTACAATTAAAAGTAGTGAATAAAACATTTTGAAATCTGACTTTGAGACTGAGTCCCTCCACAGGATGAAGATACAAAAGTGGCTAACAGATGTCTGATGTGTCTGTAATCAAGTTCATTTGCACCCACATGAGAATTTTTTTGCTGCCTGCTTGCAATTCAACAAAATGTGTTTATCACAATAAACCAAAAAGTAAAGTAGATGAATAATATAAAAGATGTGTTAAATCAAACACTCAGTCCTGAATGTTGTGTATCCATTTAACTGCTAACGACACCAAATTCTAAAATCCTTCTTTGGCATTTTTACTCAAAACTGAATAACTTCACTTTAAGTTAGTTTGCTGTTTTGTATCCACATTAACCTGCTCGCTTTGTGCTTTTCTGCTATTCTGCTATTTTTTGTGCCCATTAATGCAAAGGTTGTGTCTACTGCTGCACAAAATGAATCAGTCAGAGTGATTTTCTTTCTCCCGCAGGCTGTGCTCGATGAAAAGCCGTCAGCAGGCGCCATCGGTGCTGGACACACTTTAAAAACCAGGGCATTGTGTGCCAGGGCCATAAGGTAACCGTTACACCCCGACCACTGCAGGTGGGGGCCTCCCTGTCTGTCCTGTGTGGTTTTGTGTGGTCTTGGTCCCCATTGAATCTGTAGCAGGATTCGGGGAGGGTTTCAGTGAGCATCCCAAAGCCAAAATGATAAAACTGATCAATGACCAGTCTTTTGAGTTAAAGTAAACTTATACATTATTTCACTCACAAATATCCCACAAGTCTCAGTTTGTCTTTCGTGAGAAACAAAGAGACATTATGAGAAAGAAGAGACTCCTGGATAATTACAGGTGCTAGCAGGGTGTGAGCTCATATGATCTGACAAAAGAAGGTGGCAGGAAGTTTGAGGCCTGCTAATTGTCCTTAAATTGCTCCTCGGGGACCACATGATGACAGCAGGAAACATCCAACGGTTGACTCAGACACGCATACACAAACACAGAGAGCAGATTATCGAGTCTGACCTTAGATAAGACGCAGGGTGAAACAAGCTCATTTCCCAGTCTTACTGCTGACTTTATGTGCATCAAGACAGCTTGAGAGTTTTCAACCATTCGTAGCCACACACACACACACACACGCACACGCACACACACACACACACACACACTGTGAAAAGTCATCCCAGCATGTTACCTCAGCACCTTGGCTCTCACCAAAGCACCAGATCATTAAAAACCCATGAGTATTTTTTTTTTTTTTTTTTTTTAACAAATGGTTGTTAGAGCAGAAGTCAGCAGACCTGCCCTTATTGGCTAAATTATGCATGGGAACCCTGAGATGACATCATTCAGGAGAGCCGTCTGGAGGGAGCCCACATCACCGCTGCTTCTACGCTAACGCTGTGGGTTTGCAATGGAAACACCCATAAAGTGTGTGGATGTGGTACAATAGCTGTACAATAGTTTTAAAAAGTACTGAAGTTCTCATACCCAACCTGACCTAAGAGGTTCTTTAAGACTCCTTTTTCAGGTTGGGTTAATTCAAAGATAATTCAACTGAAATCCAGTCAGTCATTGTTTCATAACTACTGTATGCCAGTCACCTGCGTGCAGACCTGACATGTATTGCAGGTATACTTCCTGGCAGAAAGAGTGCAAAACTTTTAATTAGCCTGGAGAACTTTTGGACAGTGATGGATACAGTAGAAGATTACAAGACCTTGGCACTTTTTTGTGCCACCACATTGAGTAAAAATTAGAGGAGATGTTGAACATAACTGGCCACAGCAATTTAATGCCACTGAAAATAACATGAAAGACACAATTACTTACTTTAACTAGTCTAAAGCCAATTAAGAAGAGACTCAGGTTTGTCTGTGGGAGAGACTTGGGTTTGTTGTTGAAAATCTCTCCATTTCTCTGCAGACTCCCCTGAGATGCTGTGCAGCTTCCAATCTTCCTCTCAATAGTTTTTCCAGTTATGTGAGAATGAAAGCTCCATTCTCGTGTGGTTTATTGTTTCTACTGTAGCTGGGAACCCCAAAAAGCAAAACACTCAAGACCACAGCAATTAAAGTTCAGATTAGTATCTTTAATAACTCAGAAACCGCTCGAACTAATCACAGGTATCAGGAGATAGCAGTTATCTCAATCAAATGTTCCTCAGAAGAAGAAAAGAGTCCAAAAGGAAGCCGAGCAGCAGTGGAGGACTAGTTGTCACTCACTTTTATTTAGGTAAACGGTAAACTGTTTTTAACCAGTTACATGCAGAAATAAGACTACACAGCAACATGCCTGTTGCATCCATTTAATTCAGTTTTACACAACCTAAATGCCACGAGGTCTTTTTGCCTTGCTGTTAGACACTAAGGAGCCAGTATTTTTGTAGAACAATAGTGACTCACAACAGTTTTTTCTGGTGATGTTGGCGGGTTTAACTTCACTATGACTCTCCCTCGTTGAGCAATGTTACAACCTGGAGTCACAACATAATTTTATAATGAAGGCGATTACAGGCATATTACAAAGGAAATGACTCACCTCACATGTTTACAGCTGTGTGTGCAGTGATTCACTCTTTCCATCTTTAAATTGCTGTTTTTCCATCATGTATTTTTTTTTTTCTTTTTTGTAATCTGAGATGATTCATTGTTCCAGAGCTCCCTAAGAACACAGTCAAATCCACATTTTCATACACTATAATTAGAGACGCGCCGGAGACTGCTGGCTGAAGTGGGTGGACTCTATTATGAACCTTTCACACTCATATCAGGGTTTGTTGTTGTGCTTTACACTTAAGCTGTTGCAATGTGACATGTCTGTGCTACTCGAGATGTTTCGGTTTGCTGTCGTTCAGACACTGAAGTCTGGATCTTACAACAATAAAATATGAAAAACAAAAGATAGGGCACAATAGAATCTCAAGGCCAAAATTCAAGATTTATTTATTTTTAAAAGGCGTGATGATTCATGTAAGCTTCATCAGAAGCCAGACCAAATGCACAAATGCTATGTGCACAACCAACACTCACTGGGAGAACACTTGTCTTTTATTTTGAGTTGGCAGCGGCTCACCGTTCCAGCCTCTGGTTACATCTGATCCTACTTACAACCTGTATGGACCACAGCTCGCTGCTCTCCAGCAACCGTCATTGAATAAAGTATTCAAATAGCAGCTTAAAAAAAACTGCCACAATTAATAATCACCCAGGCCGGATAAACAAAAGTCGATGCTCCAAGACAGCCTTTGTTAACTGCTGCTGCTGAACAGTTGTAGCCTGCCATTCAGGGAACTCGGATATCAGTGAGAATACAGTGGCTCCAGCCTCTGTTTATTTGGTGTGGTTTCTGTGGTTGCCATAGTCACACAGTGAGCTTCAGCACCAAGCTTTAAAAAAACCATCATCATCTCACAGCAAACAGCCGTCATGTCTGGATGCCTGTCACCACTGCCTGTTGGACTGTTGGAGCCGCCTGCCGCACCATGTGAAGGTACCTGCAGCAGTGCAGTGGAACACAGACAGACAGACGTAACGTGTATGACAGCCGAAGGCAACATGGCTTTGCATTTCTTATAAGATGAGTCACAGTGTAAGTGTGTCGAAGCTGCCTGAGAAGCTCTGCAGGGACCATTTGGGAAGCTGTTGCTCTGACCTGAAAAAAGGGCAGCCAGCATGGTGCCGTAAAGACAGTCACAAGCATCAGATCCCTGCATCGCTGCAGAACGCATACCCGACTCAGTGGTCACTGTGGAGTTGCCTTGCATGTAACCTGCTGCCTTAGCTGCTTGGCTCGCTTGTGATAAAATAGCAATACATGATGCAAATGGACAAGCTGCACATTGTTTAGAAGTATATGTGGAAATTCTTGTTCTCGGGGCGTCCCACTGATTATACCATTCACTGGTAATTATTTCCACAGCTTTAAAAGACTCACCTGGAGTCCTGACACAACGGAAACAAAGAGTGGATGCCTCATGACAACAGGCAAACGGCATCCTGCTGCATCTTTTTTTTGTTGCTGCTCCTCATCGTCCCGTTTCTGTGTCCTGGGGAGGCACGACTGCAAAAAAGTAATACAAAGTAATACAAGTTTGGATGATCTGGCGATTTAATTTGATGTAACATTATCAGGTATGAGCTGCTCGTATTTGCATCCATAACAAAACAAATGCAGCCATCTTTTCTTCTCCCAGAGGAGCAACTAAGCAAAAGAGGGCAAATGCGCTGGTTGCTCAGGCAGTGCACATCCATGAGCGCACACACACACACACACACACACACACACACACACACACACACACACACACACACACACAAACAGAACACATATTTTTTGAATTAACTCTCTTCTCTGAAGCTGCTCTGATTCATTCAGTGGATTATTGTGCAACTCACCCTAAGCCAATGGCATTCCAAAAAGCCTTAAGTATAATCTTATTCCAAAACTCTATGTGAATGGATCTATTTGTTTCCATTCACATATTCACAAACAAACCAATAACAAATAAACAACTGAATGTCAAGCAACCTTTGTCTGAGAAAACTGAAGAGGCAGGCCTACAGGCATGCAGGAGCATCTCATGGCTCCGCGGTCCTTCTGCTGGAAGAGGATCACCTGTGAAACAGTCGCATGTCGCAGCCACATGGTGGCCAACATGTTGCTTTGCTCAACGTGATGCCCAGTCAGGCATCAAACTCGAGGAAACCGGGTCTCTGAACCACAGGGAACATTCGCTCATTCTTCTATTTCCAAACATTTCCAGTAATCAGGTGGGCAGAAAAGTTTTCCCAGCTGCTGCTGACAAAACAAGGTGTGCAGCTATTAATCCACCTTCATGATGTAGCATGCTGGCTAAGATGCTGTTGAGTTTATCTTGGAAATTTGCACTGTAGAGTCGGGTTTCAGAAATGACATGGAAGACAAAAACAAAAAGATTTGGTATATTTTTGTATTAAACATGAACTCCAAGGTTTAAATAAATACTCTGTAAGAAATGACTGGCATCAAGGCTTTCCATGTGCAGAGATAAAAAGTCATTTAGTGACAAAAGCACACATGAAGTTTTAGATTCAAAACCCTCTACTGAACTGCCGACATAGACGGATGACAGAAAATGCATCATTTAAAGGAGCACAGGAAAATCTGGGAACTCACGCCTCCTTTCACAGCATCAATATTTTAGCCCCTCACAAGCCTCTGCTTCCGCTCAGCAGTGATGCCATGTTGAGTCAGATGTTTGACTTAAGCAGCCTTAGATCATTTTGCAAGGGGTGGGAGGACGGTTAAAATAGGTCAGTGAAGGCAGCACACAGAGATATCATACTTGTGTTCTGACGACGGCAGTCCTTTCCTCACTCTGCTCGCTGTGGAATGTGAATGTTTAGTGTGGATGGAAGGTCAAAGCAGAGAGGAAACGCATTTTCAGATTTAATCACCCAAGCGACAAAATCCCATGAGATTTATGACAGTTTTTTTAAAGGTCACAGGAAGCGGGAGTTTAGCGTTACATTAGCCTTGAAGGATAGTTTTCCACTGTCAAGTGAGGATTCATCCCCCAGGTGTTACTGAGCTCGTTTTATGAGCCTGTTGATGAGCATATTCGGGCCCTTACCGCCACCCTCCCCGTCAGTGTGTGCTGACCTGGCAGTTAGGGGTGAAAGTCTTGATCATTTGTATGCATGGATTAATAATTTATGCCCTTAAATTACTTAATGTGATTAAATGAATGATTGATGAATGATTGATGTA
This sequence comes from Scatophagus argus, assembly GCF_020382885.2. NCBI lineage: Eukaryota > Metazoa > Chordata > Actinopteri > Scatophagidae > Scatophagus > Scatophagus argus. The sequence continues at coordinate 2,838,725 of NC_058499.1, read as the reverse complement.
AGGGAACAAATTACAAATGTGTGCACATGAATTAACTGTGCATTTCCATCCATCATTTTTGTTGTTGCTCTGTTGTCGTTGGTGAGTCTCAAAAGAGTTCAAAGGTCAATGAGATCTTCTCTGAAGGATGTGCCTGTAATCCGCCGCTTATCAGGTGTGAGAGAAAACACTCCACCCTCCAATCTGCAGTGACCTCTTGAACTTCCTGCTAGGACGAGGTCAAACTCTTGGGTGTTTACCAGCACACACAGGAATTTTTACAACATGAAAGGTCTGCTGGGAATTCCACAAGTGGCCCACTTCAAATGAGTGCTGCTCTGGCTGAAAGGGCCAAGCATGTGACCCCAGGCTCACAGGTCAGATAAAGAAAGCTCTGTGGCAGCCCGTGAGGAACGAGAATGTCAGCTTTTAAAGCACTTTGCACAGCACTGTTTTGCAGACTATAGACTTTCTTTTCATATGGTATTTGTTGTGTTCTTTGGTAGCGAACGCCTGCAAGGCGATGATTTCTGTGCTGTGGAGCAACTTAGAAGATAAGTAAGTAATATCATTAATAGTCACTCTTATTATTTTGTTGAGGTGCTTTTTGAAATTGGTGTCACTGCTTTGACCATAGCCATGACTGTCTGCAGAGGAGGAGCTGAACTGTTTCATTTTGTATTATCTACCTCATCTTGTTTTTTATATTTTTATATATTTTTTTCTCTTAAGTGTGCAATTTTCATTTCTGCTGCTATTTATAGGTGTGCTTTTAAGCCGAGAATCTGCACAAAATTTCGTTATGCTTGCATAATGACAATAAAGACTCTTGAATCTTGAAAAGACTCTTTTTAATGGCTGAAGTTCACATGCATCAACTGAACTTATCAGCTGATTGTTTCATTAGTTGTTTCTTTTGGTAATTTTGGTATAAACGTACAGCTGGTGAAAACCAAATTTAAAGAATCTTCAAGTCAAAGCTGTCAAGCTGAGGCTCGGGGTAAGACTCAGACGCAGAGACTCCATATTGAATAAACAGACTTTATTGATGAAGTCTGAGTCACAGGCAGAGTGGAAAACAAAAAGGCTATGAAAACTTCCTAAAGTGCATTCTTCCTAGGAGAGGCAGGAACGCATAGCTATGAAACATTAACAAAAAAGGGAAGGGAAAAGGAAACAATGACTGGCTATAAAACTTAAAGAACAAAGAAAAAAAAAACACTCCCAAGGGAGGAATAAATCCACAAACTGAGGTAAGGATTCTAAGAACCAAAAATCACTCCAACCCGAGGAAAATCTAAACTATCAGTACTAATAAAACTACAACTAAAATCGCTCTGTAAAGAGGAAAAACTAGGACCTAAACTACAAAACCTAACTAGAAACTAAGCTGAGCTATGAAAAGTACAACAAAAAAATCAGTCTTAACAGAGGACACTACAGAGAGCTTTCACAGCAAGAAACTGAGGCAAAGACCGCTGACATGATCACACTGAGGACGAAACTCACTGGCACAGGACGAAGGTAACGCAGGCTATTTCAAACACAGGAGGGTAAGAGGAAACAGGTGGATACAATCGGGTAATCAGTGAGACAATCAGACTGGAGACACATGAGGAAGGGCAAGTGACCTGAAACGAAAGGAGAGTTACTTTTCAAAATAAAACAAGAAATGATGAGACATAAACCCAAAACATGACAATACCTCACCGTGGTGTGGCAGAAGCAGACTGTAACACATTCACACATTTTTTTCTGACCCCACCAGAAGTCCCCCATCCTCCATTCAGAAGGACATAATGGAAAGCTATCAGATTTGACACACTATATGACAAAAGTCCTGCGACACCTGACCATTACATAGCATTCTAAACACATAGACATGAATGTGGAGTTTGTTCCCCCCTGTGCAGCTCTAACAGCTTCCACTCTTCTGTGAAGGCTTTCCACAACATGTTGGAGTGTTTCTGTGGGAATTTGTGCCCATTCATGCAGTAGAGCATTTGTGAGGTCACACACTGATGTTGGACCAAAAGGCCTGGCTCACAATCTCCGTTCCAGTTCATCCCAAAGGTGTTGGATGGGGTTGAGGTCAGGGCTCTGTGTGGGCCAGTCAAGTTCTTCCACACCAAACTCATCCAACCATGTCTTTATGGAGCTTTGCTTTGTGCACTGGGGCACAGTCATGCTGGAATAGAAAAGGGCCTTCAACAAACTGTTGCCACACAGTTGGAAGCATAGCATTGTTCAAAATGTCTTGGTATGCTGAAGCATTAAGATTTCCCTCCACTGGAAGCGAGGGGTCAACCGCTGGAAAACAGCCCCTGTCTGAATACTTTTGTCCATATAGTAAGATGACTCTAGCATAGAGCATTTGCTGATCTAACTGATTCTGTTGTTTGTTTCTGGAGTTCAGTCTCACTTCGTGACAAGCTGCTCTCTGCAAACGGTCAATCAAGATGGTCAAGAGTACAATTAATCAATAAAAATGGAATAATTGCTTTGAACTTGAGCAGAGGCATCACAAAAACAAAGCACTGCGTAAAAATCTATTATTTAATTTAGGAAGTCCAACATGTAAAAACTCATATTTTTGGTTTTGGGGACAGTTATGTGCTGGACTTGTGTGTTGCCAGCAACCATCAGTCAGTCACAGTGAGGTTGCCAGGTTTGGTACCAGCATGTCTGCACAGAAACCAGCACCTGTGTTCACTAACCGTATCTACAGAAGCACTCAGTGGGCGGATAAACTGTTGTTTGTCAAGACTTATTTACAGGACGTACCTCCTCCCTAAAACCACAAAGTGAGACTGAAATAATCTTCTCATCTTTCTCTCAGAAGGAAAGTCACTGTCATCACCACAATGTTTTGCCAAAACTCGTCTTTTAAGCCAGAGCAACTTCACAAAGTAGGTTCATTTCAACAATTGTCCTAATTAAACATACAAAGCTGAAGCTATTTTAAGTAAATGCTGTCTGTATGAAACTTGTAATTTACAGCAATAGATGTGTTTTTTTTACAGAGAGAAAGAGGAACAAGGTAGGAGGAGGAAGGTTCAAGTTAAAGCATTTTTAGATGTCATGAGTCATGAACGATCAGCTTTATTCTCAACTTATTCTCATTTTAGGTGACATGTCAACTGAGAGCTGGCAAATGGAAACTACAGTTCTGCTGCACAAGCCCTCACTGGGGTAAAAATATCCGTACCCTGGCAGAATTATTTTTAAAAAATGCTCATGAGAAAGTAGTACACAGGATGCACTTGCACGGTGAAACATGCTTTGCATTAGTGATACTCTTTCCTGAATGGCAGCGTTTGTTGGGCAGTCATGTGAACTGTAGTGGTTAAAGTTGGCTTCCTTTCTGCATCCCATGACATCCTTTGAGGGCAGGCAGTCCGGGCCGGGAGGGAGGTGCTGAGGAGAAAACAAGCGCACCACAAGTTCAGCGATACACATAACAACTTTCCTGATGGAGGACGAGATAACAGCAGCATTTCATGTTAGTACTTTTTTGAACATCCGGAGTGAGGATCCATTTATCGACACTGATCAGTATCAGGATGTGACGACTATCTGCTCACTAACCTCTGAGTCACCATGCAAAGTCAGCCACAGAGCTCTGCTCACATGACACATTCAGAGGGAGGCTGTTTAGATACATGTAGCATGAGCACACACACACACACACACACACACAGTTTCACACAGTTACACAAAGTTATGCACATATGGAAGCAAATCATCAATATCCAACAGCCTAACAGGATACACAAAGAGTCCGCATAGGAATCAGGAACTGCTGTGCCAAGAACATTAAAAAAATATAATAAAGTGATCAAACTGTAAACACATGCAGATGTCACAAATGATCAGAATTTGTCTTTACACAAAGAGAAGTGTGGAAAGGACAATTTGTGTTGCATTTTAAGGTAATTCTGGAAGCATCTTTGGATAAACAACATCCGCCATCCATCCACCCAGCGTCTCAAATTTATATAAATTGATGTTTTAAAATGTATGTTTATAATGTTTGTAGATCAGTGGAATCATCCAAAATGGCAGGAAAGTCACGAACAAACAAGCACTAAGTAGTTAAAGCTTCGCTCCACAGCAGCGCTGGTGGTCAAAAACTCCAGAGGGCGGATTTAAATGATGTTAATGGCATATAAAAGCAACACGATAAGAGGGGCCTTGGCGTGTTAATCACAAAGGTTCAATCATGTTATTATTACTTTTTCCAAGGGTTACGGTTAGAGAAAAAAGCTCCAATGAAAACTTTGATTTGCGCGCACTGATTAAGAGGAAAACTGTATTTAAATCTATCAAAACATTTTAAGGCTGGATATGAAGAAAATCATTCAGTCCTGGCTGTGACGGCCATCAACAGAACGTCTGACAGATGCTGTTCTCACAACATGACAAGTGATGGTCCCCTCATGGAAGAAAACAAAACGAAATTATGTGCCGTTTTGATTAGAGTGTGGGCTATTAGACTAGGGGGTCAGGGTTCAGGATTGGGTTGCATGAGCTATTGTCCTTTGCTAAAAGCATGAAATCCCTCTTCACATCTCTTCACTGAGTGGTGAACCCCCAACCATCCATTCACAAACTCTGAAAAGCCCCGTGAACTCAGCCCGCCTTTCAGTTTTCTCAGCTTTCTGATCAGTAATCACAGCAGAGGACATTTCAAACGCTCCTTTGTTGCCGCCGTCCGTGTCAGGTCCCGGTGGGTTACGCAGCCCGAGTCGGTCCGCCTTGTGCAGCGGATGTGGCGGCTCCTCTTAGCCGGGCCTTGGCATTCTCAGGTTACTGAGTGTGCGTGCAGACAGGTCCTTATGTGTGTGTCACCTGCTCAGGTAGGCAGGAAGTTCCTGTTGACATGAATGAACTGGTCTTTCAATAATGCAGGAGGAGCTCAGAGGAGAAGGGCTGCTTCTCCCCGAGGGCCATTACCTCAGCAACTGCCCTGCTTAGGCCGGCCCGGAGGCCCTGTGTGTGCGTGTGTGTGTGTGCGCGTGTGTGTGCTTGTCAGGAAGAGAGGAGGAAGCAAATTGTTTGTCTTATGTTAAGTGACTGTGTTAGAGTGTGTCTGCTCTGTGTGTGTGTTCATTCTTAGAAATGCTTGTTGATCACATAAAGAGAAAGAATGCAAATAATCCACTGCTTCTCCAAGTGATACATCTGGTCAGATTTTAAAGGAGGGTTAAAGTTGTGTAACATGACTGATCCCAGTATGGCTTCATTTGCTTTCAGCTGAATAAGCTATATGCTAACCTGTCCAGAAGTGAAATCAAACAAAGTAATTGACATGCTGCTGAACTGAGGTATTTAGAAGCTGAAGAGCCAGATTTTTCACTCAGGAGCTGGAGGAGAGCAAAATAAGAGCTAAAAGGGGGCTAAATAATGGAGAATACATTTCTGAATAGCTTCCAGCTGATGTGTATGTAAGTTGCTTAGAGAAAAACTTCCGCAAAATGAATGTAACCATGTGTTCTTTGTAGCTGGCTACCCATAGGTGTAAATATTTAACAACTAAGCCCCATTTGGTAAACCCTTAGATTACAAATGTGAATGTACAAAGAGTTGGTGCAATCAGCTACAAGTTAGAATTGGTTTTCAGTTAGCTGAGAGTTGAGAACAAGCGTTTGGTTTGGCTTGGAAGGCTCTCAGAAGTCAATCGAGTGTGCTGAACACACAACATGTGTGCTTCTGAGTGACTTAAACCAACAGCACTGTGTTTTATCTTCCCAAAGATATGACCTCTGCTCTGCACACCACGCCGTACATCAAACCGACCTCGTCCCAACAGGCCCATTGTAAATGCTCCTTGTTATCTGACCAGACTAAACAAGCCAGACTACACAAACATTCTTGTTTGGCCATAAAAGCCCCGAGTGGAGTCGCTCCCCTCCTCTCAGCACAGCCTCCACACCACACTACTCAACACTCCTCAGCAGCTCTTTTGAAATCGTCCCCCGCAGCTCTCCGCCATTAGCCAGCCTCCCATCTGCTGTGCCAGAGCTTCTTCATTACCAGCCCGCCGCCGCTGCCATAATCAGAAAGAGAACAGCAGGCTAACGTAGCCGTGGTGCTTCCTGAACCGAACCCTCCTCGCTCCCATTCCAGCTTCTTTAATTAACTGTCGGCTGTTGGTTTTTATTGACCTGAAACATCCCTGAACCTTTTTCCTCCTCCTCCTCCTCCTAGCTCCTTGCTAGCTCATTAAGCCTCGTAGATGAACTGTTAAAGCACGCAGTCCAAAAGAACACACCTTCATATCAAGTGCAGTCAGTTGATTGTTCAGAGAGAAACACTCGTGACGGAAGAAAAACACCACTTGAAAAATATCCTTTGATCGTTAGAAGTGCGACTTTTTCGGTTTATCACGCATCCAGTGAAGGTAACGTCTGTCCCTTGGGTCTTTCTCTGTGATTGCTTTCTTTCCCTCAACACTTGGCAAGTGCTCTGCCCTCAAAGAGAAAGAGAGAGAGAGTCTTTAATTATTTGTGTCTGTTATTGTCTTTTATCATGTATGTGCAATAAAAAGATGACCCAAAATATCAGAATAAATTTAGAAAAAAACACCAATCAATCAAGATGCAGATGAAGTACGCCTGACTTAATTTTTGTAATTTTCAGAATACATTTTGATGTTTGCATTCTGTACAATACACCTTAAAATAAAGCGATAACGCAAGGTCAAAATCATGCTCTGGTGGCCATTCATCAACAGGTAGCTGCACAAAAGGATGGATTTTGTCACGTAAATATGAAAGTCTGCAGAGAGACGCTTTTGTGAATGTTATGGACCTTATGAGGCCCCTTGGAGGAAACTCTGCTACATAAGAATGATAATTGAACTGATCTTACTTGCGTAAACGTAAATGCCTCTGCATGTGCATACAGGGCCGTACCTTTGCTGGGCAACTATTGTCAGTCAGAACTGAATTTTCAATTTGTGCTGTCACAGTGAAGAACACGAACGCACAAACTACACAGGAGAGACATCTGTTTCCAAATCAGAAATCATTAGCCTCCCACTCAGCCGTCCAGTATCCATACCGCTCTGCTCTTTCTTGTTTTTAAATGAGGGGTTGTAAACAGACTGATTGCCTCTGGCTTTACTGCTCCCCTCCCTCTCCCTCATTTAGTGACTTCCTCTTAGGGTGGCAGTAAAAAGGGCTTTATTCCTCATTATTCCTCCGGGTTGTTGCAGCTCCAGACAGCAGGATCAAGTTGAGGTCAGCCAGGTTCTTGTTTGCATGCGAGTGGAGGTTGGCGCGTATCGTCTCCGCCGCTGCTCCAGACCTCTTCATGGAGATTTTACGCAGATATCGGCTGATTAGAGAGATGGCATGCTGAGCTGCTTTGATGTTGGTTTCAAATGTGAAAAGTATGGGACATTTACACCGTGAAACGACGGCAGAGTCTTTGCCATGACTTCGTTTTATGAAGCTGTAAGCTGAAACGTTCACGTGGAGGTCAGTGCAGCACTGCTGGCATTCCTGGCTGCTGAAATCCAACTAAGATAAATAAATCCATATTTATCTTTATGTATGTGCAGAGGGAAAAGGGCACAATAAAACTTTCATAAAACAGCTTTCATGGTATCGAGCGCCTTAATATAAAACAACGGAGAATGACATTTTCAACAGCACACACATGCACACACTGGCTGACTGTTCCTCCTTTGTCACCCAGGTGTGCCACATCACACCTCAGTGCTGCGCTTGATGTTTATGATGCCATTCGTCATGTAGTTCCACACAACTTCCTCTCCTGCGGGGGTCACAGCGGGGTCGTCACATCACAGATGTACACTAAAGAAAAACAAGCCTAAGTGGTCGTTGAGCACAGGTGACACTGTTCCCTGACTCCTCTCTCCGGCCCCATCGTCACCACAGTACTAAGCTACTCAACTTTGTCAAGCACTCTTCATGCATCCACATTTAGACACACACGAGTTTTCTCTGCTCTTTTTGCTCACTTGAGTGCACAATCAATCAGCAAGCATGTATAACAAGTAGTAGTAAGTAAACATGTTTCCACAAATAACTGAAGCAGCGCTTATCCCAATTTTTAAACATCTTGGTTTGGTGAGTTGGTGGAGTTGCTCTGATGGTCTGCTGCTAACGTGGACGTGTTCCCATTGGAGGTGCATTAAAGTCTGGTGCATCTCAGCAGTGTGCACGAGGAGTACCATCTGCGTCTGGGTGAAACTTTGCTAAAAATGTCGGGATGTGACGTGCTGGGGATGAGACCGGGCTTGGGGACTTCATTGCCATGAATGTTGCATGTAAAGTATTAATAACAAATCAATACCCAAGTGTGTCGATTTTGTCTTAAGCCCCTTTCATTCAACAGTCTGCAGGAAAGGAAAGACAGAACTCTGCCTTAACTGGCAGCGTTCTTATCCCAAAGACACAAACCCACTGTTGACACCTGAATCAAATTCATCTTTTGTCCTTGTGACAAAAGCATTCAGAAAGAAGCATGAAAAGACTAGAGGAGACATAAAGAGACGCCTCACACGTGACAGTGTGGGAGTGCAGACTAAACGTTCATCAGTGCCAGGAACCATTCATCCCCTTTCGCTCTGGCTGAGATCCAGAGACCTTCAGTATCCTGTTGAAGTGTGTGAATGTGTGTGTGTGTTTGTGAGAAGCTAACAGTGTTTATGATCTGGGTTTGGGGTCATTGTCTTCATTTATTGTTTGCACTTTGTATCACAGTGTGGGTTTTCTGGAGCCAGTTTGAAGTGAATGGAGCTGTGACCACGAGCTGCTGGACTTTCTCTTGTGTGCGTTTTTCAGTGTGTTTCTCTTTCTTTTGCAAAAGTGAATGTGAACAAAAGTGCATATCCCTGTAAAAGGTTACTAAAGAATGATTTTGAAACTTTGTTGCTTAGCGTCCATGTGACGTCCATGTGTGGATATGAACATGAAAGAAAGACTATGTCCACTTTAACGATCCACTTTTTGGATATGGAAACGAGGTTGCAGAGTGAAACGAGGTTGAAATGTAATGAAGAAGTGTTCAGATGTAGCTGACTTAGTGCGGACATGAGGAAGCAGGAGTGTATGTTGCTGTCGTCTACACCTCCCTCCTCTGACCGTGCTGTGAACTTCAGATCTGATGTGCGATATGGCAGCTGGCAGGCCTCTCAGCAGCAGGTCGCCAACCTGTCCACCTGCACTCCATTCATTCTTCTGCGCAGAACCTCCTCTTCCTCCTCGACTCTGCTGCTCCTCCACGCAGTCCGGACTTCACAGCCTGTTGTGTGAAGTAAAATGCACTTCGCTATCGATCACTGGAGATGGTGTGATCCTTACAGGTGGTGTCTTTGTGTTTCGGCTCACATGAACTATCTGCTCATCCGGACATCCTGAAAAACATCCTGACTTGTGTTTAGTCTCTGACCTCTGCATTCGGCCTTTAGCACTGAGAAGAAATTAAAAAAGTCTCCAGTTTAACCTTGAAGATTTTCCTTGAGAACAATAAATACTTGGCCTTTTGGTGAAATAACTCCACATATGCCTTGACTACAAAAAATCAGTTTTGTTTAAATCAGATCTTAGTACACTGTTTAAAATTTAACCATCCTTTGAATCAGTGTGCAAGATTGACCAAACAACTGCAACATTAAAACCTCCCGCTTGATATTGTGTGGGTCCCCCTTGTGCTGCCACAACACCTCTGACCTGTCAGCTGAAGGGACACAGGACATCTGGGGGGAGTTTGTGGCTCGCCAGCATCAGAAGGTTGGATCCTTTGGGTCCTATGCATTGAGGGTGGGGTCTCGAGGTGGGAGTCTGCTGCTGCTGTCTTGGGGGGTGTATTTGGTCTGCAGTGGTCAGTGGTTTTAATGTTGTGGCTCATTGAGTGTGTGTTTTTGTTTTGTGTAATAACGACAACAACATTCTTCATTCTTCTCTACAGTGAGTTCATTCACTGCAAAAATGAACTTTGGTAAATGCAGTATTGCATATGTAAAGCATGCTGTTGTAGCGATTAAGACACAAAGGAATCTTTGTCCATTATTTTCTTACATTAGAATGCATTGTTGTACTTTATGTTTTTTACTTGCTCTCAGTACAAACCGACTGGAGACTACAGAAAACACAGCTGATGAAAGGCAAGTTGATTTGCAGGTTGAAACTAATTTCATATTCATTTAATTTTGTATTAATTATCTAAATGTACTGTTAGGATTATTGGCTAAGTGTAAAACAAGATGAATTGTTTGTCTGACCACAATGATGACAATTCACATCTGACAGGAACAATATAAAGCACTGTGAAGTGATCATTCAAGTCTTTCAACGTCAGTGCAGAAAATAATTCATGAAATGTTCTCAGTAGTGGGCAGCAGTTTCCCAGTATTACTGCCAGTAATAGTACTAACTGTTACTGCTGTCAGACCTATTTCAGAAATTTATGGTGAACAATCAAAGAAGAAGAGCAACAAGGTTGTGTTTTGTAATGGTGCACAGCGAAGAATGAAAAGTACATTAAGTACAACTTTGTCCCTGCTTTGCTGGAGGCCAGTGGTCTGTTTGACACACTCTCACAGCATTAATCTGTTTCCTCCATGTGTTACACAATGGGGAAGCTACAGCATGTGGCTAATCTGGGTAAGAATGCACACACATGCATTAACAGCAGGAGGGAACGTACTCGCCGTCATGATACAGAAACTCCAAACAAGAACAGGATTGCAATCCTGGACTATAAAGACATTAAATATGAACCTTGAATCTAAAATGTATTACTATTACAAGGATTGTTGGGTAATGGAAATACACTATATGGACAAATGTATTGGGACATACGCACCAACAGGGACTTTAATGGTGTCTCATTGTAAACACACAGACAGCTCTGCAGCTCTAACAGCTTCCACTCTTCTGTGAAGGCTTTCCACAACATGTTGGAGTGTTTCTGTGGGAATTTGTGCCCATTCATGCAGTAGAGCATTTGTGAGGTCACACACTGATGTTGGACCAAAAGGCCTGGCTCACAATCTCCGTTCCAGTTCATCCCAAAGGTGTTGGATGGGGTTGAGGTCAGGGCTCTGTGTGGGCCAGTCAAGTTCTTCCACACCAAACTCATCCAACCATGTCTTTATGGAGCTTTGCTTTGTGCACTGGGCCACAGTCATGCTGGAATAGAAAAGGGATGAGACAAGAATCCATCAAACGTCCTTCCAACATCCAAACCGTCATCTGGGTAATTAGATTTAATACTGAAATAAGATAATAAGGTGGTTTCACATAAAGTTAGCTTAAACCCAGTTCTGTTCTCCTTAATTAACATAGTTGAAGTGAATAATGATCTTCTCATCTAATAATCTAACAATAAGAATGAAACTAGTTTGTTTTGTTTTGTTTTTTTAAGCCATTGGTATTTCTGTGTATGCCAGTTAGATGTTATCAATTTGGTTTTGCCTTTATAACTCTGATACATAGAATGAGATGGGCCAGATTTTAGTTACTGTATTCGCCTTCTTGCCAAATTCTTTCTCTCTATGAACTCAGAAGCTGATGTCTTTGACCCCGCAGTGACCCCTGCCACCCCCCACCAGTGACAAACTCAATGAACCACAATGAAAACACCACCTCACAACCTACAGGAAGCCTGACCTTTAACCCCACCACCTCCCTCCAGAGTTGTTGGTTTTTTTCTTCAAACTGGGAGGTGTCGCTTTTCCACACCATTTGACCTGGTTGTCTCATCAGCACTCTGCTTACACAGGGCCTGTGGCAGCAGTGCAGCCACTTCAACTATTTCAACTAAGTCAACAGTAGGGTGCAACCTGCTGAATCCTCTCGGACCCTTAACTGTAAATGGTTATTTACATGTATATTTGCCCATCTGCACTGGAGCAGGATTGAAACAGGTGATGCATATGATTTTCGATCCGAATGTTTAATTATTGGCTTGCATGAGTGAGTGGGTGCTTGTGAGGTTGACCACAAAACTTGATGCAGCTCCTAACCCCAGCATGCATGGGGTTGGGCTTTGTCAGATCAATGTCATGTGTCTGTCACCTCCTACACATCAGCCTTTTGTAAATAGAGACTCTGCAGTACTGCTGTAAAGAGGACCCGTCTTTACACTGACTGCTTTTATACACCCAACCCAGCCTCCCTTTTAAAGGCACATTACTGCTCTTGAACAAACAGTGGCTAACCTCTGACCTTACAGGTTACCAGATGCTCTCTGAGGGCCCTGGCACACCAAGCTGCCCTCAACTGGTGCTTAGAGACACATGGATGAAATATGGTGTTTAGTAGCTTTGATTGAGTTTAATGTTGTTGATTTGTGGTATTTGGAGGAAAAATAATGAAGTAGCCACAGTCAGTAGATGAAATTGTGCATTTTAGAAACTAAAAGTAAAGCTGAACTTTTTTCTCTGACTGTCTGTCTGCTGCTGATTTGTCATGCTCGAATGCCTTAACAGACACTGGCGAGGGTTGACTGGTGCCAGCAGTGCCAGACAGGCCACCGACCATACACTCGAGGGTCAAAGATTCTCAACGGCAGCCCTCGATCTGTGGTTGCCTTGAAATGTCCATAATGGCACAATGGTCACTTGCAAATTCACCCTCTACTCTTTGATAACCTCCTTCGATTTGAGTCAGTTTCTCTCTGATTGGAATTTAACTTTCTCTCACGGTTGTAAATGCAAAAACAGCAGCAGAAAGAAAAGAGACGGAAAGAAGGAGGGAGAAGAAGGAAGGAATGGAAAAACAGGGATTACTGCCCTGCATTGTCCTGCTGCTAATCCTTCCTCCACTCCACACAAAAACATTCGACGCCTTTCAGTGCTCGGCCCTGCACTTCCAGTTACTCCCACACACTCAGGGTTACACAAACTCACACAACATGGTAGCACACATTCACAGGCTCTCAGATTCACAGAGTGTTTCCTCTCTCTGTCCACTCTGCTTGTCAGACAGCATGAAATCTGCCCTTCATCGAAGGTGGGAGCTCTTGTCTGTCAGGCCTCCGCTTCTCCTTCCTCCTCGCTTTCATCCATTCTCCACAGCTCCGCCTTCCTTTGGGGCCCCATAAGGCCTTTGTGCAGATCGATGGCCTCTGGCTAGCCTGGAAGTAGGGTTACACAGAGTGCAGCTCACTCCCTGGCGCAGGATTTTATTAAGGGGAATAGTCAAATCTCCTGTTAGAGTGTATCTTTCAGTGTGGCTAACCAGCCCATGACACTCAAATCATTCTTAATTTATAAACCACATAATTTCAACTTTAGATAAAATATTCACAATTTTCATTTAAGTAAAAGTTCAAGTACCTCAGTGGAGCAGGTTGGGATTATTCCACATTTTCTGGCCGACAATGAAGTACCCATTCCTCACCCTCTCTAATTAACGGCATCCTGCTTTTCTCACGTCTTCCTGGCTGGGTGGGGTGACTTCGCAGGTGAGGTGTGATCTCGGTGACCTTTTGACTCACACTCATTCCCTTCCTTCCCATTTGAAAAGAATTTATATTCAGTTCCTTATTTCCTTTTCATTGCCCCCTTTTCCAGCGGTCCCGCCCCTCCGTTGCCCCCTCCTGGGGCAGTTAAAGTGCAGCTGTCGCTCTCAGCTCTCTATTATCCGGCCCGAGGGGCTGAGCAGGGCTGAGGCAGATGAGGAAAGCAGTGCAAAAAAAAAAGAAGGAAAGGAAAGTATGGGATGATATTTTAGCATTTCTGGGAAGCCATGGGTGTAGCCATGGATTACTTGAACAGGTGTTAAGCCTGGTTTCTTTTCTGCCCTGCCCTCCTCCACTTCCCTTTAAAAAAATACTTAGAATATGCTCGACAGGAGTCCCAACACATTCACTGTGGGAGCCAAAGAAGCAGAAGCTTGTGGATTTAGGCAGATAATCACTCATTTTGAGCATATCATTCCATAACAGTGCAGTGATCTTTTGTTGCATGGTGCACAAAAATCAGCAGTGAAGAGTCTTCAGGTCCTTTATTTAAGTAAAATTACTAATACCAGCCTGTGAAGATACTCTGTTACCAGTAAAGTCATTATACAATTAAAATGGTTCTTAACAAATGAGGTGACAGAAGGCTAACATAGCTGATAAAACACTCCACTAACCAGCTATCTCACCTCGACCAGGACGAACCCACCACGTCAACTGACCTGCGTTCGGCCGCCCGTCTGTTGGCTCACCCGCCATCCTATCCATCTCACTCCTCAGGATCAATTTAGCCGAGTTGAACGAAGGGTCAAGGCAATTTAACACTCCTGCTGCATTGTAAAACAGGAGTGGAAGGGTCAGGGCCCGTCAGGTGAGGGTCAGTTTTGTGAAGGCTGTCTGCATTCCTGTGTGTGTGTGTGTGTGTGTGTGTGTGCTGGGATTTGGAGGAGGGAGGAATGACAGGAAGCAGAAGACTGCAAACCATCATCATAAAAAAGATTGTTTTGGATTGTTTTGTACTTCTGTCTTGTGACAACTGATTTGAGTTTTGCCTGTTCTTGACTTCTTCAAAAAGCTGTCTTAAGGTTACCGGGGCAACTACAGCGTCGTGCTCCAAAGCAAAGAGCCACAAACCAGACGGCCATAACTGGGATTGAGGACAGGCTGCTGGGATGAGTGGACAATAAGAGTAACATGGAACAACACCAGCCTTATTCTAGAAAACTTGGTTTAAAAGTTAAGGTTAAAATTTAAGTTAGTTAGTCTTACAGAATTCTTTATGTCAGCCAGGGACCTCACAAGTACAGATATAAAACACTCTGCGCTTCGAATGCACTCGTGTATTTACACGTTTAAATGGTGTATTTCAGTGTGTGCCTGCCTGCGTCTCTGTGATTATGTGTCCACACTTTGCACAAGGGAGTGTGTGTGTGTGTGTGTGTGTAATTTAGTCAGTAAATGCTAGTCATTACTGTTGGTCTGTAGGAACAGAAAAGGAAGGAAGTAATGCAACAACCAGGCCTCTACGGGTTCACAGTAATCCCCAGGCCAATTATGAGCACACACACACACACACACGCGCGCACACACACACACACACACACAGACATCCTACCAGTATCAAACAGGGCTGTGGTTTAGTTCATTGTCTGTTGTCATGATAGTAGCTTTCCTCCTGTGTTTGCAGTTTGCCACCAGATGATGTGTTACACTGAGAAAACTACAGGTGGAGGTGGAGGTGGAGGTGGAGGGGGTGAGGAGGCCATCATAACCACTAAGCAGACTCAATCAGCAGCTGTGAACGCTGCAGACACACACATACACACATGTCTGAGCTCTTTGTAGCTGTAACAGATGTCTCGACCCACTTACTTCCCTTTTACTGGATATTTATTGCATGGTCATGCGGCTGCTACGTGTCTCAGCTTCTCATTAACCAGATGTTTGTTGGATACTGCAGACAGACGGTATCATCTTCAAACAAGGCATACTTCATGAAGGGAGCTCATGGCTTCATTAGTGATTTAAAGTCAATAATACCAATAGGATTTGGGGCTACAGTTGGTGTGGTAGTGCAGCACCAGAGATTGTTGGCACCTTCCTGCCTGATGAATTAAAGGACCAGTTCGCTATTGGGAGCTGATATTGTCAGAAGCCTTTCTATGTCAATGTTCCACAGCAGCGGTTTGATCAGTCTGCTTAAAACCTTCCTTGCTCTAAAGGTTTAACACGTCCAGATTCCTGTGGAAGAGGTGAGAGATCAACACAAAGAGGATATTGATTTCAGGACGTTTCCGCTTCTTACCTTTCACCCAAGTGTCAGTCTGGCAGATGAAGTGTGTCCAAACACAGAGCCTGTGGACTGTGCGTCAGACTTCGCCTCAGCTCACCAGGTCAGAGGTCCTGGAGTTTCTTCCCTGCTGAAACCCTGCAGACAGCATGATGTAGATTCAGCACAGAAAATTCCTGTAGAAAACTGGGCTTTTCTGGGCTCTGCTGAGTTTTTGCAAAGATGTTTGTTTAAGTACTTTAAGTCCAGCAGTGTTTACATCCATGTTTACAAGCTTGCAGTCTTCTTCTTTGCTACCTTTCCCGGTGCGTAGCGGCGTATCTTGGCACATGGGCGCCTAGTTGTTTTTAACGTGACATATTTTGTCATTGGAGGGAACTCACTCCAACGAAATTTGTTCTCTGCATTTAACCCACCCAAGTGACGTGCACACACACACAGCAAACCCGGGGCAGTGGGCGACCGCGTGCAGCGCCCGGGGAGCAGTGGGAGTTAGGTACCTTGCTCAAGGGTACCTCAGCCATGGACACCGGGACGGGGAATCGAACCAGCGATCCACCGGTTACGGGTCCGATACCCTAACCGCTGATCCACGACTGCCCCACCGCTGATCCACGACTAAAAATGTGGGCACAAACAACTAAAAGTAATTTTTCTGCAGATCTACATCACCAAATCACTTGGATCAAGTTAAGAAACAGCCCCCCACATTATGCTTCTGGAGTTACATTTAGGATGCTAGGAATCCAAGAAGCCATCAAAAACAGTAATTGTGTGGATCAGGACAGGAAATGACTTTTAGAGGAAGGGTTATTTCATATTTATAAAAACATTATGCAGCCTGAACTGGTGGTAGGTTACAGGCTGTTACGTCATAACGAAGGTCACGCAGAGACAAACAGTTTGTAAAACACGTAGCCTGATAACACATCAAATTGATTAGGAGAGTCAAACTTAGTGAAACAATGTCAAACACGGGGTTGTTCTTCTCAAAACTCACAAGGCCATCTTTAAAGTTTAATAACTGCAATACACTGCAAACAGTTTGGATGAATTAAAATGCCTTATAACAAACGTCTGAAGGAATTTCGGCAACAGTACAATCATTCTTTAACTGAAAGTTTGGCTGGAGTCAGTGGACAAACCAGGTTCATTCAGCCATCTTTTCAGCCTCTTTTGTGTGTTGATTTACCTTCAGTAGCTTTCTGATATTGTTGCTTTCATCTGTCTGAGTCTGTTGCTGACTTCACCTCACACCCCCACTGGATGCATAGCAGGTTGGGGCTGATTTCTGCAGAAGCGCACATTTTAACACTTTCAAAGAACACAAAGTTCTTGTGGTAGACACGAGATGATGAGTGCGGAGCAAGTATGTCAGACTTAAGCATGTAGATGTGTGACTGTGTAAAGATAATGTCCACAGCGGAGAGGGCATTCATTCAAACTGGACTTAACGTTAGTTTAATGAGTTTAATTAGGTGGAATTATCCTTTAAAGTCTCCCATGTTGATGAGCGTCCACCCCGCTGACATGTTCTCGAACCTCCGTCCAGCTGCAGAGGTCCTGCTGTGCATCTGATCCTGACCTCTGGCCGTTCTCCTTTGGGAATCAATAATCAGACATTATGAAATGAGGTGAGGAGCAAAGCTGAGTGTCGAGTGCCTCCAGGGAGGCCACAGCCAGGGAAAACATTACATTAGGCGCACTAAAATATTTACAAGGCTCTGTCGGCTCCTGAGCCTCCAGCCTTCATCAAGTGCCAGGGCTCCGCCATCCGGTGTGGCCCCTGCTGTTTGTTAATGGACTTCCTCCCCTGCTCTAACGTGAGGATGACTGCTGTGTTTGTGCGCTCAAGGCCTTTTTGTATATGGGAGGAATAACACGTTGAAGGTGTGTCACTGAAGGCCAGTTCAGAGGAGATGAGGGCCAAATGGCTGTTTGATGCGTTAAATCACATTTTTCTTCTTGCGTCTTGTGCAGAATTGGAAGAAAAACTGGAAGAAAAAATTGTGAAATCACAGAAACAGAGAAGTACATGGAATCAATGAATACATTTATTTAGAGTGCAAAGAAAGTATATCAACCAGGTTAATGCCATATCAGGGATTAATATCTTCTATCCTAAACAGAAGGAGGGAAACTCATCTCAGATAATCTGGTGTCTTTTTAAACTGATATACAGATATACAGTCTGTGTATGTCAATGGACATGAGATACACCGTTTTATCCTTCTGAAAAGGTCTCATTTAAGAGACATGTGACATGTGTTCATTATTTAATTTTGTTCATGTAAAAGTCACCTCCAAGTCAAGTTAAGCCAGTCTGATTCAACTCAAAAATCACTGCAGAAGGTAAAACGCTCAACTCTCACAGCCGCCCAAAAACAAAAAATCTTCAGAAAGGGTTAATCGTTATGATTATTCTTGATCGTATGAATGAGACTGGTTCTCTGTGGTGGTGTGTAATCACCTGTTGATTGTGGTGTCGCTGGTCACAAACCAGGCGAGTTCACTTGGAAACGCCATGTTCTACGGCGAGGATATTTTGGTGGCCAGACAATGTTTGTCAGAGAAAAGGACATTTAAAAAAAACCCTTCATTTTAATAAAACGCACTAATAAAGTGTAGCCGTGTTTAGAAAGCTTTTGAATACAGATGACCTTCATTCAACTCAAAAAACCCAAAAAAAGCTGTCATGAAAATGATGAGCTGCTAACAGCTTCCATTCACCTCGTTCCTCCATTCACAGGCGGCGAGGACAGCCTCTGTTAGGCTGCACTCTGAGGTCTCTTTTTTCCATTTGAAGCCTCTGCCGGCTAATGGTCGAATACAATGCCTATTTATTTATCTCGCCTTACAAAAGAGACGGTGATTCAGAGGATACATACAAAAAGAGACTCACAAGGGCGTCTATATTTATCCTCACCCCCCAGCGACTGAAGCCAAGGTGCTCTTGAGCCAGGCAGGCACCGACTCGTGAATGACAGTTTTTCAGGAAATACAAAGCCTCAAGTGTTCACAAAAGCAGCAAGAAACTATTGATGTGGAGCTTCTCTCGGTCTACCTGCTGTTTTCATTAACAGAGGAATCCACACTCGCTCGTATTTACACTCCATTAACGCTCTGTTCTGTGTTATCAGTCTGTGGCGCTCAGCCTCCTGACATCCTCAGAGAACAGCCATGTGGGCTACAGAGCGACAGGGCTAATGATAGCCATAATTATAATACTGTAATAACAATAGTGTTTAGTTCTACTGAAGCTGTCTTAACAAGGCTACAAGGTACATGTAGAAGAATAAAATACAATGCAAACAGGATGAGGTTTGAAAATATGATGCAAATGTCCAACGCCAAAACCAACAAAATGAAATAAACTACAACATGGACAGGATAAAGTTTAAAACTTTAAGACAACGTAATGCAAACAAACAACATCAGAGCGATAACACCAAAAGGATGAGAGAAAACAAGCGAAACATTACAGCTAAAGAGGATGGAGTTGCAGCAAGCTACTGCAGTAAGAATTCAATAAAAGCCCTTTTGGAAAGCTGAGCTTGTTATCCTGAACTCCTCAGGCAGGCTGTTCCAGAGTCTGGAGGTTTTAGGAGTAAAGCTCGGTCACCCATTGTCACCAGCCTGGTCCACTTTGAGGACCTCAGGCTAACACCTGGCTCATATGGGGTGAAAAGCTCATAAGGACACGAGGTGCTATAGACAGAAACTGAGAGTTTCTCCGTTTGAGAAAGATTTAATATGCAGCCTCCAGGCCGAACCCAGAATGTCCTGTGGCAGAATAACATTCAGGTCTATTCAGCCTGTCGTATCTCTCTGCCTTTCAGCAGGTCTGACACCAAACACTTTTCACACTGATGTTTCAGATTGTGTTAAGTTTTAAGCTGTCCAATCTCATTACAGCCGTGCTGGATCATTTCTGTTTCTGTTTATATCTGGCCAAATCGCCGCAGCACTGAGGATCATCATGCAACCCAACACACTGTGACCAGGAATTGTATTAATCTTCAAAGTTCACAAGGTCTTCTGGGACCTCATCCATCAGAGGTCATCACCTGCCAACATTACATTACCACTATGTGACAGTACAAGTCAAAGTCTGGATTGTTCTCCTTCTCCTTCTGAGCTGCTGGAATGGGAAAATCAATCCTGCAAGACAAACAGTTAGTAAACATGGTGAATTTGGCGACTTCCCATGAACTGAAAGGACTTGGTGTTCCGGAGTCTCAGTCTCCAATGCCTGAGCTTCTGACAGAAACACAATCTGCACTCTCAGCTGTATCAAGCCTGCACCAGTGACATAACATCTACAAATCGTTATCGTGTATCTTCAGCAAATTTCAAATTCTTCATATCTCGCTGACCCAGATTGCAATAAATCAAAAAATATCGAGTCCAGTTCCAGCAGCGTAATGACCAGCTCATGTATGGGTTACATATCGTGTCTATTTTGGTAGATGTCAACGATCCTGTGAAGCACTGTGTTTATCACCCAGTAGTTGGTGAAGTGTGCTGGGATGCTGAAGTGATGAAGTGCTGTTTCCTCCCACTGTCTCCCTTATTAGCACTCTTTCCCCTGCTCTGTTGCCGAAGTGGCACAGTTGTGTCAGCAGTATTACTCATACCTGGGCTGGATAAACTGGGCAGCCAGGCAGGCAGGCCTGGATCTGCCTTAATCACCCACTTCCACTTCCTGTTCCTCGACGTGCCAGCAACCTGCCGTGGGCGGACACTGATGACGGGAAACAACACAGCCGAACCGGCGAGGAACAGGAGGGAACACTTGACTAGGATATTATTATAGTTTCAGTAATAAAGGGGCGGTAGACTGGGACCACCTCACAGTGAGAGCACACACACACAGTGAGAGGAATGCAAGTTTACTGATTCACATAAAACGTCTGCTTTTGCAAGCTTTTAGGAGCACCTAAAAGGATCCTGTCCAGGTTTTGCAGTGCAACAACAAATCAAACTCACTCAGCATTGCCTAAAACATTTCCAAAAGTGAATTTGTTACTAAAGGTTAAACCTGTGCTGCAGAGCAATTTCACATAAATAAGGCTAAATAACAGTAAATATCGGTTACATTGAGGCCTTTGCCAAACAAAGATTAAGCCCATCACGGCCTGATAAAGCGACGTGAACTCTACAGGTTACCAAAGTTTTCAAATCTGGAGTCCGTGGCGACTTTTAGCGATGGGCTTAGCTTAGCGTGAAGAGTAGAAACAAAAGGAGCATCCGTCTACAAGCACCTTCCAAGCCCATCGATCAACACCTCATGTCTCTTTTGTTCCGTCTGTACAAAAACCAAATCTAATGAGTTCAATGAATATCTTTTGGTTTGGTGCTCTGACTTCCTGTCATCACTATGGCGTCGGCAAGGATCTCCAGTCACAGCTCTTGGCCAATCGCATGATCATCATCTCTTCATCATCTCTCTCTTCATCCCTTTTAATGTTAAATACTTCACCCAGAACATAAAAGAAATGTTCCATTTGGAGCAATAAAGACCAGACGAGACAAAATCTTTTCTGCTTGATCTCAAAGTGATGGTCAAAGTCAACTCCAAGTAGAGTATTTGTTGATAAATTCCTGCACCACAGACAGACGGACACCCGACAGGTGTTGGACACAACTGACACTATGCTGCCAATGTAAATGAGACCAGCAGACAACATGGTGAAAAACAAGAAACCGGCATCAGTTAAGCAGATCTGTCTGTGTGGGCAGGCTGTGATGTTTGCTCGCCTTGTTTCTCTCATTTTGTCATTTTTTAAAAACGGCTTTTAAATGATAATGACTATTTATACCCCTCTCGAGGTGGCTGCGTGGGCTCGATGGAGACAGCGCGGATGATTCACAGCCGTTAGAGATCACCTTTTGTCAACCACCGCTCTTCTTTCCTGTGGCTCTCCCTCTCTTTCTCTTTTTGTTTATTTCTACATCTCTTCTCTTCAGCTGAGCAATAAAAGAAAGATCTTGTAGTCACATCAGGTAGAGACTGTGTGGGCGGAAGGACACGTTGACTCAAGGTTTACAAGGGAGCCAAAGATAGCTTTTGAAGGATAGGTTTCATAAGTCTGCAGTCTGACTCACGATTAATTTAAAAAGAAAAAGGTTACTGTAAGCTGCAGCACTGGCCTGGCCAACCAGGTCACTGTGCTTCTTTGGTTTAAATCCACTCAGAAAAACATATTCATATATATATATATATATATATATGTACATATTAATTTTTAGAATTTATAGTCTCCTTGAGTCAATAATAAGAATACTGAATAGTTAAACATGGTGTAATAGAAAAAATAAATGTATTTAAGATGTATTTGTCAGCTAAAATTAGTCATCTGCTAAATGTTCCGCGCTCTTCACATGCTGCTTCCTAACTTTGTCTTCCTGAGCTGAAAGCAGCTGAAATGTTCTGTCAAAGAGCTGAAGATTTGTAGGATGCTTCTGCAAATGTGATTCGGTGTGAACGTGTCAGCTTCAGCAGACGTCTGCGATGCTACAGCATTGCTTCTTCTGAATGCACGATGAGTCGGTTATGAATCAGGAATCCCTTTTGCTTTTGCAAACATGAAATGGACTTGTTATGTTCTCATTGTTTTGATCTCTTTCTTCATGAGGCTCTGGCTGCGTCACATCAGCACCAGCACGGCTGTTAAAGTTAGAAGATAACGTGGCTCCTCGTCTTGGTTTGAATGTGACGTTAGAGCAGACCTTGTTTGTTCTTCCTTCGCAGAGCTGCAACCAACAATTTTCAAATCAAACACCCGCTCCTCTAACCACCCAAGCTGGTTCTGTCCAGATGCCTACAATGGCAAAAGCCTATTATGGTATAAAGCATGAAAATCGGATGTTTCCCACACTGCATTGCCTGTATCTGGGACAGCTCGCAGTAGCACGTGCGGCGCTTGACAGCCTGCTATATCAGCACCCTGGAAATCCATCTGATTCGCACACGAGTGACGAGGGGGCTGCAGGGAGAGGAAGGTGGCGGTTATGAAGACGTGCACGCTCACCCACCGACTCACGAAGAGGCAAACCAAGTGACGCGAGCGGTCCAACTGTTTTTGTCAGCGGCAGCTAAGCTTGTCGGCTGGCACTTTGGTGGGTTGGAAAGGGGGGCTCTGACAAAACTGAGGGCACATATGCAACTCAGCTAGAGAAAAAGACAAACCCAGAGATCTGAACGTTGTGGTTATTTTTGTCACAAGCTTCACAGCCTGTAAACAGCTTTACATTCTACATTTTGTCGATTTTGGGGGGCAGCTGTCAGCTTAATTTGGAAATGTTTTCACATTAACCTTAAAATTGCAGTTTATCCTGTAGTTAAGTTTGCTTGCAGGTCAGAAGTCAGAGTCAGTTACCAAATATGGATTTCATACCTGCAGACACGTGATGATATTTGCAACTTGGACATGAGTACTCCTGCTGACCGTTTCCATCATGAATACTACATGGAATAGCAGTTTCCACAAGGAAATGTGATAAAACTATATGGGAAGAAGCTAGAAAAAAAATATCACAACTACAGCAGATCAGAAAGGAAAACCTGATTTGTGTCAGAGTTAAACTTGTGTTAAAGGTTACTTAAATTAAAATGTCAAATTGTTCCAGAGCAGAAAGACTCGGTAGAGCTGTGATCACACGGAGATAAAACCTGTCTCGCTTGTGTGGGCTGAGTGGCTGTGCTAGAGAACACTGTATTATACTGTATACAAACACACACACACACACACACACACACACACACACACACACACACACACACACACACTCAGAGAGAGCAAAACACGGTCCGAGGACAAAGCTCTTCTCTCTGACTTTGCCCCCTACTGCCGTCATTCCTTCCCAGCATTCCAGAGGGCGTGGGTGGGGTCAAAGGTCCCCACGACACAAGTGATGATTTTAACGGTGCAGAAGCATGTTAATGGACCCTACACACACATGTTTGTACTCTGCATGTGTGTGGACCTTCTCTCACAGCAGGACAAACATGGCAGAGCCTCGAAACAGAATCCGTTCATTGTTTACTCGTGTCTGTTCTGCTGTGATGAGTCAAAATGTTAGATGAAAAAAATAATAAAATCCCAATTAGTTTCAAGGAAATCAACAGCTTCCTGTTCACGTGTTCAGGCGTGTTCAGGCGTGTTCAGGCATCATGCAAATGAATCTTACAAGCAATGCGACAGCAGGTAAAGTCAGAGACAAGCAGACGTGACAGTGGATGTGCGATGAAAATACACAACTTGAGTAAAAATGTAGAAGAACGAATCTTTTTCTCTTTTAAAACCTGTGATGTAAAGCTGCTCAGTTGTTCTAACAGCTGTTGGAACAACAATGTAAATGGTTTGAGTGTAATGTCTGCATCGCAACAGCAAAAACTGTAGAAGGTCTGACCATGTGGGACGTGTGGATGAAGGGGGAGACGATGATCAGCTGAGTGTGAAAGCAGACGCCACGAAACAGCAGCAGGCTCTGAGTGTCATAGCTGGTCTGTGCATCTCCAGCTGGCATTAAGCATCATTTTAAGTTTTTACTTCAGTTTTTGTAAGAGTTCCGAACTGGCAACTAGAAACTGGATCCAAAAAAGCATGTGGGCTCACAACTGTGGTCAAAACAACCAGTTAAGGTCGAAAATAAGGGACAGACAACATGTTACACACGAGTTTCCAAGAGGTCTTTCAGTCAGAACTGAGCTGATCTGGCAGACTGAGGACTGAGACAGGCTGCTGGAGACCAGGAGGGTGGAGGGGGGGGCGGGCCTGACCGGGTCTGGAACCACTGCTGGTCAAATCAGTTTTTCTTCATTTTTATCTTTATTAGCCATGTTTTAATTGCTAGTTTTACAGAAATGAGCTGCTTTTAAAACATTTAAAGGACTTGCAGGACTGTTTCAACCCAATCAACCGACTTGATGTAGCTTTATGTTTTTTAATGTTCAATTTTCAATTTGATGTTGGGACAACACTGTGCTCAAGGTCCAGTTGAGTTCAGGCTTAGGAAACGATCGTGTTTTGTCTTAACATGCGTGGTTTTACCACAACAAATGATCCCGATGTCTCCTTAAAAACACCTGGTGTTGGACTGGAACACACACTCACACACACATCTTCTAATCTTAAACTCAACAATTTTCATAACCATTCATAAGAGGCTATTGTGTGTGTGTGTGTGTGTGTGTGTGTGTGTGTGTGTGTGTGTGCGTGTGACCGTCTGTGTAAGAGTGTGTATGATCTGTATGTGTGCAAATCCGCTGACAGGAAGTGTTTTGGGGTTTTGTCGGCTTTTTTTTGTGAGCTAGTCCATCTGTTGCTTCCGACGAGGTTTTGGTCACAGTCCGTTCCCTGAGCTGGATTAATAATCTGGTCAGAGAGAGAGAGAGAGAGCGTGTGTGTGTGTGTGTGTGTGTGTGTGTGTGTGTGTGTGTATGTGTGTGTGTGTGTGTGTGTGACCAAGAGAGAGAGAGAAAGTTGGAAAGTGTGATGGTGTAAGTGATGAGATTGTGAGGATTGGCGGTGAAAATGATAGCGCGGCTGGCATGCAAGAGTGTGTGTGTGTGTCTGTGTGTGTGTGTGCCTTTGCAATTTTGGAACTTGTAACACGATCTGCGAGGGCAACAGGAAATTGCTGGAGTGGATGAGGGGGAAGCAATGTGACATGAGACAGGTGGGTGGGGGGTGGACGGAGCGACGGATGCAGGAGGGAGAGATGAAGGGGGTGGAGGCTGCTGTCAACACGCTGTCGCTTGAGGGTAAGAGGGACAGGAACCGTTAGCAGAGGATTAGCAGGCGCGCCAAGTTTAGCCCCGCAGTCTCTTGCCTTTATTTTCATGGCCAAAACGGCGGTGGGAAGTGGGGCAGCGGCGCTCCACACTGAGCCCACAGCTGGATGTCATGTCCAGGCTCAATCATAAAACGGATATAGCACTTTCAGCACTTCAGGATGTTACTTTGCAACATGCGTTGGGGAAAATAGCACAAAGTAATAGAAACTTATTGGGTCTTTGATCAGTGCCAGAAAGTCAACAATTGCTTGTCCAGGTGCTGACTTCAGACTTTCAAAAGTTACTTTCTGGCCCCTGTTTCATTTTGGCACTAAAAGTCCCCACGCACTGGCAACTTATCTGCGCCAACTGGAGGACGGCGTTAATAGAAGGCACCTGGACTCGTGAGCCGTTTCTGCTACAAAAACTGAACAATCTCATTCTGCAGCCAAAATAGCAGCCGAGCTGTTAATATTCCAACGGTCAACACGGCGATATCTGCATCTCACTTGTAATTGGCTGGTTTAATCTACGCTTCTGTGAAAAAATGTGTGCGTGGGAGGGAGAAAAGTTCTGTTGATGTTGCAGCAACGCCTACCGGTGACAACAGAGGTCAGAGGTGGATTTACTTGCGTTATCAACATCAACGTGTAACTCGGAGAAGTAACTCACTTCTTAATCATTTCACTTAGCAGTCTGCTGGAGCTGTAAATATTCTGTCTGTCATATCTTTTCTTAGCTTTAAAACTCAGGACAAGATGGCTTTTTCATATGAATCATCCAAAGAACCCAACAGCAGTGACGTTCCGGGTTCATGTCTTCCTCAGCATGCAGCCATCTGTGACTTCAAACCTTTCCCATACATCAAGCGCAGTGTTTGACAGCTTCATTTATCACATTCAGCTGAAAGCACTTCACAGATGACAATCTTAAATCCTAAAAATGTTCTTTTCTTTCACTCTATTACAGCACATTCACAAAAGACGTATTGTTTAGGAGAAACGCTTTTGATCTCCACGTTTTTCAATGGAGAGACTGCGGCTCGAAGTGATGACGGGCAGCGTTGTGGCGCGGCTGTGTTTTTTGTTGCCAAGGTGAAATAAATAAAAACAAAACAATGACTGAGGAGACTCACCACAAATCACCAAGCCACAAACAGGAACCCAGTGGATCACAAAGGATTATTTAGTTTTTTGGCCTGAATCAACTTTTTTGTATATTTTAAAAGTAATTTAGGAGTTCCTAAAGGAACAAAACTTCCCCCAGAACAACAGATTGTTGTTACTGTAAAGACATATTTTGGCATAATAGCAAGCTTTAGCACTGCATTAAAAAGCGCCAAAGACATTGAACATGGCCTGCCTATCGTCACAACACACTGCACTGCACAAACCTAATAAATGCAAACACACATTCTTGTGACATGAATGGGGCGTTTCTTTCTTTCACTGTTGTCGGGAGAAAATGATGCTGTGCTAAATTTCCACGGATGTAAACTTTAGGTATCTTATAAACCTCAAATTAAAGAGTTTGTTGTGATTTGGTGCTATGTAAACAAATGGGACTGCATTAAATTAAAGAGGAAACTTAACTTACTTACTCATTTGTTCATGAAGTTCGTTTTTTTTAAAGTCTCCTCATATCTCACAAATTACACTTTCAAGACTGGATTGTATTTCACCATCTCAGCTATGCCTGCAGCAACCAGCTAATGCAGACCCTCAATTTACTGAATGCAGTGCTGTTCTTAGCTCAAATGCCTGCTTATCTCTTCACTACTGTACATTTCACTCTGAGTATATCAGTCACAGTCACCCACCCCGCCAGCCTTCACCTCCACCCAGCCATACATGTTTCCAGATCCCTGTATGGCCTGCCCTGTCACAGCCGCTGCGCATGTGATGAAGGTGCTGATGGGGTCTGCCAGGCCCATCTACATGCCAGTCTAAAATTAGTTCTGGTAGTTTCCTGTGCCCTTTAATCCTGGGCTTTAAAACCACTAAAGGCCAAGTTGCAGACAGGAAGAACGGCCATGAGAGCCCTCGGGGTGTCCGGCATGCCGCACATACCCATCAACCCTATCTGTCAATCCCAGTCCTGCCATGACATCACAGCAGCCCACTCTAAGAATAAGAGCTTCCCAGGCTTGGCTATAGCTGGGTTTAGTTTTGATGGACGATATCTGGGTTCCTGAAGAGGAAGGTTTGATCCCCTGCAGCAGCCACTGAGCGCATATGTTATAGTGTCCTTGAGCAAGACATTGAATGTCATCCTGTAGAGGAGGACACATGCACCAAATCAATCTTAACCTTTTTCTGCTCAGTCTTTCAGTTTATTAGGACATAAAGAGGCCTCAGATTTCACCGGATGCGTTAAGAGAGGACTTGTAGAACATCATAACTTGTCAACATTATGCCATGTGATTAAAATATTCCACAAAGCTGCTGAGCGCCAGAAAACATCACCGGCGTGACAGTCCATTATCAAAATGAATGCAAATCGTGCTACGCGTTTCCTTTTCTTGAATTGTTTTTGTATTGTTTCAGGCTGAGGGCAAGGAGGCAAAAAGAGGCTTTGAAACATCTTCCCACATATCCACATTGCTGCAACTGATTAGCCATTGATTATTATCAGAGAGTATTTGTGCTAAATAGTTATAATGCTGAGCAGGAGAGCCAATCAGACAAACAAACAATTTCGTCACGCAGCGTTTGCAGCAACAGCAGAAGGATTGTTATGAATTTGCACAGACATTCCTGGTCCCCAGAGGCTGAGTTTGCATGTCTTTCCAGTGTTCCCCTGGGCTTCCGTCTGCTGTTTAGATGCATCAGATGCTGGATTAGATCAGTGGTAGGCCTGTTATCACTCACTGCCCATACAGCACATTAATCCCGTGATAAACTGGTGACTCTTCCTTCCATTCGCTGCATCAAGCTGACCCCATGAACCTAAAAGCTATCTAGAACAAAGGAAATATGATTGAATGATGACAATTAGTACAAGTATCAGTGTAACATCTCTGGGAAATGTGCCTGCAGGACTGACTGACTACCACAGTATGCAGCACAAATCACAGATATACTGTACTTCTACTGAGGCTACAAAAGTCCATTTCCCCTTTATGGCCCTTGTTTTATGCAATAACATGGAAAATTAAGAACACTAAGATCCTTAGAAACACTTAAGTCAGTGAGCTCGAGCAAACATTGCACATCACCCTGTGCATACTTTTCAGTTAGCGCTGGACTGTAGGAGTCATATTATCATGAAATGATTACCCAGGAAATGGAAAATATCACCTGAACTGGAAAGTGGGCAAAGAGGAGAGCGCTGGCACCTCCTGAAATGCAGCAGTCTTTTTAGAAATCATTTACGTCAGGACATGAGTGTGCAGGTTTAGGCCTTTGTTACACAGCCAATGATTCACTCGCTTCGTCCGACTGACCGCATGCCAGATTGTATTTCCAGTGCAAATCCAAAAAAACATGTCAGACAAACTTTTATTCGATTTCTTTTGTCCGATCATAGCTTAAGTTTCAAATATTATTGATAATCAAAGCAGTTTATTTAATTTGCTTTGGGTTTTTGTTCAAGACTTCAGCTTCTCCTACTGCATGTAACTTTCTCTCAAGCTGTGATTTTTTGTTTCCCATACTGAGGAAAAATAGAAATGAATGCTAAAGAGATGAACAAAAGTCCACTTATGTTTTACATTTTCTCTTTTTGGTGTCAGTATGGTTTGTTGTCCCTGTCTCACTCATGTTTTATGAAACCATCGACTGAACGGAAGTCGCCGTGGTTGAGATTTATCACAGTGAAGCTGCTGTTTGTGTTGACTCTCACGCACTCTTCACTTCAGTTTGAGGACTTTCCTCCATGATGAGCACACACATGCTGCAGAGAAGCAGCCCTGCATGTGAGCCAGGCTTCAAAAACACTGTAGTAAAAAATTATTGTTAAAATATTATTGTTGATGCCTGAGATGCTCAGCTTGTACCTGAAGAATTAACACACTCCAGTCTCACACACACACACACACACTCTGCTGTTGGTGTTGATCAGCTGGTGCAGATCAGGCGGGTCTCTGCTGAGCTGTGAAGAGAGCTGCTGCTTGCGTGAGAACAAAGCGCCACTCCTTCGCCCTCCTTCGCCGCAAGGATCATCTTCTCCTGGGCCTCCCAGACTTTACAGGTACACGCAGCCTCGCTCGCTATCGAATAACACCACATCTAGGTACTCTGAGCGCCCTTTGAGGACTGAGTGCAGAAGCCCCGCCTTCAGGAAGTGCCAGAGGGAGTGTGTGAACCCAGAGCCCTCGCTGCAAAGAAGCACCTGGAAAAACCGGCCGGCCTGTTTACACCGTGACTGGAATCACTTTGTACCCGCTGAGTAGCATTTTGAAGTTCATGAATGATTGTCACGGAGAACAGAATGTGCGTTGCTTTGTTACACAAGCACCATGTGACAGGACACGCTAAATCTGAACTGGAAATTTAAGTGGGAGACGTGTCGAGTGCTGCAGTTAACGAATAGCGAGAGCTTTGTGAACAGCCTCGTGATTCATGGCGACTGTTTTTGTTGTCGTGACTCGGCCTGCTGGTTAACACTCAACTTTACTGCGGGTGATGTGACACTTACATAAATGTGCTACTGTGGACACGGACCAAACACCAACAAGTATGTCAGTGGAAAAACAGGCAGGGAAAGTGTGAAGTGTAGACAAAATAGCATTTTATTAATAACTTATCTGTTCTTTACATTCGTAAGAGAGGAGCATGGAGGGGCTTGGCAGAGGTTACCAACATGGCTTCCTCTGGAAAGAGGCCTTCTGTGTGGAGGGGGCAACACTACACCTCTTGTCTTGACAAATAAAAACTGCATTACACAGAGTTTTCCCTGAAGAGGCGAGGTGAACAAAGCGTCCTACTTTGTCCACATGTCAGAGACTTTTAACTCTTGTGCACAGATCAGGATTATTCACATGAACCTTCAGAGATCCAAGACGTCACATGTCGTTGCACATGCGGTCCTTTGTGTGGCGCCAAATTAAAAACCGCTGTGAAAACCGTTCAAAGCTGGACTGCAAAACTGGGAAAGTCTGTGAATTTCTCTGAAGGCTAATGCACAATAAAAACCCTCTGAGCACAACAGTAAGGCAAACAACCAAGGTGACTCTGATTTGTGAGAGGATGGGTGCAAAAACAAGGCCCATCGGCTGTATTCACACGTAAAGCGATTATCAAATATATTACACAAGTACACATTTTTGCACAACTCTTAGAAAGCCTACTTGATTTTTGGCATAATCAACTTAAACATACTGATCAATATGCAATTTGTTTGCTTACATAAATGTAGAATATGAAACAAAGAATCTTCAGTACCCACTTGTTGCAAAGGGTATGTACTAGAGCAAGGCTTTTACTGTATTGTCTTTTATATTAAGATATATACACAAGGTATAAATGTTTGAAAAGACTCCACAAATGTAAAATTGAGTCCAGTATATAGTGTGCCTTTTAAAGCTGGGGTGCCTCAACCCCACACAGGCAAGTCTTCACAGAAGACGAACGAGACAACACATCTTGATGTCTTGGAGGAACCAGCATTGGCCCAAACCAAAACCAGAACCAAAACAAACATTTTAAAAAGTTTGATTTTGAAATCTGTCCAGTTTGAACAATCATGTCTCTTTGGCACACCAGCCCAGGAGCTTTGAAGCATAACGTACAGCTGTTTCCTCGTGACAAAAAGAGAGAAAAGACCTCAGACAGTGATACAAGATTTTAGAAAGCATCTGCATTCTTTAAATGACTTCTGTCTCTTTCACTGTCGCTCCTCATTCAGTCAACAGCAGCTGCGTCTCGGCCAGACAGCTTTGGCCCTCCAGTAACCACGTTCAGCGGCAGTCGCCTCAAGCTGTATCAATAACGTCAAGAGCCCGGTGCCACGGCAGACGACGGAAAAAAGAGAAACTTTTTGCAGCGTTTCCAACGGGAGGCCCATGAAACCTCAGCAAACCTCACGTGGACTCCAGGGGGTCCAGCTGGAAGACGTTGTGGTTGGTCGGGGTGGTGAAGTAGAGCTGCTGGCTCGGGGCCGAGATGCGGTTGTCGCACGGACTCTTCAGGCCCAGTGTGCGCTCAAAGTCCAGCAGCTGGCCCATGAAGTTGAAGTTGGGTGAGATGTTGGACTTCTTCATCTTGACGATGTCGTAGGCGTCGTTCATGGACAGGTTGAGCTTCTGCATCAGGTAGGCCACCGTAACCGTTACTGAGCGACTGATCCCGGCCAGGCAGTGGACCAGGACGCCGCACTTCTGGCCTCGAGCTTCATCTGGCAGAAAGAGAAAAGGGTGGAAATGTTATAAACCACTTCTGTTCACAACAGATCGAGAGCAACACGTTTTAAAAAACACGTTCTAAGTCAAGTGCTTTCCAATTCCAGAATTTAAAATTTTACGACTTGGTGGTTGAATGTTGTGGTTAAAGTCTGTCTTGGTACATTCACTTTGCTTGTTTCGTTCATTATCTTGTGCAGAGTTGCACTTTAAAAAAGTGCAGCCCATTTCTACACAGACAGAACATAACTTGTGATAAACATCTGTGACATTTAAGTCAAGCTATGGGAGGTGAAGCGGGTCCAGGGAGGGAGCACGGCGGAAGTTATCCGTTTCTATCTCCCAGGCGTGTCAGTCAACAAACAGGGGCTACAGCAGCAACGCACATAAACAGAGCCGACATTCTTTCGTTTTTTTGGCCTAGAGTAGCCAGCCGGGAAATTGACTATTACGGTCTATTAAACCATTCTTCCGCTCGCCAGGGTTACTCCGACAATGGTGCCATTTGGGCGTGTAAACGTAGGAGTCATGAGGGCACCCTGTCAAGGCGAACAGGATGTCAACAGGGCCTGTAAATGGCTCCTTTTGTAATGAGGAGGGAGGAAGGAGGGGGGAGGCGGCAATGCCATGTCCTAGATTACTTTCAATGCCACTTCCTTCCTGTCGTGCTCAAATTACTGCCCTCCCCTTGTTCACTCTCCTCATTCTCCCGTTTCAACGTCGCCCTTTGTGCTGCAATTACACAAGCCCCGAGACAAGAGAGAGGCCAGGATGCCTTCCATTGAAGTCAAATCCTTTGTACACAGTGCATTTTGGCCTGTGCACCATTAGAGGCAGGCTTGTGTTCCTCTGCCTCAACACAATGGCCTTAATCTGCTCGCTCTGCATGTCCCTGCCTGATTGACTGATAAGATCACAACCAGGGACACCTCATCTAATCTCAATTGCACAATAAGAACATAAGAACTTCCTGGCAGCGATAACACGTATCACATTAATAAGATTATGACCCTGACAATCTGGTTCTGCCCCTTCACTTTGTCTGCATGTATTCAAAACAATCACATGTAAGGTTGTCAAGGGAGGAACTGAGTGAAGAGTGGGGAAATAATCAGTTGACAAACTGGTTCCTGCTTGACAAATGCAAAGATTTTCTCCTTTGATGTCACAGTAAACTCACATGTGTGAGCTTTGGTCTTTTGGGTCAGAGAGTCACTGTGGGCTTACTTTCAGACAAATCACTCAAAAACAAAAAAAATGCACTTTAATCAATACTGAACATGACGCTTATTTGCGGCCCTGAAAGTGAATGAGCATGTAAACAACCCGGAGGCTGATTTGGAGATAGTTTGCAGCTCTGCAGGATTACTTACCAATGAAGCTGATGGCCTCGGGGAAGAACTGAGAGAGATTCTGGCTCCAGTGATCCGAGATGGGGATCTGTTTGTACTTAAACTCCCCTGCATTCTCAAAGAGGTTGGGCAGGTTGGGAGTCACGTTGAGGATGTACTTGATGCCGTACTCCTCCAGCACGTCCAGGTTGGTGGAGTCCTTGGCGCAGCCCAGGTACAGGTGCGGCAGGATCTCCACCGGGAAGGAGGGCTGCGGGTTGGACAGGGGGCTGCCGTCCGAGTCCGTGGCGCTGCTCGGGTCGCGGTCGATGTCCGACTCGATGTCCGACGAGTCGGAGCTGATGCGCAGCCCGCCGAGGCCCAGCACCTGCGCGGTGGGGGAGCTGCTGTTGGAGGAGCCGTCCAGGTTGGTCTCGCACAGAGCTGGATACTCGGCCTGGAATTTACTGAAGCCACCTGGAAGACGGGACAGAAATGCCGCTACGTGAGCGCATGGGTGGCACTGCAAAATATATTCATCTGAACTTGTGATTCAGCTGCTTCGTTATTATTCTTGTTTGCTCTGACCATTTTCACACCGTTATGTTTTAAAGGAAAGGTAAATAGTCTACCCATTCATGAAATTCTGACTGTGCGGCACAACACACACTGATTATGAAAAAGATTTCACATTAAACGCCTAAAGCGCCTCCTTCAGTCCCTGCGCAATAATCTGCGGGTGTGAATGAACGGCGGCCGCGGGGCCCTGAGATGTGAATGAACCGCACTCACCCTCCAGATAATAGGCCTTGTAGCCTTCGTCCTTCATCCTCCTCAGCAGTAAACCCAACACGGAGCCCCCGTCCACGTTCTCGTTCCACTCCCGGCTGTACTCGTCGTACAGCACGATGGTGTCCGTCTTGCATCGCCGCACGAACTTCTCCCGGTCCTCTCCGTCGGAGAGCAGCGACCGCACGGGCAGGTTGCCCTTCTTGAGCCGGCGGAGCATGAGGCTCGGTATGGCCACGTTGATGGCCGTCTCGACGTGCGACGACTCGTAGAGCTCCTGGGCCCGGCAGTCCATCACAAGCAGGCCGTCCCTGCGCGTCTCAAGCTGCTCGCGGAGCCAGCCCACCGTCTTGCTGATCGCCATTACCGAGTCGAGCTGGACGACGGGCTTGAGCTTGTCAAGCATTTATAGGCAGGAGTAAAGAAATGATTTGAAGAAGCGAGGAGAGACCCGGAGACTCAGCGGCGGCAGCGGGAACCAAAGTAATCTGTCTGGGTTTCCTTTTTCTTAGTCCGCTGCTTTGGCCCTTAACAGCACGACAAAATTAAATAAAGAAAAACTCCAAAATCAGACAAATAAAGTCTCACGCCGAAGGTCCCGTGCGCTTCGGGACGAGTGGGATCAATAAAAACGCGAGTCTCCTTCACAGATCTGCGGAGTGCGGGTACACTCGGTCATTCATGCATCTGCTCGGAGAGCCCGTGTTATTTATCAATGAGTCACACCGGCCCTGCGACGAGGCTGACGCTTCCTGCGCTCTTATGTAACTCCACGGCTCCGAGCCCTCTCGCTGCTCTGGCTTCCCTTCTGGAGACCTGGATCACAAAGGCTGGATAGGGAGGGGGGTATCTCTGGAGGTGAAGCATGCGGGTTACGCACGTATATTTCAGCCTGCGGACGCCGCCTGTCCCCGCTGTGTCTGCGGTGTGAATAGACGCTCTGCAGGCTCTGGCTCGATGTGCTCTCTGCGGCGCCAGGCTGCTGAATGGCTACAAACGGGAGGCGCTTCATTGGATACATTATGTCGGCCGACCAATCACAGAAGCCCTAGCGGCGGTCGCCTTGGAAACGGGGGCCGGATGGAGCGGCCTGTGTTGATGAATTGTTAATGAGTTTGTCATTCACAAAAACGGAGAGGAATTTCCGCTCCGGATCAAGTGAGTGCAAACAAACAGAAGAGCTGCAGGGAGAAGGAAGGAAGGGAGGGAGGGAGGGAGGGAGGAAGGGAGGGAGGATGGCCTTTACTCCGAGACAGAAGAGGAAAGAGTTGGGCTGCAATAACACAAGCTCATAATGATGTGCTTTAAATTACTCAGTTTGTCTGAGCTGTCGCAAAAGTTAAGTGGAGACATTTTGTTGACATTTATTGTGAAAATGTAAACACATGAAGGAACACCAGATAATAAAACACGATTAATGATTGTTCAGCCTTTTCTTTGGGGTTCTGTATAAGTAAAGTCTACAATAATTTATATATGTACACATATAAATTTGGGGCTCAATATTAAGCTTCTGATGAAATAAAAACAAAAAGGCTACTGTGTGTGTGCGCGCGCGCATGTGTGCGTGTGTGGCTGACTTCTTGCTGGAAAAACAACATGAAGGAGAACATTTAAGAGCTGACACACTGCTGATGGAGAAACTGTGTTCTTCTGGAGGGTTGGAGGTCAGCCAAACAACAGCTGGTGCCAGATCGACGCTGTGCTCAGAGACGACTTCGCCTTCAGCCAAAGCTGTCCCTCAGTGGGACGACATTTCTTTAACACAAGTGAACATCAGGCCCCCGTGACTTCACGTCGGCGTGAGACACCAGAACTGGATTTTGTTTCAGTCGTTGGTGAAGATCTGACATGCGGGTTCTGGACTATAAACAACTTTGAAATCACATGATGTAAATCTCAGTAACACCACATTTCAAACAGATTGGTGTACATAATCAATCGACCAGGCCTGTGCAGGAATACTGTAGCTCAGGGCAGCGTGCAGCGTTTCTGATCGAAAGCCTCTGAAATCTGCTGTGTGACATCGTGAGCACACACACAAAAGCACCGCAGCTATTTCTGTGTGTGCGGCCTTCACCGGGCTCTCCAAAGATTATCTCAAAATTTCATTTCAGCATCTGCAGTGAGGCGTCTGTGGTATTTCTATGCAGGGGATGGGGTTTTCTATCTAACTGTTCTGTAATATTCCAGGATTTCCATACTTCTTCCCTTTCAAGGCCCACATAAGCAAATCAACACAACGTTGTCCCTGGGGTTCACTCAGGTGTTGGGATCGTTTCTGATCAGTCACTCCGATCTCCTCATGCCTGACTGAGTCATCAGGGGTGTTGATTGTTTCCCATCGGCCCGTTAATGGCCTCCACACTCAGATTAAACGCAAACAAAAAGAGCATTTCCACCTGTTGTGTTTTAATTGATAACCTGTTGATTTAATGTGCTTGTCCAGACTCGGGAGGTCTAATTAGCTTCAGGTTGTCGGACAAGAAAACATGCAATTAGAGCCAATAATCGTAATGTATATATACTGGGGGACACTCCGCCCCCCTTCTGGGTCAGTGATGTGTGGGCTGACGTTAACAACATGGTTACAGCTTGGAAAAGAGCAGATCAAAGTGCTGTGAGAACACTACAAAGTAACTACAGCTGCCCGGGAAAAGATATGAAATGAAATGTGTTTATTCACAGTGTGTGTGCGTGTGCGCTTCACTGACCGGGATGACTGAGTGAGGATGTCTTTTAAAACCTTACAGAAGTGTTTCGACTCTTTTATCACCTGCGTCCCGTCTGTCTCACGTCAGAGACACCGACGGTCTGTAACATGTCAGTGTGCAGGAGGACTTTATCCACCAAACCACAACATCTGAAACATGCAGGGCGATCAGCAGTGCCGTTCAGAACCTCTGTGTGTGTGTGTGTGTGTGTGTGTGTGGGTTGGATGCCCGATGGTTTACATTCCCTCCACATCAGTGGTGTTGCATGACAGTTCTGAGCTACTGCGCGTTGTGGTGAATGAAACGACTTTATCTCGTATCTTTTGTTGTGCAAGTGAAGCCTCATTTACAGCACAGCTTCCTGTTGAATGCAGCGCGGTGGAAGGGCCAATATTTTCCTCCTACGTGTGCAGGAGACGCAGACGGCAGCGCAGAGCGAAAAGGCTGTGAGCAGGGTCTGAAACGCAGGACGTACTGCGGTTACACTTACATGTTCAGCCTGTCTGTTTGTTCATCGTGATGACGGCGTTCCTCACTGATATGCACCATCCCGTGCTGTCGTTGCTGTGATTAGCACAGGGTTGTGCGATGGTGTGCGAGGACACAGCTGAGAGGAAGCCATCGTTTTGGTCCTCCTGCACAGTCCTGACAGAGAAGCTTTTTCCACCCCTAACAGGTTTGTACGTCTCGTCCCCTGCTGGCTGAGTCATGATGTTGTCTGAGGCACCGGGGAACATAACAAAAACTGAAACGTTTTTATGGCTGTGCCACAGCATCTCTTGACACCGAATGTTTCATGTCAGCGAGTGCTTATATTAAAAGATGAAAAACTTCCATTGCAAACACTGGCTGGAGCAACAATGCAGCAGCTTGATGTCAGGTTGCTTTGCTGCACACTCATCATGAATGGGAAGCCTGATTTGATCTGAATGAGGTCTCGGTCGAGGTCAGACTGGGTTTCCAGAAACGCTATAAAAGCAGAATAAAAGCAAAACTAGAAAGTTCTACTGAAAATCAGGTGATTCTCCTTGATGTTGCAGCACATGGATCACCGTCTTTGAGTGAAATAGTCAAAGTGTTGAGTTGACTTTTTGTTTCAGGCCTGTAAACGTAATGCAACATCACACATGGGATTCACAGAGTGCACACATAAACAAATACCTGAACACACACACACACACATGCTGACAGCAGACGGCTCCTCGCTCAGCAGCAGCCTGTCTCATCACTTATTATCTGTGTGTTGCGTCCCTGCGAGTGTCTCCGTGTCTCTGCGTCTCAGTGGCGTGTTAGCATATGAAGTGTGTGGCAGCTCCGGCGTTAGCTAACCCTAACATGCCCCCTTCACCTCCCCCCAGCGTGACAGAAGTCCCTCCGAATGGAGCCAAGCTGTTTCTATTCAGCTTCAAATGAATTCTGCTCTCTTTCACTAGCAAACACCTCCTCCCCCCCTCGCCCCCCTCCCTCCCGCCTCCTCCCTGCTGCTCGGCCTTTTCTTCTGCCTCTCATTTCGCCCTTGGCCTCTTCCTCTCTCACCGACTCTCTTTCAGTTTCACCTCTTTGTCCCTGTAATGAAATCTGCCATCAGTCTCTGTACGTTAGAAATGTCAGACGCTGCTTACTTGTGGCTGACTGTGTGGAAACGCTGCGTGTCATTCAAGTCAGTCACTCAAACTTGGTCTGATCAGCCGCTGCTGAGCGTCACAATGCGACCCCAGAAACCTGAAAACTCAGTTCATACGTGACAACAACTTGCTTTCTCTCTTCTATTTTCACATCATTTAGCAAAGTTCTTGTCCACAGTCACGTGACAAAATCCTAAAAATCTTTTCTTTCTCTTCTTCCGTGTCGTTTGGTTGTCGAACAACAAACCTGAGCATCACAGACAAAATGGTGGTGAGATGTTTCAAACGTGGCACATTAAGGCTAATTGGCACAGGAAAACGCACAGCCTTGGGTGGAAAAAAAACCTCTGGCTATTAAATGTGCCAGCTGTTCGCCTGCAGAACTGTAGAAATGGTCCAGTTCCCAAATCACATACTGCATACCAAGTGCTGTATTGGTGCTGGTGTTTGTACTTTAGTTCATACTGAGTAAACAGCAGCAGGGACCTTTGTGGAGGTGCTGCTCAGCGTATATCATGTCATTTTAACACACAGCTCATGCTCACACTTTGTGTTAGTGTTGTTATCGCCACTGCTGTGCTGCTCTGGGATGTTGTCATAAGTTGGGGTGTGATGTAAGCCCTCGCCAGGTGATGTAACGTTTTACACAGGTCAGTCCCAGCAGGTCACCATCATGTGTTCATTTCTCTGCTCTGATCCTCTGTTGACTTGTTTACTGCTGCCTTGTTTTGTACTGAACTCCTGGAAAACCCCAACTTTCTTCCTCTCTTTGTTCCTCTCCCCTCATTTCCTACGGCCCTGCAGACATACTGGACTTCATGCCCAATTAGTTGTGTTGGTGGTCTTTATTTATTTTTAGTTTCAGGATCGTATTGTTTTCATCCTTTCAATAATGCCTCTAAAGGCCTGAATGTGCGGCAGGTGTGTGAGAGGAAAGAACAAAAACACGTGTTGTTTCTCCTCCCGTCGAGCTTCGCTTTCTGTAAAGTTTCACAGTTTCACTTCCATGTTTTTAAATCCCGTCTCTCTCTTCTCACCCTTCTCTCCATACATTTACATTTCAATCAGGTCACATTTCCATACCGACTCACTTAATGATTGACCAAATGATTGAAGATGAGTGATTAGAATGCACTTCAATTAGCAGATGACCATAAGCAGGGAGTTAAAAGGTCAGGGACTCATTAGATCTGATGAACATCTGCTGGTTCACGGACTCCGGTCATCATGGAACCAAAAACACTGACGTTTCAGTTCTTGTGTGCTCTCTCTGCTATTCTTTAACCTACACAGGCAGTCAGACAAACACGTTAAAGAGTCTGCATCATTACATTAAACTTCAGGCCCTTATGGGAACGTCTGCTCCCCGGAGGTAAGCAGTGTTCGACTTGTGCTCAAACTCAAATCAGACGGACGAGCACAAAGCCAGGAGTCGAAGCGGTTTCATGCTCTGAACCTCCATCTTTTCCAATGTGCGCCCCTCTGACCCCACCTTCTCCTCTCATTCAGCAGCTAATGCTTTCCTCCTCCTTGTGTCTTTGCCACCAGCCGCTCGTCTCAGAAGGGGAAATCCTTTGTCCTCAAACAAAGGCTCACCACATGTGCTAATCAGGTCTGGAGCTACGCTGTCTGTGTGTGTGTGTGTTTGTGTGTGTGTTTGTGTGATAATGCGTGTATGTAACACATATTCAGGAAGTAAGTATGACTTCATGTGGAATTTATGGTGTGAGAACGACAGACAGACAAAAGCAGACAGTGACAGAGCGTCTGCATTGCAAAATCCTAAAGTTAGTACATGATGCCCAGGAAGTGTGTTTGTGTTTGTGTTGGAAAGGAGAACTGAGTATTTAGTGTGACCAGTGATAGACACCATGACTAAACACACAAAAAGATGCATCAAACTCGGTTGTTCAGATCCCCAAAGTGTTACTCCAGGTATTTCAGCATCAAGCCCTTTAGTTCATCGCTTACACCTCATGTCATGTGATC
Organism: Scatophagus argus; assembly: GCF_020382885.2. NCBI lineage: Eukaryota > Metazoa > Chordata > Actinopteri > Scatophagidae > Scatophagus > Scatophagus argus. The sequence goes on along the minus strand of NC_058499.1, from coordinate 2,798,447 downwards.
TGTAAGTGGGTTATCTGGATGGGGAATACAAAACACGTCAAAGTGGGTGCAATTGCATGCAGAAGCTATGCAGTCAGAGTGCCATCAGATCAGCCCAACCAAATCTGGAGGTGATATGGGATGTGAAACAATCAGCTCTCGCCAGGTGTAAAACACATCTGTACAGTTTGGAGGTCAAAGGTCGGCCAAGTCTGCCCCTCTCTGCTAGCCCAAGCTGGCAGAAAGCTATTACATAGACTTATTTTGTCCTTTGCAAGGGAGTGCAGCTGGAAAAAGTCAGCCTGCCCAATTTACACATTCAGAACTGAACACAATGCTGGAAAAATGATGAGGATGGATGCTTATGATTACCAGGTCAAGATGTCATCAGCATGACATATCCAGATGAAACAGCAGCATGGCAAATATAACTGACAAGTTCTAGCTTATCAAAGACATATCACTATCAGCACATGCACGATGTGGACAAAAGTATTGGGACATCTGACTGTGACACCAACAGGGACTGATGTTGGACCAAAAGGCCTGGCTCACAATCTCCGTTCCAGTTCATCCCAAAGGTGTTGGATGGGGTTGAGGTCAGGGCTCTGTGTGGGCCAGTCAAGTTCTTCCACACCAAACTCATCCAACCATGTCTTTATGGAGCTTTGCTTTGTGCACTGGGGCACAGTCATGCTGGAATAGAGTTAATCTGTGTATATTCACTCATTCAGTTCATAGGTAACACACTTGTTCTGTTCTGTTTATGGTAAAAAAAAGAAAATTATCTCATATATCATCATGTATCACTCAAGAGTCAAACGTCAGTCAGACCTGAATCCATTTGCTAATATTCAGTGTAAATGAGGTCTAAATGGGCCACAGTCAAAATCTTGGCAAGACGAGAAGTTCTTCAAATGTAGATCTTCACGGGTGGGCGCTGGTGTGTGATGCAACGTGACGCAAAGGTGACGCAAAACGCAAGAAAATGCAAAGTGAAAGCCAAACAGAAAGGCCAGCACGAAGCACGAAGATGAGGAGGCGTTTGTGATGAAGAAGGACTCCATGCGAGGCTCTCAGCCGCAGTAGAGTTGGAGATTAGCAGAGACTAAACAGGAGGAGCTGCCAGATAACAAGCACATGCTTCAGTCTCTTATCACACTGATTCTATCTGCGCTGAGGCAGGAACACTCAGCAGAGCAACACCCACACAAACAAACACACTCACAGGTGAACGGCACGCGATGCCTTTGAGCCTGTTCAGACCTGGTATTAAGTGATCCCATCACAAGTGGACAGCTCTAAGTACAGGCCTGAATGCACCCGAGACGCTTTGAGGAAGCATCTGAGATCCCATCACTCAGACCACATCTGGAGGTGGTCTGGGCCACATGTGACCACATTCTTCGAGCGGTGTGTGCGCAAATGTGTCCTGAAGGGCAGCCCACTCGACTGACGTCCTCTGAGGAACAACGAGCTGCAACAACAAGCAGGACGGATTACACGCCGTCTGATTTCCATTTGGTTCGCCTCAGCGTACATGATGTGTTTGGGCTGAGCAGCAGATGTTTGCGAACACGACGTTTGAGCTGATTTCACCATTGAACTAGTTCACTACGATATCCAAAGACTCCCTTAAAATTTGCGCAGTTCTGAGAATTGCTGAGTCATGTAAACCTTGCAAAACAACTTGTAAAAAGAGTCAAAAGTGTTTGTCACATCAAACGGCCTGATTCAGAATCTAAAGTGCGTCTTACCTGCCAACGTGTAGCAGCTGTTTGAACAAACTGTTTCCACTGACTTCAACCTTTACAGCAAATTTATGAAAGAAGGCAACATTTTATTGAAAACACAAGCATGCAAAATGGACAGCTTGAAGGCAGATTGACAACATTACAACTTTTCTGTCTTACAGTCCCATATAATTGACTTTATGGTGTTTGAACAGACGTGGAACCTGGAAGTTCCTCAGGTCAAATGCAGATAAGGTTCCCTGAAAATGCTCCAAAAGGAGTGTGTCGCTAATCCTGCCACAGCTGAGGGAAACTCGCTGTGCGCTATAGATGTCAAAAGACGGCACATGTGACACAGCAGGTGTCTGTTGACCAATGAGAGACTCGACCAGGTTCATCGCAGGAAACGACTGCCTTCCAGTGTGGTTGCATTAGTTCTAAATTTTGTTGTTTGGTTCCCGACTGGGCGAGGCGCCATCGACAGATGTGTAGAAAGCGACCTGAAAGTGTCACAGATTGTTTTAAACATATCTGCAGCACGCAGCGAGGTGGAGATTCAGCCCACAGTGAGCTCGTCTCTGCTGCCCCGCCAGCTGCCGGCTCCACCACCCGTCCACACGCTATTCATGTGTTAATCAAAGAGCCATTTACACCTACATCACCTCAGGGAGCACACACAGGGTCTCACACACACACACAGACCCAGACAAGTCGGCACACGTTTCCTGTGTTGTGTAAACTTGTCTCCTTCTTACACACACAAACACACACTTGTTTCCTGTGTTGTAAAGGGCAGTTGCTGTGTTTCACCCACAGTCGCAGCCCGTTCAAGGCGGGAATGTGAGTCTTTGCTGGGGGATTCCTGTTGGCCTTTTTGCACACGGATGGCGACTCACGGCGACAGCAGGCAACATCAGCAGCTGGTGTGACGTACGACACGTGTTGGACACTCTGAACAACAACAACAACCATTTAACATCCCTGTTACATGGGGGGCTCGAGCTCGACCCAGATCCTCGCTGTTTTCAGCTGCTGTTGCTCTTTTTGAGTTAGCAGCTAACTGCTTTTTAAATCCCCAGGTGGTGCGCCGCACACACAACACGTTATGGACACGCCGCACTCACTTTGGGCTCTGTTGCTACCTTCACTGCCGGCTCAGAGGAATGGCTGCTTAACCCTCCAGGCTGTGCAAAAGGGGGCAACGTCCAAGATCCATGAAGTGTCTTCTGATTTAAATGAGTGAATTATTATCAGGGTTTTGTTTTATAATGTTTTCCTGTGCTGTTAATCCAACACTGAGTCTGGGTTTTGATATTAGTTGGATTATATGCATTTTTTTATCAAGCAGATTGTCAGGGAACTGAAAAGCAAACACACACAGACACACTTACAGACACATTGATTTCCAGGGAGGTTCCCTACAGCTGTTTTGCGAGAGGCCCAGACACACACACACACACACACACACACACACCCTGCTCTGAGCTCTGAGAAGACAATGGTGGCTCCAGCGTTATCACCAGCTGCATCACTGTGTCTCTGCTGTCCCGCTCCTGCATCAGTGTGTGTGTGTGTGTGTGTGTTACAACAGACGCGAGGGGCTGGGGATTGTGTAGAGGGTTTGGTCAGCTTCAATAACCTGTCACGCTCATGTGCTGTGTGTGTGTGAGAGCCGCAGAGAGGATTTCCCCTCCTCTGGGAGTCCACTTCCCTGTGCCTTTGACCCGTTTCTGTCCGTCACCCTGCTTTCACATGTGCACATACAAGCAGACTTCTTTCCTCCCACTCATGTTTTACGCTCATCATGTCATTTTACGTATCGGCTCAGTTGTTTGCTGAGGCTGCATGTTTAAGGAAGCGACAGCGGGCCGATCGTCGTGGTTACTGGCATCTGAAAAATGTTCTCTTTTCTCCACACATTTCTATGTTTTGCAGAGAACGTGGCCTTGCAATATCTTCACCCTGCGAGACTTGCTAGGAGTGCTACCTGGGCTGAATGGAGTGGGCGTGAATGGCACAGCGTTTTGTTTTCAGCTACAGCCTTCAACCATGTTCGCTTCTCTTTGTGCCACAGTCAGGCGTTTCTAAATCGAGATGAGATGGAAGGAAACAGGAGCGCAGAACAGCACAGAGAGAACATAACCACATCATCTTCATACACAAGGATTTATAATAAGGACATAAACTCATCCTGTTTCACGCCAAACTTCTTATATACTAAAGTTAGTGTAGTTTTATAAAAGTGTGTTCGGGTCAGCTTAACATCCGATGTTAAAGAAAGTGTTTTTTCCACGTTTATGTTAAAAATGCTGTGGAAATGAGCTACATGGTACACACTGTCATCTATCTGTTTAACGCCTATCAGGAATTACATTCAAAACACAGAATTAAGGTGTCGGTCGTGCTGTTTTTGTAGGTGAGATTCCTTTTTTAACATGTCCAGCTGTATTTACAGCAGTATCACACTGCACAGTGTATTGCAGGTTAAAACCAGATTCATCCCACAGCACTGACTGCAGTCCAACAGTCAACAGGTCGACTGACAACAGCACTGACTGCAGTCAACAGGTCGACTGACGCCCAGCCGCAGCCCGTTTTGGTAAGACCAGCGTATCTGCTGTCACGGGTGGAGGGCTTCACTGGTGAACACAGATGGATGTTTACAGTGTGAATAATGAGCTTTCTAAATGACATAACATCATCGGCACGTTTGTAATGTTCGAAGAAATCAAATTGCCCAAACATTTTAATGCTGTGCCAGTAGAACTTCTCTTAGAGGAAAACGCATAAGAAATCTGATTAACAGTTTCCAGTGGTGTTTAATTTAATTTTGATGGCTTCACGACCAAAAATCGATGAGCCAGACTGGAGGTGGTCACTTTGTTGCCTCTGCTTTGATGGTACGCTCCTTTTCATTGCAGAAAATCATCACGATATGCAGCAATTTGATTGATTTTTACATTAAAATCTTGCAGAGTGCGAGTTTCATGCTCTTTGCCCTGCCGCCATCAATAAATACACACTGTTGTATTTTCCACAAGCAGATAATGGAAAAGTCAAGGTGTTTTGCTGCTGGTTAAAGTGGACACAAACTCCTGCTGGCCTGCACTTTCGACTTCTGCGGTCTAGTGAAAACAGGAAGCGTCGGACTGAAGGCCGTCCTTTGAGAGCGGGCCCGCAAACAAACAGACGAGAACAAGCATGAAGAAAACAGGAAACACTAATGGGCAGGGGATGGAGAGAGTTTCGCAATGTTGAGCTGTGAAAGAGCGTGTGTTTTGTACTGTGTGTGTGTGTGTGTGTGTGTGTGTGCTTTTGATGGTATTTCTATATAGTTTTGTGACTAATTCAGGATAAGAAAGACAGAGCAAAACAAGGGCAGAGGAAGAAGGGAAACGGCTGTCAGGACTGTCCACGCTGAGAGACAATAAGAGGGACAGCAAGGGGGACAAACTACTGCATGGAGCCGAGTAACAACTTGTCCAAAAAAGGCTGTCTCGGGATGGTCTTTGTTTCTCTTTGCAAAAACATTCCTTGTCAGACCACGGGGAAGGGAGCGGCGCATTTCAATTTCCAAACAGCTGTACAGACATTTCTAGACATCAGTCAGTGGACTCAACATACAGGAAACAGTCAAAACAGCACACTGGACATGGACACAGTTGCTGTAGATGCCCTGATTTTGGTTTTGCAAACTGGAAACATTTATGTCATGTAAATTCTCATCTACACTATATGGTCAAAAGTATCAAAAGTACACCTGACCATCACACCAACAGGGACTTTAATGACGTCTCATTGTAAACACACAGACAGCTTTGCAGCTCTAACAGCTTCCACTCTTCTGTGAAGGCTTTCCACAACATGTTGGAGTGTTTCTGTGGGAATTTGTGCCCATTCATGCAGTAGAGCATTTGTGAGGTCACACACTGATGTTGGACCAAAAGGCCTGGCTCACAATCTCCGTTCCAGTTCATCCCAAAGGTGTTGGATGGGGTTGAGGTCAGGGCTCTGTGTGGGCCAGTCAAGTTCTTCCACACCAAACTCATCCAACCATGTCTTTATGGAGCTTTGCTTTGTGCACTGGGGCACAGTCATGCTGGAATAGAAAAGGGCCTTCAACAAACTGTTGTCACAAAGTTGGAAGCATAGCATTGTCCAAAATGTCTTGGTGTGCTGAAGCATTAAGATTTCCCTTCACTGGAAGTCCTGAAAAACAGGCCCATGAAGAGGTGTGTCTGGATACTTTTGTCTATACTGTGTGTTTACTTCAGAAGCTGCGATAAGAAGGCTCACACTGGAGGCGGCGGCCCTGATTCGAATTATTTCATAGCCACAGTTTTATTATATTTTGGTAAGCTGCTGTTTTCTGATCTGCTCGTCCTGTTGTCTTGATACATTTGGGATAATTTACATTCCAACAGTTTCAAATGTATCAGTACAACAACATTATCACATTATGCTCACCAATCTGCTGCTGGGTTCCTGCTTTCAACTGAAACACTGTTCTCGCTCAATAATTAGGTGCTGATGGTTTCACATTAAAAGCCTCAGTGGGCATCGTTTATCCTATTCCTGTGAGGCTTTTAATGTGAAACGGTATTTATGGAAAATCACATTAGCGTGAGCATTGGTCAAAGTGGGAGATCTTACATACAGACACACTGTGTACACGCAGCTCATTTCTTAAAGAGTTTATCGTGTACTTATTCTTATCTTGCTCCTGCTCTGGAGTTTATCTGGAACAGTGTCCTTGGCTTGCTGTGATAATGCCACTTTGGTTTAAAGTCAACTTGATATGACTTCATCAGGCATTCTGCTCATGGGAACACTTTGAATATTTCACATAATGAAGCCTTCTGCACCTAATCAACAAATGCTGGCTAACGGCTGCCACTGAGGCAACAAGTGGAAATTGGCAGATTCGGACGCATTACAGTCAGACAACAGGGTGGTGTCCGCTGTTAAGTGCTCACCGAACACAAAGGGTCATTGTGTCGCTGTAATCCACACTGCAGCATAAACAAGTTAGACGGAGCAACACTCAGCGTCTTCCGACCTCAACCACAATGTGATGTAATTGAATTGGTCTCATCCCTTCCTGACAAACATCCAGGAAAATCAAACACAGGAACACGTTGTTAAAAGGCACCAGGACATACTCCCTGTTTGTTTGCTTGGCTTTTTTTTTTTTTAATTACTGTGCATCGTCTCTTAGTGTTTTAATGACTTCCTGTTTACATCGCATGACTATGATTCATAGGAAAACTGACCTAAAATAAAAGCTGGAAGTCAAATCACACCAATTTTTATACATTTTACTGTACTTGCCCTTTTTGTGGGGGCAAGTATGCAAATATTCTTTTGCAAGAACCCCAGATTTCGACCTCAGTGGTAAACACGTGGCTAAGTAGGGAGGTTTTGTTACTTGCTGATCTTGTAGAAAGAAGCCAATTCACTGTCAGGTTTGAACCCTCTCATGCTCGCGTCGTAAGGGGCAACCTCCACGGTGGAGCAGACTTCAACACGACCCCCGAGCGAAAGCCTGTGTGTTCACTCTCCCTCTTCACCTTCTTTTCCTCGTCTGGGTTCTTTTTAATTTGCAGGATAGAGTTTCCACAGACACTGTTACCTGGGCATTTCCATGAAGCAGTTTTCAGTATAGTACCCCCGAATGCCATGCCAAAACGTACCTAAAGCCTGGATGTGGTTGTTACCAGAGCTTCTTGTAAGTAACTCTATCAGGACGAGTGGATGAGTGTATTAAGAGTCAGAACAAAACAAATTCTGCGTGAGAGCGGGGAATGAGGTCTCAGCTTGTTGCATTCCGGCGCCACGTGGCCTGTCAAACACGCGTCAGGAAATGAGTCCAGTCGTACAAGTTCAGGCAAGACCTGTTGGTCCTCAACAGCTGATTCAGTCTCATATGCACACGCAGACACACAGATATCCTCCCATGATCTGGAGCTTCCCATGCAAGTAAGACTGAAGTATGGGAGGAATGCAGTAAACACTAGGAAAGGAAGGGGACCCTGAAGCAGCGTGGGTAATGACCCCCCCCCCAGCTGGGGATGATGGGATGGCAAGCAGGATGAGGGCCATTATGTGGTTGTTTGTAGCTGATTGTCTGGTTGTTGTGTGACCTTAAGTGAGGAGGCCCCTGTAATTAGTCCACTGTAGCAGTTATTACTATGGGCATCTGGTTGGTGGAGGAAAACCTGAACGAAGTTGGAAGTGTGTCAGAGGAAGTCAAAGTCCACAGTGCATTTCCTCCAAATACAATATACAAATTTTGCTGGCGTGCTGTCACTGCATCCCAGTCGCTCAAGATAACAATGACTGGTTTAAAGAAACAGAAACAAGCCAAAGCATTTCTTCCCCTATCTCAGCATGATAAGGCGTGCAGTCAGACCGTTTTCCAGCTCTGAGAAAATGCTGAGGAGATATTGCTAGGCTATAGAACTCATAATCTCAGACTAGACTAAGACTTGAAATCAAGTACACAGACATAATGAGAATCTCTGGTATGCATGACCGATGTGTGTTTAGTTTACATCTGGGTTCCTGCATGCTGTTCAATCTACAGGGTGAATTCTCAGTCAGTGTGTCTTGACCCGACTCTCTTGAGGGTTTTGGGAGCTCAGCAAATGTCAGAAAAAGGTAGGAGGTCTGTTCTATACAGCAAAACAAGAACAAATCACTGCTTGACTTGACCACACTACCACCCAATGTAGAGTAGCTGTGGGCCACCCAGGCTGTCACTCACACACACGTGGAGTGGAATGGAGACCCAGTGTGTGTGTGTGCATGTGCGCACACATGCACACGCACACACACACTGGGTCTCCATTGTTCAGATATGTGGACTGGAGTCGGCCCAGGAGAACAGGCCTTGCTACACTCCATCCCCTTTGGAACGATTAGCACAAGGGATGACCTTTGACCGGCTGAGCAGCGGGGAAGAAATTAGCTTCGAGGAACTCCGGAGGACACAAAGCCCGGAGTCTTACACGCTTCTGAAGATAAACAATAACCAGGGTTTTGGAGGAGAGTGGTTAATTTGCTTCAGCTAAGAGGATGGGGCCTCCTTTTAAATGTTCCACAGTTCAGATCAAACACAGAAAGGTAATCCAACATGTGCACTCAGAGCCGCTGAACTTTGGAACAGCGCGCTTGGGGAAATCCTGTTAGAAAAGATTGGATGTCCCTGAACATTTATTGTACTTTATGTTTTTTAGTCGTAGTTAACCTGTTCTTTAGTGTCACCGTGCTGTGGCAGGAGTTACGTTTTTTTTGTTGAGAGTTCATTAATGGCTTTTTGCTGTTGCCATATGTGCATTAGTAAAACCATCAACATCATCTTTCACTATATGTCATCTGACTGTTGTTTGCACTCGTCTTTATGCATGCCTCTGGACTTTGAATATGAATCTGATAATGTAGATCTTTGAAATGAAAACCCATGTTATTGTTTTATCTTAGTAATTAACACAGTGATTCAATATCCTGTTCTTAAAATATGTTGGCATGTCAAATTTCAAATTGAAATGATTGTCGCTTTTCACAGGAATGAAAAACCAATCCAGACAGTTTCAGCCCAGTATCTGTGACACTGTACAGCCGGTGTGAACTTAGAGGACGTACATGCATGGGATTGTTGTTGCAGCAGGAGGTCTGCTTACTACAGACACAGTGTAGTCAGAATTATTGCTGAAATGTCTGGGATGTCTCGTGGCTTTCAAAACCTTTAAATGATAGTGAAACTGACTTAAGCTGGCAAAAAGCTGAATTAAAGTGCTATCGAGTGCGCATAACAACCTGAAGTCTCATGACCACAAACTATTCCTTCTTTCTGTCACTTCTCTCAGATGAGGCCTATGGTACATGCTGCTCTGTAAAGACATGGTGAGTTTAAATCCACTGACAGCAGATTGCCTTTCAGCACTCCAGCAGCTGTGACAGTGACACACAACGACAGTGAACAGACGGCCGCTTTACGCTTAGAGTCGACAGCCGTTACCCAAATGCCAGAGATGCAGCGATTACCACTGTCACTGCTCGGCAACCTGGACCGCCAACTGTCATCGCACTGAGCCACATAACACACACACACACACACACAAAAGTCAAGCCGGCACGTGGGGACAGACACACACAAATGCGTGTACGCCCAAATAAAATAAACCAGCCGTCACTGTCATTGCGTACATTTAGCTCATAATGCACTCGAACATTCATTCCACGACATAAACAACTCTCGTTATAGCCGTTCATGCGTCATATTCATGAATCCAAGGGCACACGTGCGTTCCCCTCCCTCCATACATCTTCCAGCACAAACATGTTTCCGTTCCCACTGTGGCTGAGAAGGCTAATCCTCGATGTTGGCGCACCACGTCCACCCCCACCCCTGCACCAGTTATATCGGGGCTTTGAACCAGGCCAGAGTTGGCAGTGCCGCCATAGCAAGTAATCCCTGTCCCTCCTCGCCTCACTTTTCCCTTCCCATATCCCCGTCCAACCTAACTTCCAGTGTAACCCTGACTCCTTCAATCCCATCAGCCCCACACAGGGCCAGCTGCCCGCAGGTCTCGTGCGTAGCTGCTGTGTCTTAAAGGATCTTCCTGCCGTTAATGCCCCTTAAGCAGAAAGCGCTTCAACCTCCCTGAAGATCAAACGTTACTGTCCCACGGCCGGCTGCTCGCTGGCTGGCCCTTTGGCCCCTCAGTACACTACATCAAACTGTCAGGACACGAGGGGTGGAGGTTACTGTACCACAGCCAGAGAAGACTGTATGGGCTATAGGAGGCTGCCAGGAGGAAAGAGAGCCAAGGAAGACTTGGGTCTGATAGGACGTGATGCAGAGGAGATCAGAGGTCCTGCTGCCTCAGATTGTATTTGCCTTTTTCTGGCCTATGGCAGCTTCCGAGTTACGAAGTAATTAGTCAAAAGGAATTCCTGTTTTTAGACTACTGTTTAAGGGAAACAGTGATGTAAAATGAGTTCTCTGTTAGTTGAGATGTAATCCAAAAATCCAAATCTAAAGAAATGTATTCGCAAATTTACTGTATATTAACTTCTGTACTAACACAGATTCTTTCTGTTATCCTAAAAGCAGCTGGAAGTTGAGGTTTATAAAATATGGTTAATGTGTTCTCTTTTTCCTTTTCCAGTCAAAATGCAACCATTTGTGAACGACTGTGACGGCGCTCTGGTTTGCTTAAGAGGGCTTGTTAGTTTTCTGGTGGGCACAGATCTTCATTCAGGAGCTCCTCAGTCCAGGTTCTTTAGCCACAATAAAAGCTGCCTCAGCGTCCTTACAGAAGTTTTCTTTTCACTCACCAATATTCACTTAACTACACCACTGAGCGTGTGATGTCTCTCGAGATAAGGTTTAGGTCTTGGCCAGGGGGTCTCGCAGTGCCTTCAGCCCATCATAACCGTTCTGTGGTCACTGTTACGTGATTATTATTATTTTATGCTTCATGTGAACAAACAGCTCTGCGACTTTCTTGAAAGTGCTGAATCTTTAGTGTTTATGTGAGAAATTGACTTCCTGCCTTCCTGGCGCCTGATCATGACTTAGCCACAACACAGGCCTCCTTCCCATTTCCCCCCTCTGTTCAGGAAGACCGGCTGCAAGGTCAGGAGGTTACAACCTGTTTAGCAAAGAGGGAAACTGCATGGTGAGACATGGCCAGGCCTGCTGGGTATGACGGGACCAGAGACCCCCGATAGAAATCAACAAATAGTTCATGAGTCTTTGATCAGATACAGTGAGGACAGTGGGTCTGCACCAAAGATTCACCAAACGAATCCAGCATGACATTTTACGTGGGGACGCACATTTCCTCTGACATGACAGTACTGATGTGCACTGAAAACATTTTGTATGATGACACTAGACCATCTTCTCAAATCAATGAAAATTTCTGTTTTTGCCCTTTCATTGACGACTACAGATATAGATGTTGGTGTTACGCAACAGGTTATCCAAGACAAAATACGTTTCTTGGAAACCAAAACAATCAGGAAAAAGTTCATTGAGAATAAAACAGCAAGATGAAAATAAGATATCTTGGTTATAAAATCTCCACATGGATGACAAGTGAAAAGCAGAGGAAGAATATGATTTCCTTGGGAAGAGACCTAATCAAATCGATCAGTTCACTGAAGGAGGGATTCCCTTCATTTGGTCACGGTATTGATGGATGTCCAAACGGGCGGAATCCTCTTAGTGCTATCAATCGCTGATTGATCTCTGGTCTTGTGAGACCTCTTTGATGTAAAGAACAAAGGCTTCCTATTGGGTTACACAGGTCAGGATTGATGATGCGTGAAATCAAGATCTCAGAGTGGGGAAAACACAGGAAGACACTCTCATCTTCCCATGGGAAGATCACTGTTTCTCCAAAACATGGCTTGACGCAAGAGCACTTTGGAAAGCTGTTTACGCCCACAAAACCTGAAGAACCATCAGATGAAAGTGAACTTCAAAGCAGGACTTGAGTTTCATGGTCTTCTGTTATTGGCAAAGTAGGGACCAAGGTGGACCAAGGCTCTTTCCTGCATCAAAGTCACCTGACATGAGGCGTTCACTTCCTGAGCGAATAAAAATCCCAGTTTATCATTTCAGGGGGAAGACAGGAGCCATGTTTGACAGAGAGGGACGTCTCATCAGAGCCCTTTGGCTGCTCCTCTCGCTTTCTCTCATCTGTCATCTCCTTCCTCTCTTCCCTACGTGCCCTTTTCTCCTGTCTGGGGATAGACATGTTGACAGACGGACCCAAGACATCCGGGCGCAGGACTGGGGAGGGTGGAAGGAGTGCAGGAAAAGAGGGAGAGCAGGGTGGACCTGGAGGGAAAGAAGCCAGAAGAGAGCAGAGAACAACAACATCAGTCGCCAGATACAAAGTGTTTCTCCTCACAGGGAGAAGGAGAGACGTCTGATTCCGGGAAGAGGGGGGATGATAAAGAGGTTTAAGGAGGAGAAGGCGTGGGGGAGGTGGGCTTGAGTTTGCCAACACCTGGTGGGGATTATGGGGAGTAGAATGGGTGGGAGTTGGGGGAATACTGTTGTGTTCTGGAGGGAAGAGGGTTCCTTTCAATATATTAGAGGCCTGCAGTGGATGTGGAGGGCTTTTCCAAAATACACACATAAACAAAAACATCAGGGTTATTAAAGGTGATCTTGTGAAATGAAATTTTGAACTGTCATTACAGGACGAGGCGGTCGTTTGGCATGTCAGCACTTCTCAAGAAAAGCCCAAAACCAAAAACATGTTAGCTCGCCCCCAAATACTTGAGACTTGTGACTTCTCTATCATGAAGACGTCCATTTTTTAAAATGAGTTTTTTCATGCATTTTTGTTGACAAGAAGAAGAATAATAAATATTGCCAAAATACGCATTGAGATGTCAAAGTTTGCATTTTTTTTTTAATCGTGCTTTAAAATATCTTGTTTAAAAATCTTGTTATTTCCAGTGCAGATATGGCAGTCGGGCAGTAATACAGAAAAACTGGCTTTGCACATGTTTTATGAGGAATCTCAGGGACACACACAGTGTGTTTTGGTGACTAACACTGAACGTAAACGGGTGTTTATTCAGTTAATTTGCAGATGAGGTTGTGAGGGCGGAAGAGGAGACTTTCCAGGTTACAGCAGAAGACTGAGATCCACTCTGCTACCCCGACATTCAGTGGAAAGGTCAACAAACCATGCTAGAGATAGGAAGAGGCTGTGGCTGTGACACCAAAGCCTTGCTTATTAAAGTCTTTCCCTTGAGCATGAGATGCTGCCATTTCCCATCAGGCTAAAGCAGAAGGTGGAGATTTAGGTGAGCTGTATGGCTGTGAGACTTACAGCTCGGGTGTTTGTGTGGTTGGCACAGTGGTGTGTTTTCCCAGCGTTTTTTATTATCTTGGCGACTTGCTGTGTGCTGTAATGTGGAAACAAAGGCTTAGGAGGAGGACCACCAAGAATCCAGCAGAATACTGCAGTTTTAGAGTCAAGATATACTGCGTTTCACACAGTCCACAACCGGCACGCTTGGACCGAGTCAACAGTGCATAACACATGGTGCATCCGGGTTTTGTGTTCTTTTTATCAGCAGCTGGAGGATTCACACCCTCACAGACTTCTCAAAAGACACCAAAGGACATGACAGCTGTATTGTTGGTTACAGCAGAGACGCACAGTGGGGCAGTTGACGTACGTAAACCCACAATGATGGACCTCCCGCTTTCCATTTAGGTTTCTTCATCATGTGTATCGACAGCTAAACGGTCACCTCATGTCCACAGTACCTCATCACTACCTCTAAAAAGAGAGGAAAGAGTATGAGAAAAGGACATGAAATGACATATGAGGAGGAAAGAGCAAAGTGACTGCGGAGAAGAGCAGAAACAGCAGGGAGGTGAAAGCAGTTGAGCAGCAGAATGAAAGCAGGCAGGTGTCCTGACAATCCAATCAGTGAAGGTAAGGAGGATGGAGGGATAAAAGAGGGTGAAAGAGACGAGGGATCAGGGCAGTTTGACGACAGAAGACTTTACAGTCACGTACAGGGAAGTGGGCTGCAGCAGAGGTGCATTGTGGGAGCTGACCCAGAGGCCCAAAAATGCTGAACATAGGACTTTGGCTTAACGTGATGCTGAAAGTACTAGAATGGACAAATTGAAGCGCAGCATCCATTCAGAATTATCAGCAGCTCCAGTGGCCTTTGCACTCTGTACATGTAACATATCCATGCTGGCAGTAAACAGGGCGTGTATTCACATATTCATGGTGAACATACTTGATATAAATAAAATGATGAAACACCTTTGAATCCAACGGGCTCATAGTTGTTTGTCAAATTTATCACTCAAGGTAGGAAGTCTTAGGTAGGAAGGTTTTTTCCTTGTTTTAAGACTCAGAGAATGTGTGTGTGAGTCAGTGATGTCTCGCCTCACAAAACATCTCAACATTACTGAAATAGACAATGCTGCTTTAACTGCTAAATGTACCTGTAATAATAACACTGCACACCTACATGTTTTCATGTTTTGAAAATCGAGCATTTTTCCTTTTTCTCCAGGCAGCTTCATTCTCGCCTTCCTTTTCAAAATTTCTTACATGTTTAACTGTCTTTGGCGCGTCAAACGAGAGCCTCAGCCAGAGTCGCCTTGAGTGAAATATTCCCCATCTTACTGCCCTCAAACCTTTAACGTCATCAAGCCACCCTGATTCCCCAGCATGCAGGTGAAGCCGTGGAGAATGAGGTGAGTGATCCCTTCCTGTCCTCACCTGAGAGGGGGGTCGTTTGGGGACAGACTGTGATAACAGGCTTAGAGAAAAACCATTAACCAGGAGAGGATCCTCGAGTCTGCAGCCAAACACATGACTGAAGAGACACATGGAGGCCCGCTGAGAGAAAGCACAGAGGTGACCCAAGTGGCACACTTACTCACATGGAGAGAGCGAGCATCACTCCTCCAGGATCTGTCAGCTGCACAGCGACGTGCGAGAGGGTTCAGACTTCAGACTCGTCATCAGTCGGGTTAGCAGTGCTGTGCAGATTATCGTAGTTCTTTTCAGACTAAAAAATGAAATCTGTATTCTCTTTGGCCTCTGGGCCCACATGTACCAGCCTGATGCGTATTTGAGATTATCAATGGAAAGCTGGTGATCTTCTTATCACATCTCCAGGCTGCAAGAAAGAGAGAATAGTGAAAACCTCAGTGATGCAGAGCCCAGGGTGCCATCTTCACAGAAGGGTCTCATATCTGACATGTCGACTCATTTTGGCCGATGGCTGATATATGCACATATTTTTTGCACCAAACTCCAGAGAACAGGAAACGGAAAAAAGAAGCATACCTTCATATCTGAGAAACTGAGTGAAGAGTGAAAGAATGATGGCAGTTTTGCTGGGTAATAATTTAAATGTTAAGTAAACAATCAACACAGTAGGGGTTAATAAATTTCCTGTCAATGGACTAATTAATTAGCCTGTTTACTGTACAAACACGACATGAGTAATATGATGGGTGTTGTTTCATTTAAAAGCCATCCACTCCACAGCACACGGGTTGTGGAGTGGATGAAAAGCTGCGACAAGCAGGATGCATTTTTGAACTAATTTCAGCTCGTGCAGACGGACGAGTGAGGACAGAAAGAAGAGAATGAAACTCAGCCAAACTCTTCATGCAGCTCCTGTGCCTGACGTCAGCTGAGTACATCACGACGGAGGGAAACTGGCTGCTACAGCCGGTGACAGAACAGGTGACTGACACAGAGAGACGACGCTGAAGACTGACAGTCTCCATTACAGGTAAACTTCTGTAAAGACTAATTCATGTATTATGAAGGTATCAGCTGACGGGCTGGGAATCGGGATTGGATTCAGATTTTTTTAAAAGGTTGTCAGTTACTGGATAAAAAAGGAATAAAACCTCCATTATTGTTGTTAATAAAACAAAAACAATGTTAGCGACGTCACCATGAACAAAACTGGCAGGCTGAGAGTAACTTACTTTGATATACAGCAGAAGATATTCAGCATCATGAGAAAAAGGTTTGATTATTTTCCAATTGCTGCTGTTTAAAGTCAAGTCAAAGTCTTATTTACAAAACTACAAAAACATAAAATACTGTATTTTTTATCCTCATGTCAAATTCTTTGATTATTGGGGCTTTAAACGGTGATTGACATTAGATGTCATGACTTGCTCCTGACTCGCTAGTAGTTGTTGCCTTCACTGGTTGGGTCGGTCATCTGGTAGGTGAGAAATGAGATGGATTATGGTTAAGGTGAGAACATAAGCAAATCAGAGGCAGAGGAGGCCAGATCACGCCTTCGCCATCCTGGGAAATAAATATTGCAAACAGGGTGTGGATGGCGAGGAAGGAAGGATGTGTGATTCAGTAGAGTGACCTTTGACATGAACGGCTCTGGACCAATAACACGCCACGATGCCAGGAAGTCCAGCACTTCCTTATCTGACGAACGGAGACCGTTCCCACGTTCCAGAGAAAAAGGAACCAGATAAAACAACTGAAAACTGAGCCTTGTCGGAAGCCCGGCAGCGTTTACGGGATGGGAGTTGGAGGAAATCATGATTTTTTTTTTTGTACTTTTTCTGGGAATAAATCAAAAAGTGAGCTGATGTGACTGAGCTCAGTTTTAGATTTGGCGCTGAAACGTTTTCCTTTCACAGCTGTGTGAGTAACGGAGACCAGTCCGGCTCATAAGTGGCTGTGGTTGATTTGTTTCGAGGTTTCGGAGCTTTAAACAGACCGAGCAGCATCAGGGCTTTACATATAATCGCTGTGAGCTCTAATAACTGTGTATGGGTGCAAGTTCATGCTCTCATTGCACAGATTTTGCGGGTTGAAAATCGTAGACAGATGCAACAACGTCCAACTTTGCTTTAAAGAACACAGAATGGTAAGTCGAGGCTCCGGTGTTGACTTGGTGAAGAGTACAGTTTGAAGTGTTTAGGACTTGGGACTTGCACAACAGTGACTTGGTCTCACCTCTGCTGGCTCAAGCTGTTTGCCTGCAGAAAGCATTTCATGGTCACCGGACGTGTTATGTAAATATCCTACACAGAGGTATGCAAGTAGGAGAAGACATCCAGTGCTTAACAGATTTTCCTAGAAAATGATGGTATTAGTGAAAAACACTTCGGAGATCTACTGGACTGTAGGACGGCTGTGAACATTAGCTGTTTATATGTCACTGGAAGTAAAACTGTTTAGGGTTCAGAACACTGTGTGTCCAAGATACAGGAAGTTTGAGAAGACACAAATAACATTTTATTGGCCCACAAAGGAAGGGAAAAGGCCTTGTGCACATGCATCCCTCTGCTTCCTGTGAGTGAAAGAGAGGGACAGGAAGGCCGAAAGAGAGCGAGAGGGAGACAGAAAATCAGCTCGGGGATCAAATGACAACAAACAGATCACGCAGGAGCGGAGGTCCCTTTGAACCTTCCCTGTGCGGAAGTCAGCTTTTTCCCCCTGCGCTCGCTCTCTCTTTCCCCTCACTTTTTTTTTATTTTATCCACCGCTCCCCCCTTTTCACCGGAGGTAAGCTTTCAACACTCTAAGCCCTGTGAAAACAGGCCACGAGTGTTTAAACTGAGACCAGCCTGCAAAGATGTCCCAGCATGCTCCGCTGCAGCAGACGGCCGCTGCTGCTGCTGCGTGTCTCGCTTTGCCTTCGCCGTGTGCATCTACAGTACAACAATCAGTTTGTAAACGTTTTATAAAGAAAAGAATACGTTAACGATAACCAGTCAGTGAACACATCTCTCAGGGGAACATGAACGCCACACGTCACTTTGTGCAGTTGTGAGGCCGCAGTAGGTTCCCCCTTCCTGAATACTTCACGTTTTCTCATCATTAATACTGTGATAACACGGTGTGTTTATCACAGAAACTGGGCTAAAGGTCGGCCCAGTTTCTTGTACCGACGCTGCCAAAAGCTGACGGCGTGGAGCATTTGGTACCCCTGAACATGTCATGCCTAAACAATGTGACAGTGATGCAGCAGCTCGCAGGTGTGAATCTCAGCCAGTGTGATGAAGTGAAATCAGCCCATCAGAATGGAAAAACACAGAAACGTCAGCTAGTGAACAATAAGTTCAAACTGTCATGACCAGCGATGTCGTATCGTCGAGGACGCTGAGGATGCAGTAAGTCAGACTGAATGGCGTGGCGGCTGAGCGCCTTGCAGGGATTATTTTGTGCTGTAATTCGACCTTTTTAGTGTCAGTCAGCCCGTCACATGCTTCTCCTGTATTTTCCATTGCCTTAAGGTTTCGGGATGCGTTTTTCCAGTAAACGTGAAGGAAAACCTGAAACGACTCGTGGCAGGTGATTGGCTGCTGCAGACGGGTCGCCGTTTGTCACTTCATACAGTTCGCAACACGAGACTTCGCAGGTGCACATGTATCTCCATAAGAACTTAAACTTGTCTTGTAAAAGTGAAAACCTGTTTTGTTTTCTTTAATGAACCGAAGCAGGTTGTTAAACCCTTCGGGCAAACAGGCGGCTTTTCTCCGGCTGAGAAAAAGTCAAACAGAGACATGAAAAACAAACAGAGGAGCCAGATGCTGAACAGTGTGCAGGTCTCACCTATTTGAACAGGTGTCACTGTGTGTGTGAAGAGGTGTGAACATCAGATAAACCACAGTCATATCCTGAGCTCAGAGCGAGACTCGCTGTAATTCAATAAGCGTGAGGGCCTGGTCTTCCTCTCCTCCCGCTTGTCGTCGTCCTTTTCTTCTTCTTCTTTCTCTTTCCATTCCCTCCTGCTTTGTCCCTCAATCCCCTCGAGGGGTTTAAGGGGGAATTTCCCGAAAAGATAATCCTGCTGTTTATCAGGGAAAGGCAGGAAGCGGCGAGTTGGAAGATGAGGAGAAGAAGAGGGTCTGTTGACTCAGTTGAGAGCAAAAGCTAAAGTTTACCTTGCATCTAGTGTCGTCCGTGAGCCAAAAACTTCACCGTGTGGGGGTAAAAAGATGGCCTGCGTAGAGAGGTTACAGCCTGTCATTAGCTTCTGAATGCACAGAGAAACATTTTTGTACAGAAGCAGTCAGAAGCCAGAATGTACTTTGTGTCAGGCTGGAAATACCAACAGGTTTACTGCTCGATTGTTTACGTTTTATTGTTGGTATGAAGTAGTTCCGATGGTGCCTGTGAATTATCCAGAGTACTGGAACACTGTTGCCCTGCTTTTAATTTTCCGATGCTGTTAGCACTACACTGTGTTAAAACGAAGGCTGATACATAAAACCCTGGATTAATAAAACCAAAACAAGCGAGATGTGATTTGTAATTTGGGTGAACTGTGCCTTTAAAGAGAGATAACTTGACAAACCAACAGATATCAGCACACTGCTTACACAAACACTTCCACAGCCTACAACCTCAAGGACAAACATAAAAACACAAAAGGCACAGACAGTTCAGCAGTAAGCAGTGAGCGTCCGCCACAGCCCCCAGCTGTAAAAGCTCCTTCCTCAGTGTCAACAGGAAGCTCCTCCTCCTCCTCCTCCTCCTCCAGGAAGCTGTCAACAGGCTATGGGATCATGTTCAAAACGCACTAAAGCAGGGCCACAAGGTTCAATTTCATGATCACCGGACGTTTCTAGTGCAAAAAAAAGAAAAAAAAGAACTGAAAACAATTATAATATAAAATGCTAATGTGTAGGTGTTTAATGTGATCCCTAATTATTACTGATTTTTCATTGCGGCACAGGAAGTTAAGGGAAGTTGGGATCCTGGTACCATGTTACACCTCAACAATACAATACAACAGGTGTTTGCTTTTGGCCCGTGGCCCACCGTTAACATTCAGTTTGGACACACACACACACACACAGTGCACACGTGCGCTCGAGACTCTCCCCCTCCTGCACTTGTGCAGGTTTGTGTGTTGTTGTTGTTGATGTGTTTCCGCTTGCATGGAAACAGTCTGAGGCCTTCGGGGGACATTTCTGCAAAGTGAGGTCATTTTGGCTGATTCTCATTTCTTCCAGAAGTCACACTTTTGGGTTCAGCTCGGTTTTGCAAGAGCAATCCAGTCTTAGATCATTTTACCGTGTTGAGAGCATTTCAAAATATGAAATACTTTTCATTCTTCAGAGAACTTTGACTGGTACTCACTGTACTGGAACGAGTGTCAGCGTGAGGACGTTACAGGAAGTCAGGAACAAGTCAGACGCACAAAGAGACGGACGTCTTTTGAAATTAAAGTTTGTTTTCTGTGCTTTACTCTTTCGTGCATCCCCTCTTTCTAAGGTCACATGAGAGCCCAGGTCTTCCACCAGTCCAACAGAACTGGTACCCCTCCCCCTGCAGCAGCACTTTATGTAAGCAGGAGGGAGAAAAAGATGCTGGAGGAGAAAAACCAGAAAAGCCAGACGGGAAGTGAAGGATGTGGTCGGGAGAGCAAACAGCAGCCAGCGGAGAGCTCCCCCTTTGTGTGGCTTTTTTTTTATAGCTTCCTCCTGACCCGGCCGCATCGCTCACCACATCTCCGCCGCTGGAAAAACATAAACAGCTAAAGTCTCCACGCTGGGCGAACGCAAGCCAAAACACTGAGCAGCCACTGGCGGAGACGAGAGGCGCTATGACACGTATCACATGAACAGGAAAGAGTTAGACGGCTGTATGGAAGCCCACACAGCAAATTCAAAATGACACAATGAGTCAGGGATGGGGAAAGTTCAAATACTTTGGGTAAACTGCATGCTACATAATAATTTACAACGTTGTTACATCAAAACATATTGCTTTCCCAGTCCTAACAATTACATACTACGTCAGAATTCCAGCTTGGGGCCTCTAATCCACACTTGCTGTTACAGTTGTAATTTTACGTTTTATCTCACAGCAGGGTGGCTCAGCGGTTAGTGCGGTTCCCTCACAGCGAGAACATCCTGGGTTCCAGGGTAGCATGTTGTCCCCGTGCTTGCGTCGGTCTCCTCCGGGTGCTCTGGTTTCACCCATCACGTCAGGCTCTTCACCGCTCACAGCCCTTGACCGAGGTAGATGGTGTAGCTCTGGAGCTGGTCCCCTGGCACCCACGGCTCCTCGGGGATGGTTTCAAGGCAGAGAACAAGCTTGACTATGTTGTACTCACTTCTACTTTCTACTTAGTAAAAACTATTCCAGTTTTGACATGATTTGAAATTTTCCTGGCAGCACTGGGATTCCACATGGCGGCTCGTCCAGCTCTTGTAAAGCTGAATCTTCTGTTAACTGGTGTGACCTCTCAGACCAATAAAATACCAAAAAAAGTAAGATGTGGGTGTGTTAAAAATTAAAGGGATTAAACTTAGACCGTAGATTCACTGTTTATGGGCGGAGACACAGACGATACTAACAACTTTAGTGCAATACGGTTTCTCATTTATTCATAGAAATCATATTTAGATGTCGTGTATTTGAGGCAACAAGTAGCACCACTCGGTCTTAAAAATCACAAGGCATTATGCACCGATGAGAGTTGTTACTGCGAAAGCAACCCACTGCTAAAACATGCACTAATACACAAACGTGTACACACACACACACACACACACACACAGTCAGAGGTCATACAGCAGACAAGCAGCGTCTGTTTTAATAGCTGCAGCTGTCCCGATTGGATGGTACACCAATACTCTCTCTCTCTCTCTCTCTCACACACACACACACACACACACACACACACACACAGAGTGGAATGTCCCCAGCCAGACTGTGCTGTGGCTGTACAGCTGGATATCCTTAAGAGGTGAAGACAGACATGAAGAAAATATGTTGCTATTACGCACACACACACACACACGCTCACAAGCCCAAATCCTGATTAACCCAATGACCCCTGAGAGAGACCACCAAGGTGGACATCGCACGCATATGTACACAGAGACAAACACACTCGTGTCCAGCAGTCTTAAGGTCAAGCCACACGACCTGCTGTGTGTGTGTGCGCGCGCCGCAGTCTGAGCGAGGTCGTCCTCAAGTGAAACGGACAGGTGATCCATCCGTCTCCTCGCTCTCGGTCCGCCGCCTCCCTCCGGACGATCGCATGTCCTTGAGAATGTGGGACTGATGGAGGAGACACTCCTTCAGCTTGTCTTCGGTCAGGGTGAGTCGCTCCTCCAGCACTGACACAGTCTGTGAGTTAGAGGAGGTGGGG
This sequence comes from Scatophagus argus, assembly GCF_020382885.2. Classification (NCBI taxonomy): domain Eukaryota; kingdom Metazoa; phylum Chordata; class Actinopteri; family Scatophagidae; genus Scatophagus; species Scatophagus argus. The sequence continues at coordinate 2,776,059 of NC_058499.1, read as the reverse complement.
GTGCGGTCAGAAAACAAGCGGAACATCACAACATCAAGGTGTTTTTTTTTTCAGGGCAGCAACATTTGGCCCTCGCTGCCAAAGCCTTCTCAAATAAAATACGATATATAATCTCAATCTTGTTTTACAGTTCTTTATGTTTAATTCTTCATGAATTAAAACTTTTTAAAGATGAGTAGCACCAAATATTTCTCATGGTCATCCAGTTTTCTCTCAGATAGAAAACAGATAAAGCAGCAACTGCTGGCATTGTTGTGTTTCATACGCAGAATGCACAGCGAACTCAGAACGTGTACACGTGTTGGCGAGTACAGAGCGGCGGGACCACACAGGCTGCGCAGGAACAGCGTGACGGTGGCGTCGCCGAACTGCGGCTGACACGCATGTCCACGCGGACGCTGCTGCAGTCAACTCTCCACTTCTGCTCGAGTTCTCCATTTGGGTTTTTCATGTCTGTGGCACATTTTGCAGATACAGAAACTGAAACTGCAGTGAAACGCTGCTGTGATGTCGATACGACTAACCGCAGATCATAATTAAGGTCTATTTCTTGTGAACCATGCGTGTGATGAGGAAAACACAGAGGAAGACACTGAATTTCAAGATGAGACGGCGCTGGAGATCACGTGGGTCGCAGTCAGAAGACATGAAGTGGGAAAACACAAAGACAGAGCATCAGCACTCGTTCGCCACATTAAAGTCAGGACCACAGTAGCTGCACCTTCAAACGCTGCTTCAGCAAGCTCATATCGTTAGCCTGTTATGTGTCTGTTCAGCCAATAGTGACACCTGTTCAAACAGGTGCAGAAGGGGACAGGTAGCCCACAACACCTTCCTCTACCGGCTTCTGTGTTTGTTTTTAGGTCTTTATTTGACTTGGCCTCAGATGAAGCCTGAGTGAGAGGATTAATGATCTGCTTCAACCGACTTTTTCCATCAGGAAAAACAGATCGTACTGCAGACTAGATCTTGTTTCAGAGACGTTTTGACGGACAGATGTGAACCCCTCAACGGAGGATTATTAACTTTCAACAGTAACCTTTTAGCTCACCACCCACATGTTCATATTAACTTCCCAATTTTTATGATGTTTTTCTGGGATTTCACTCCCTGCCAGTGTTCTGAGTGGACAGTGTGTACCCTCACTGCTAACTGACCTGCGTGAGAATATCCAGCTGTTGAACAATGTGCCGGAGGGTAGAGTCCAGACTCGATGGAGGACTGGGAGGACCAACTTCCAGTGGATGTGTCTGCCCTCTCTCCTCTTCCTCTTCCTCTCTCCTTCCTCTTCTTGTCAAACCGGCCCCAGTCTGGCTCCCAGCAGCCGTACCTGTCCTACTGGCCCTTTGGTCTCCCAGCCATCCTTCCTCTCTTGAAGTGCCCATGTGACACAGAGGCGAGCCATTGGAACGGCGACTGTTGTCGACGGCCTGGGTGGGCGTCATGTGTGTCCGACTGTTTAAGAGCTGCAGATGAAAGCGGGAGAAAAAGAAAGACTAGTCTTCAGCTGATTGACTCTCGTGCTTTGCACTCTGGGTTGCCGAGTGTTTTCTTTGAAGTGCTGTGCTCAGGTCTGCCATGGATTTTGCCTTCATCAAATGCATTGTATTCCAGGAGAAACCCACTCTAAATCAAATCGCTGTTGAAACATTCTTACATTTAACTGACCACATGCCACTGAAAACAATAGGCTGTCAAACTAACACCCCACCGAAGGCGCCTCTCGGTGTCCAGCCTGCTTCAACGCAGAGGCGGAGGAGGAACAAGACCATTTAAACATTTAAACACAAGCTTTACAGAATGAAAATACCAGTAAGAAGGTGGCATTTACTTAAACTGTGGCATGGGTGGTACCTTATTCGCTTCTTGTCCAGGAGTTTTAAGGCCTTAAGACACTTTGAATTTATGACAGACTGGACGGCCTGGGACAAAGCAGCCAAAGTGATTAACAGAGGATATCACTGAGAAGCAGCAAGCCACAGTCATACATCAAGCAGTTTCTTATTAAATCAAATTATATTTATCTTTAATTTGTTTTGCAAATGGTTGATGAAGTGACTTATAGTCAGAGTGCTGAAAGGGATGTGGATGGGTGAAATAATGGAAAATATTAATTACATTTCTTGCAGCAGATATGAAAAGTGCACCTCCGTCATCTGTGGAAGCTATGCATGAGAGACAGCAGCTTAACTTTGTTGTTTGTTGAAAAGTCCCGACATCCCAACAGGATCTAATGTTAATTAATGTTCTGTGATGTTCTACACATCCAAAAGGTTACACATAAAGTCCAGGTTCATAGGGTGAAATTGCTGAGTAAAGCAGCCGTCCTCCTGATAAATCCTGAGGCACAGGTGGAGGAGGGGTGAAATGTCCATGTGGGTTCAAGTCTCTAAATCGAAAATAATACAGTACACGCAGCTGGGTGTACGGGTGTCGTGTGCCAGCCTTTGTTACTATCTGAATAACTGACCCTTTAAATTGCTTGAAAATGCTGCACCATTGACTTTAGACCATGTTTTTATTGGTTTTCTACTCTGGTTTACTTTGGTATGTCAGTTTTCTACTGCCTCAAGATAACCTCATTTTAAGACCCGCACCCCATGGGTGCATAAATGAACATCAGCACAAATCAAATTAAAGACTTTGGCCTAGACATGCTCTAATTGAAAAGTGTCACGAGGCAGCTTTTGTTGGTACATCAAATGAAAAAATCATTACACACCATAAAGAAATAAAGTGGAAAATATCTAATCTACTTTATTTTTCTGTTTGAGCTGTACAGGGGTCAAAATAAAACATAGGTGTATAAATTAGCCCGGCTAATATGCAAAAGTCATACATAATGCTTTGCAGGGCTCACCAGCATCCTTCCTGTCTCATTGTTCTGTCAGTGAAGAAGGCCTTGAGCCTGTTTTAACTTGGCAGCCTGAAGGAGGTGGATGACTCATACTGCTGGATTACTGACAATTGACAGACTAACTAAAGTCACAAGATTATTTGCACTCTGCGGCACAGAGACCCATAACCACAGAGCAAAATCTACAGAATGTTTATGTCCTTTAATTTTTCTCTTTTTTTATCTCAAAGAAAAACATGCAGCAAAGGAAATGAAATGAATAAAGAGATAGAACACTTTACAAAAGTAGCCTTTCAGTACAATCGCAGTATTCTACTACAACAACATTTGTTAATTTGTGATTCAAAACAGCAAATTTCTAGTCGCAAGACTTTTGCTCCAACTTTAACTGAGCTGACAGAGTTTTCAACTAGTATGATGAGTCACGCCGAAAGCTTCAGTTTCACAAACTCAGTCGGAGTGTTTTCATTTACCGATAAACTACAGTAGAAGAGACAGAAAATTCTTCTGACCAAAGCCACCTGAGCTCTGACACAACCATGACAGCTGTACTCAGATCAGCATCTGGGCTCTACTCATAAGCAGCACCAAGTGAAGAAACACTGGGCTTTTGTCCAAAATCACAGTGGGGTCTTATGAGAAAGGTGGAAGGAGGCAGGCGGTGTTTGGAGAGCACGGAGAGAGGAGCTGAAGGAGGGGAAAAAAAATGAAGGATGTGTCAAGAGGATAGAAGAGGAAGGAAGGAGAGGGTGAAGAGGAGGAGGGTGTCACACATTCCTGGCCTAATGCATGGAGCAATTGATTCCGGCTCGCTTCCTGCGCACTGTCTTCACTTCAAAGAGAGCGTGAAGGGAGGCAGGAGGGGAAGGAGAGATGAAGGGAGGAGAGGAGGAGTGTATGTGTGTGTGTGTGTGTGTGTGTGTTAGTAAAGAAAAGAGGATGGAGAGTTACTCTAAACTCCTGAGGAGACATGAACAAAGCCATCGGTGTGTAGACGGTAAGTCTCTCTTGCTGTCTATGTGCACTTCCATATGTTCTTCTCTCCTTATCCCTGACCCTCCACGCCCCTCCCCCATGGTCACATCTGGCGAACATCTGCTCAGCTCATTTACGCTCAGCAGAAGCAGACCTCCGTCCCTCTGATTCCCCCCCACTCACCCCACCCCCTGCCTCAGGAAGTTCGGGTGCAATCAAACGTTCAACAGGCAGGGTACCCCGGCTGGCCCGACTGTCGAATCAATGAACACACAAGCATAATCAAACACACAAAAGCATACGCACTGTCAGTTAAACCAATCATTCCTGCAGCAGCAGAGAGCAGTACAGAGGAAGAGTCTTCAAAGACAGCATAACATGTGATTACAGTGGAATTCTGTGGAATTATGTAACAAATACGTAAAAACAAAATGGATCCAACAACATATTCACAAGTTAGAAGCACATAACAGTGATCATTAGAGCTATTTACACCATCATGTGAGAACATGAGAAGAAACATGAGAACATGCAGATCTACAGTGATAACAGTTAAGTTCACTTAAGCTCATGTCCTGACTAAAGCCTCATTACGGCCAATAAATTAGACAGCAGCTCTGTCGGGACACTGTACTTTCACACTGTAATCATAGTACTTTCAAGGCACTCAGAGCCAAAGCGTAAGATCTAAAACAAGTGCCTCCTAAGTATGAGGTTCATTTCTGAGATAAAATCATCTCTGCTAAGCTGCGTGGAACGTCAGGGGTCACAGCTCGCTGTAACCGCGGTCAGTAGCAGTGAATGCGGTGATGGCCTGCTGCCAGCCGGGGGTTTCTGTGCGATGGGAGATGAGTGGGTGGTTAGGCCTGGGTGGCAGAGCTCGGCGGAGCACAAACTAGCCGCTGTGATAATAAGTGGGCAGTGGGAGCGACATGACAGTGCCCCAGTGATAACGGGGAGGCAACAATGTCCACGTTGTGTCGATGTGGCGTTGGGAACGAAGGCCTGTTACATATTCTGTAGGATACACGGGTTCAATGCGTAGTGTTTGGTAAATATTCTGTACTTGAAATGATGGGCTTGTTCTGTGTACACTGACTGCAAATTATTACTGTGATACATGCAAAGTGTCCCTCATTATAATCTAATAAACATTGATTGCTACCATTTTTGCTAACTCTGCGTGGCTGCCGCAGGTTTACCTTATACGGTAATGTCATCAGAGAGAGCAGCCTACGTTAAAATGTTAACAGCGGCCATGATGTTTCCGATCAAAAGGATTCTGCAGAGAAAACAGTTCAAAAATAACCTCCCCTCCATTCCGGAATCAAATCACAGATGTCTGATCAAAAACATGATTACCATGAGCACCAGAATTAGCTGCGCTCTCTCTTTTGGCAGGCGGCCTCAGACACTGTGACCCTTACATGAAAAAGCTGTTTGATCTTAATTGAAGGGCCTCTCTGATGTTGTGCCTCCCCTCACTAAACCCCCCTCCCTCGACTACCTGAAGCCACATACTCATCTTCAAAAAGCTGCCTGATGGTTATGACTTCGCACCGAAAATACAGCGAGCGACGATCTTCCAATGCTAATAACTTAAAACTTCTCTTTTTCACCAATGATCTTTCTGTTGGATCAGAGTCATTTGAAAATGACTGAAAAGTTCTAGTTAATAAAGCAATTTTAAAAAATAAAGTCTGCGCCCAAATATTCTGCATATATTCGACAACAGATGCAACAGCTTTTTCAGGGGATGTGGCTCTTGTGTTCCAGGCAGGCCAGGCTTACTTTGTGAGTGACACTAAATGGCTAAAATCTAAATTGTAAATATGAATCAGCGGGGTGAACACAGCTCTTGAGATGGTCTTGTCACCTTGGTCAGAGCGTCCTGTCCACAGGGGAGGGCACAGATGGGCTCTCAAGCATCGTGATGTTTAGTATTCATGCCGAGCTGCCTCACGATGCCAAACGCTGGCTGTGTTTACATGTTGACCACGATGTGACAAATATTACAAGCACTCTATAAAGTGACACTTCTGAAATAATCCAACGTGACATGGGGTTAATGGATGCATTCAAATGGAAAAACGAATAAAATAACCTGTTGCAATAACAGCTCTTCACAGCTGAAATTGTGTTAAAATGACATAATCTGGCCAGACACACGTGGGAGCAGCGGAAAAACGGTAAACAGCACAGAAACTTTTACCTGATTATCAGCAGCAGGAAGGGGGAACATCAGTGCTGAATAACAAAACAGGAACCATAGGATAAATGGATAAATGCAGAGAAAATCAACAATAGATGTACTTTTTGCAATGCGCACATGCTAAACACACAGATTAAGGATAAGTGATACCATGGGGCTTTTCCACTGGCACTTTTGGCCAAGCTGCGTTAAGTCATGCTGCACTGATTCCCATCACTGGTTCAACCGTGCTGAGCTGTGCCAACCATTTCTGAAGTGGGGCCAAACCGTATCCGGCCCACCTCCGAGCAGGTTCTCCTCATCCCCTCTCCCCATCAAGATGTGTGTGAAGGAGACCAGATGCTTTTAGAAACTCTGTGTGTGTTCAGCTCTCGGTTTTACTTCTAACTTAATATCTATGGTTTGAAGTTTAGTTCCTCTACTTTCATCACGTTGGCTTTCAGCTGTAGGAGTCGTGTTATGTTACTGCTGATGAAAACCCAACATTTCCCACATCGGCGGGCTTTCATTTTGAAGAATTTATAGGAAACTAAATGTGTTCAACACTGAATTAACAGAAGTTTGTTAGCAGCTATTCTTCAGTACTGCAGGAGGAAGAGCTGGCCCCAAGCACAAACAGCACAGTGAGATGTTAGATAAGGAGCTGCAGACAACAGGCTGTCACTGCACAAACAGCTCACCTCCAACAGGTAAACATCTACTTTTACCTGTTGTGCTGTGTGAGGAAAACACTCTCAGCACAAGAAATGGGAGAAATGAAATGTGTAACAGCCACTCTTTTGACTTCTAGTCACAGTCTACATCAGCCTACCGCTTTGAAACTTCTTGATTCAGGACAAGCGGGCAGAGTAAAACGATTTAAGCCAGGTCTGGACAAGTTCATGGAAAAGCCTCACTAGTTATAAGTAAAGCTTATCACCATTCATGGGCTAATGGGAATTGTTTAATTTTTTAATAAATGTTTTTTGGTAAATCACGTGTCAGGGCTCCTCAGCACCATAAAGGTCAAAAACAAACGTAATCATTTGCCAAAGGTCTATCATTTACATAAGTAAGGGATGTGGATGCTTTCCGAGGCCACTGTGTGCATCTGTTGGAGTTTGATAACATTGTTGATTTCTCTAACTTCATTACTACTCAAAACTCCTGTTCCAGCATGTTTTTGCAAAAAACAAAAGCATACTTTACAGAAGTATGTCTATGCTTTACTACTTCACATACTTGAAATACTACTGTCCTCGTCCGACGTTTCACTAATAAAAGACACAAACTCATACAGGCAGAAATGCGCGCACACACACACACATCTCTTTTCATCTCTTCACAGTCCAATTAGTGATATTTGTGAGCTCTTTCAGCAGAGTAGCATGAGTTCTCCAAACAATCAGCCAATCAAACAGGTCTGCAGGTGGTTCACTGTGACGCTCGCTGTGGGGCACACAGGAAACGGACTATTAGCAACTGTCAGGCTCCATCTGTTAAGAGAGTGGTAAATAAACCACTGCTTTACTTCCTCCTGAGCCTTTTATCCAGCATCCCACGAAGACACTGCAGCATGGCTTTGAATGGTGGTGGTGAGAAGGGGGGGGGGAGGAGCAGGAAAAAAAAATCGACTTGGGTGAATGAATCAGTTCTAAAAGATGTTAAGCACGACTGCTTGACTGCTTTCATGCTCTTCGTACTATGCAATATCTTTAACTAATTTTGGTAAAACAATCCTGTAAAAATACATATAATGCATAAATAAATAAATAAAAAACATTAACACACGCTGCTTTTATTGCTTCAAAGCCTTTCCTCCATGCCCAGAAAATGGTCAAATACTAGACAGGGAAGATCAGCATCTGTCTGTGAAACTTTGGTTTAACTCTAGTGTGAACGCATCAAGTGACCTCATCACTCCTTTCCTGATTCAGACGGTCGGTGCGGGACTGGAAATGGTCCTGTGATGGTTGGGGAATGTTTCCTGGTCACAGGACGCCATGTAATGTTGTTAATAAAGCAGGCTCCGTGGAGGGAGGAAATCCTTGTTAAGAATCAAAGGAGCCATTCGATGGCCCTGACCCTCCGTCCTGGTTTCACTTTCCCACTTTTGCAGGCCAACACACACATGCACACTGAAGAAATCGGTTGCCCTGTGGACAGCAACACACAGGCATGTCGAGCACACATTACTGGTACACACGCATACTCAAGAATCAAAGCAAGAAAAAACCATGAGCCCAAAAAGCCACCCAGAAGGAAACGTGTGTGATGTGTGCAATCAAATACTATATGAATTTAAAACTGTTGCTTGTCTGAGAGCTTTAAGCCCTGCATACTACTGGCTGCCATCCCTACAAAAGACAGGCACACACACAAACAATTATTCACTCAACAGCCACCACCACCACACATCCAAACACAACTCACACAGCGGGAGTCACTCTCAGGAGTCCTCCCCTCGATTATTAACAGCAGTCAGGACTCTACGCTTCTTCACATGCTGTCACAATACGACTCTGAGCTGGTGTTAGGACCAAAAATGCCACTGCTTTAAGAGAGGGGTTGTGCTGGTGTGGGCACACTGTTTCAGGTATCAATCACCTCTGCATTCATTTTATCCTCGTTTCTTTCTCTTTTTTTTTTAGTCCAATTATCTTGAGTATCCCTCCACCTCCCATACTTGCTCTAACTCCTTACCCAGAGACGGGACATTACACATCCCCAAAAGTCAGCTTTTGTGAGCAGGAATCAGTTTGCCGAGGCCCCCGCCGAGAGGCTGGTGGGGCCCACATCGCTGCGAGAGAACACAGGAAATGAGATACATGAACAGACCAATGTCCTGTCACGTCTCTTTATCAGACCAATTTGATCCAGCTCATGCCTTTTATTTTTCATTACAAGTTTTGCACACTACAAACTGCATTACAGATGTGGAACAAAAATGATCTCTTCAGGCAAGAGCGCTGCGTGGACAGACAGGAATGACAAGAAAACAGGGGATTGTGGTCAGGTTGCACTTGTAACTGCAGAGGCCACAACAGCAGCAGTTTTAGGTGTTCAGACTGTCATTAGCCCTCATTCATTTAAACTTAAATGCCCACTTAGTCATGGTAGTAACAGCATAAAGAGTAGTAGTAGAAATAGTAGGAGGTGTAGCAGCAGCAGTAGTATATACACTTGAAAAGGCCTGCATCCTGTGCAGCAAAGTACCAAAACACACACAACACCCGCTGCCTCTGCACCTGATCTTTAACCTTCAACAGGAAGTCAGGTGGAAGGTGGAACAGGAGATCTGAAGCGTCTGAAGGCTTTGTTCCCCGTCGCTAAGACGCCACATCAGAGGATTCATTTTCCATTCATCTCTGTCACACCTAATTGTCATGTACCCAGGTGTTCCATACACGCCCGCGCCCCAGCATTGTTGCTCTTCAAACAAAACACACACACACACACACACACAGATAAGGATGTCCTCACCCACATATGGACAAACTGACACACCAAAACACATGCAGACAGAAAAGCACACAGTCACATGAACACATGCACACACATACAAGACACCCAACTTATGTGGAACCACTGATCTGATCCAACAGGATCTTGGTCAGAGGTGCGGCAACGTTGATGGTTTTTTAAAAAGCCCGAGCTGAAAGCAGGAAGCCGAGAGGAGTTTCATGTGGCTTTGAGGAAGTGGATACATCCTCTTTATATCTCACCCTCCCTCCCTCCATCCTTGCTTCTCTCTCCCCTATCTGTCTGTCCCTGACATCCGCACAGCACCCACACACTAAGACGAAAATATCCTGCTCGGTGGCGAATTGGCATTAAATACAGTGTGTTTTCTGGCCACATCTCACACACACACACACATGAATGGGGACAATAAACACCTCGACTGTGGGGAATTAAAAAAAAAAAACAAAACAAAAAAAACAATAACAGGACAGTCCTGCCGTTGGTCCAGTGGCAGCTGAGTCGGACATGCATACATAATGACACATACGTTAGAACTGCAACAACAGAATTATCCATACATGGGAGCCTGAAGCTCACACACACACTTACAGAAACACAAACATGAGGAAACATGTCCAAGCCGAGACACACAGAAGAACAATAATTCTTCCATTAATACAAACTCTGCTGAATGAATGAGGTGTTGGAGCCGTTCATTCACAACAAACTCTCCTCACTCCAAGACTTTAAGAAACAAAGGTTCTCATTGGCTCTGGCTCTCGTACCACAGTGTGTCAGTGGTTATTTTATAAGTTCTGCATGATTGCCAGTTCCGGATGAAAGGTGTGGATTCAATCCCGACTGCAAACGAGACGTATTCCTGAGAACGTGTGAAGACGACTAGATGACGAGAGAAACTTGAGAGAGGAGAGGAAGGAGACGGGGTTTTATTATGTGATGGATAGACAGCCATTCTGTGCTGCATCTGAAAAATAAATTATTCCGATAGAAATTCAATGAATTCTGCAGTCTTTAGGCTGGGAAAATACATGTCCTGCACAATGCAGTGTGCCAAGAGCTGTCCCTAACCGATCTTAAGTATTTGATCTGGTTTCAGGATATTTTAATAGCTCTTCACAGCTACCACTATTACTTCATATGTGAGTGAAAAGTAAAGGCTGTGAATGTGGAAAAACTTTCACCGGTGACACCCAGGTTGGCAAAGGCTATAATGACTCTGTTATTTTTCCTTTTTTCGTCTTCACTAGCAAACAGCACAGATGTCGTTCAGGAGGCAGCGTTGATGTTTGGCAGCCGCTGACTCGCTCGTTAAAATGACAAACGTCTTCGTTAGCATCACTTCTGTGAGAGACTGAAGTTGATGCTCGGCCAAAATAAAACTAGGTTGTCGCTGGGTTAAAGTGCTTTGTGCAACTCGGTGACTGTACTCAGTCAAAGACGAAGAACCGTCGCCGTAATACTGATGTATAACTGAGTGCGGACTGTGGAGTGTTTTTTGTAGTTCCAGTAACTCACACATTTTCTTTCTGGTGGATTACCAGAAACGCTCACACTCCTGCAGTCAGGGGTATGGCGACATGTGATATTGACAATAATCGCGATAGTTAAAAAAAACAAAATATCGATATCATGTCAATAATATAAGTATGATAACACTTTTTTTACGCTTCTGTACAGTTTTTGCTACACTCTTAAATATTTTGAGTGTAATTTTTTGTTTGAGTATAACGTTTAATTTTTTTGTCAAATTTATAGTTATAAGATATATATATAGATATATCGTTATTGTGAATTCTTTTGGCCAAAATAATTGTGTATGGAAAACCTGATATTGCAACAGCCAGCTTATTTAAGTATACTATAGCAAGCTTCATCTGTTATTGCAGTGTAGTCAGATACACGTTTTAGTGTTTAGTGTTGCTTTTCCCAAAATAAACATAATGTATCAGCTGGGGTTAATGTGTGCTGCTGGCCTACAAGTGGAGTCCAATCCCTGTGGGGCCTTCAAAGGCAAACGAGATGCAGGACTGAATTATTTTTTTCAAGATATAAGACACTGAGTCCAGAAGGAGAGAAAAACAAACAAAGAAACACAACTGATCTAAAGTGAGACATGAGACTGTCTGAGAAGATGGAGGAATAAAGCAGCTGGAAAAGAAAGAGAAAGAGAAGCAGTGCTGTATACTAGTGTGAGGATGAACTCAGCACTCTGACCCACTTCTGCAGGACCAATGAGTGAGCGTCTGTCGCCGAACCCCACCAAGAATGAAGATGACTCATCGCCCGCCGCGGCTCAGCTCACAAAGACAAAAGGGGGAAGAGAGGGGTAACGAAGAGACAGAGAGAGAGAGACAGAGAGAGAGAGACAGAGGGAGAGAGGGGGAGAGAGAGAGAGAGAGGGAGGGGGGGAGAGAGAGACAGAGACAGAGAGAGACAGAGAGACAGAGAGACAGAGAGAGAGACAGAGAGAGAGAGAGAGAGAGAGACAGACAGAGAGCGAGAGAGGGAGAGACAGAGAGAGAGAGAGACAGAGGGAGAGAGGGAGAGAGAGAGGGAGGGGGGGAGAGAGAGACAGAGAGACAGAGACAGACAGAGAGAGAGAGAGACAGAGAGACAGAGACAGACAGAGACAGACAGAGAGACAGAGAGAGAGAGAGAAAGAGAGAGAGAGAGAGAGAGACAGAGGGAGAGAGAGACAGAGACAGACAGAGAGAGACAGCAAGAGAGGGAGAGACAGAGAGAGAGAGAGGGAGGGGTGCAACATTATTCCCCCGATCAGTCTTCACCGAGAGCGACGCTTCACCATGTTATCAGAGGAAATGATTAACATGTGGAAAGGTGGGAGTCACTTGAAAACACTAATCAGCAAAGAATGTTGTTCATAAACAGCAAGAAATGCAGCTCAGCTGAGACTGCACTTATTTCCACCAACACGAAAAATCACATTCATGACTCAACACCTACCAGTTCGAATTTAAAACGCTCCGACTTTGTTTTTTATGGTTTATTTTCTATTTGCATACATACGAGCATCCTTTAAAAACATGGTGATGGTGGCAAAATAAGCTCATGTAAAACCTTTAAAAACATGTCCTTCATATTTATCTGTTTAGTTTGTTTTGTCTTTAATCTTTAATTATCATGTCATATGTACGCAATCCTATTTATTTATTTACTTATTTAGGACATACTTTAAGAACATGGGAATGGGGGAGTGGGGCGGGGGTGTTCATTTAAGTTCATAAATGTTAAAAGAAAAGAAAATAAACTGTACTTCTGTATGCACTTTTCATCTGTGACCTGCAATTGATAAATAAAAGTTATATATATAAAAAAAATGCAATTTACTAATATTAAATAGCTCCAACACGTTCTCATTTAGAAGTTGTAGATTAAGTGTCAGTATTTTTAGATAATGTATAAAGGCTTTCAATCCTTTGTAGCCTAATGGATGGAACACGGCACTCACTTTGATGGGGTTACAGGTTCCCACTCATGCTAAAAATGGATGCAGTGCTGACAACAGAGGGCTTTGTTTGAAAGCATCACCCAGCTAGAGTTACCGCCTTGCAGTTGTACGCCTCTGCCAACCACACCGGTCTGGCTGCAGTTTAAATTCATGTTTCTCCAAACTCTCATAATGTTGTGAAAACTTTGAAGGAATTTAATAAAAAGCATTAAGTGTATTTCTTTGGCAAAATGTAAGTTAACACAATACTGATGTGTGATTACAGTGAATAATTTCCACTGATTCAGTGCGTGTTCACATGTTTGCCTATTAAAACTCATTCTGATAGAACATAATGTTGTAGCCACGGCAACAGACCAAGCTTCAAATACGACTGCTTCGCAAACATCTTACAATCAGCACAGTTTCAAGGTGGACACCCAAGATTAGAGTCACTGATTCAGTATCTGACCAAATGTGAACTATGGTCCCAATCTGCCCTTCTGTTCCTGAGGTCTGCTGCCGAATAATAAACAGAAAGCATTATGAGGTCACAGTGATGCTGACCTTTGGGATATAAAATCACTCCATCATTTTATCCTACTGGACATTTGTGTAAAGTGACTTCTGAATATCAAGTTCATCCGTGGATCCAAGAAGACAACTGTGCAAGCACTCAACAAATACCCTCAAGGTGTACCTGAGGTACCGTGTTCACGAGAACGGGATGGACAGATGAACGGATGGGCGAATGTCTGAGGACACACAGCCTCTGGCCACGACTGGAGGCTGTCTGGTGTTCATTAAATATGGTCCAGCACTTGTAGTGTTGTTGTAGAAACAAACTTTGTTGGCCTGAAGTGTTTTGGGACCACGGCACAGCAACCAAAGCCTCTCTTCATTTCCCACTTCTGGTCTGAAGATGCCTTAAATCCATCCCTCTTTAAGAGGAATGAGTCATACTGGAGCACAAGTCGTGATCTAGACCACTGCCTTTTGAAAAGCCCTCATAATCACCAGCTGTCTGGCTCAAAAACAACAGACTAATGTTCATGATGAATGGAGTACGAACCCGTTATTAGTTCAATTCAGGACACGATCTAAAGGAACAAGTTTGTGCAAGAGTTTCACAATGGCTGCAAATGTACAAATGGGGAGAGCAGATTTGTATTAGCGTGCTTCAGTGTTAGTGGTTAAATGGAGTCCTTAAAAAGGTAAAATAACCATTAAATTATAAACATACGGAAGTCAGGGGCACAGTGTCAAAAAAAAGCAACAGTTAATAAAGTATTGTGATTTTACTCACATACTGGAACAGAAATAAAAGCAGACCTGGCAGGCCACATGGGCAGGTGTAATCAGATCTCAGTTACAGTCAGACAGGTGTTAATGCGAGTGATCTGGTGTCCCTGTGCCGGGTTTTAAGAGGACGCTCCATCTGCTTACATAACAACATCATGACAAGGATGAGTCATCATCATGGGACACAGAGGTTAAGCTTCCTGCAGCTCCCGTGAAAAGCAGCAGTGCTTTCACTTTAGGGAGGTAACAGAAAGCATACAGAGATACAAGGACACGGAGCGACGTGCACGGACCAACACACGCTTGCATACAAGCCGGCGGAGAAGCAGCAGATCAACACGTTTCACGATTGTGAAAGGAAAATGACATTTTTACAGCCGGGGTCATTTGTCCATAGATATGGCCATCATTCATTTAGGTTATGACAAGAAATTACTGGCACTACTGGTACTGGGCCAATGCTGTGATGAGCGAGCCCCCATTTTGTTTGTACCTTGTGTTCTAATAACCTGCGCACTAGCATATATATATTTTTAAACTGCCTTTGTAAATATTTCATGGAGTAGAAATGGAATTTGTTGGACTTCAGTTACACAGAGAATGCTTTATGTTGAGAAATTGAAAATCTCAGTGAAAAACTACAAGCACACAACTACAGAAAGTACAGAAGGTCAAAGTGAAATTATAGAGCAGATTTGCTAAACGCAGTTGGGTTGAGAATGTGAGATCTTGTCAAGCACAATCTTGTCAATGATTAGAGCCGAATCATATGAATGGTTTGTTTTGCGTGTGTTTGCTTAGATGTGCATTTCAAAGCTAAAAGCAGGTCATTCATGTAGCGTTGAGGGCAGACAGGCTGTGGTGGTAATAAACAAGCATGTGCAACAGTGTGGCTATAATGCATGAGAGCCGGAAGCTATTAACATGGCATTACCAGACCAACAAGGGGCAGGAAATTAAATTTGGCTGCCTCTGAAAAGGTTATGTATCAGCCTTCCCTCGTGGTGGGTAATTGATTAATATGGCTTTCAGCAGCTCCTGTGCTCCAATGTATTTTCCACTCCAAGATTCCATTTTCTAGTTTTCTACATTTTTAGACAGCAAAGACTCATCACTCAGCCTTGCGAGGTGATTATTTTCCTCTCTTTGTGGAAAAAAAATCATTTCTCAGTTTTCGCATACATGACAGACCTCAACAAGCACCTGGAATATGGGTCATAGGTGGTTTTCACCATCGTTCTCCTAAGCAGTGACAGAAAAGACACCGTCTCCTGTTTGTATGCAACGTGGCAGTGTCACATGTAAGGCTGTCGAGTTAATGATGTATAACCACATTAGTCACAGTTAAAGGTGAATTCCAGCATTTCACACCTCAAATGCACACATGGCAGCGTGAAGTGATCCATACTTATTAAAAGTTTTCAGACTGTTTCAGTAGATTACCTCAGCCCGCAGCTGGGAATGCACGGCTGCAAAGGCTGCAGTGAATCAACTGGGGCACCTTGACCTTCAAACGTTACGTCCACTAAACCAGAAGCCCAAGTCGAAGTCGAGGAGAAGCCTCACTCTAACATCTCACAAGAGGTGAGCTGTTGCTAGGAGACAACGGTGGAAACAAGAGTCAGACTTTGGAGTTTGTCTAGAGGAACTGACAGCACAGAATAATTTGCCACCCTAGTGACAGTCATTTACACACCAAAAGATGGGAAAGATGTATCAATTTTGTGAAGTTTTTGTGAAAATCGAAACGTTAAAGATGTAACATATAATATTAACAAGAGAAGTAAAATAATTTGGCTCCCAAAATCACAAAGACTAAAAGACCGAGAAATCACTCTGCCTCTGAAAATGTTTGCTGTTCCAATAATATAACCACAGAAAATGTCAGACATAATTTACAGCAGTTCTCCCTAACCGACAGTGAACACCACATGACACGAAGCTTGTTGATCATTAACGCCAAATACCGCTCAGATCCTGTCACGACTTTCTTTCTTCACACCAAGATAAGACGACAAAGCAAACATAACCTCAGGTCACCTGGATTATGAGCATGACTACATCAAACAAGATGTTGATTTTATATAAGATTAAAGGTACCCAGTCAAGGTCAGAACAAGAAAAATACAGCAGGTCAGTAGCAGCTCTGAAAGGCCTATGAAATCTGTGGGACAAAAAAATCTCCAGTTTTTATGTGATCTGACATTCAAAGTACAACTTTACTACAAGTTAGTCAGGGCTTAGCTATCATGAGAGAGACTGAAACAAAAAGCAAAGGGAAGGGGGACACGCTGAGGAAAGTGAAGTAAGCCGAGAGTAACGAAAGTGTAGCTGAGGAGCAGCAGCAACACGTGTGGCTCATCCCCAATGGATTCCTACATAACACTGTGTCACCTGGAACATGAGTGTGCATACACCCACACACACACACACACACACACACACACACAGTTTTAGCCCTTGTTCTTAAATGTGTTTACCATGAAGTACAGAGCCTGTACTGTATGTACTGTAAGGATTTGTTTTATTTGCACACTTGCCTTCACCTGTTACACTGAACTGTTGAGTCTGGAGTCCTGTTTAACCTCTGCTAGTCTGGATCCTCTGTGAAACCCACTCATAAGACAGGGAACTGTCTTACTAAATACCCAAGTAATATAATAAATATATAAATAAAGAAATAAATATATCCAATTGCAACTGCCATTGTGAGGTTTTGCTTTGCCCTGGAATCAGGAGCAAAGAAAGAATAGCAATTTTAAGTCCAATTTATGCTTTCCTGTTTGTGTTCGCACTGTATTCGAAAGATGAAACAAATTTCAAAACACACATTGTTTGACATGCAATTTTCACACAGAGTGAGCAAGAAGCCAACTAAGAACCTCATGTTTTTAACTTCAATAAACATTACATGAGACAAGTGACTGCTTGACTGATTTGCCAGGCAGGACAACACTCAGGCAGCTACAACCTGTTGCCTCCAACAACGTTTTTACATGCTCAATTGAACAAAAAGGCAAAATTAAGGACTGACCAGTGCCGCTGAACACAAGGCAAAAACTACAGCTGGCCAGCCACAGACGCCCTACGAGAGCACAGTATTAGAGCTGCAACGATTGGATGAATTATTTTGAAAAGGGGAAGCCTTTTTTTGCTTTTGTAACTGCTTCCCAGGGAGGTCTGAGGTCAGGGAGAGCAGCACAAAAGTACCTGTGAAATAATCAGCCGAAGGACACTTCTGCAGGATGTTTACCATCATGGAGACTTAAACATGAAACATGGCACTCCAGCTTCACTTCATGGCACTCCTCAGTGGATAGATTTGATCAGTGCTCCACATGTGGATACGATTTGAGATGGACCTTTCTGCCAACTAACAACCCTACACAGAGCAAAGCATGACAGCATGCGCACGCATTTAACAAAACTAAATGAAAACTAACAATTTAGGTCATCAAGCCAGACGGTGGAGAACAAGGTTATTTTTTCACTTTTCCCTGTAACTTTCAGTTCCTGTCTTCCTGGGGCTCTTCTTTGTTCATCCTATGAGTCAGTCAGTGACTCTGGTTCCTCTTGTTTCATCACTCCCTCATTTTTCTCCCTCTTTCTTCTACTATACTTCCTCTTTATACTTCCACTTTTCTCCGCGTTACGTGCCAAGTGGCAGCGGCTCTTTGGGTTATCTGGTTCCCTGGGTGTGCTCGACAATAACCGTTTACTTATCAACCACATAGGCTGCCTCTGACTAAACAGCCCAGACACTAAAACAGGAAGATGGTGTTTGTGATTAATGTCTGCTGTTAGGTTTATGAAGTTTCAAAATCCGTGTGCTGTGATTACATACAATACATTGCACTCAAACTTAAGTTTAAAGCTTTTTGCCATCTTAATCGTACTGCAAACTTTTTTCTTTTTGTATTTCTCATGTTTCCAAGTCAACGACATCTTTCAGTTTCTGTTCTGAATGGTCGGCATAGATGATTTACGCCTTTAGCTTTAGTATAGCCTGTTTTTAAATGAGCTTTGAACGGATTGACATGAAAAAGTAGAGGTTCCAGAGAAAAGTCTCTTGTTCGAGAGGAAATGAGGCTTTTTCTGAGAAGTTCAGTTACTCATATCCCAACCAGAGGTTTTCTTCTTCTGTTTCTTTCCCACCAGAGTCTCAAGTGGAGGCGAATCCTTTCACAGTGAGGAAGTGAATGAGCGTCATTGTGGCTTTGCATGGGATTAGCCCATTTTAAAGCCCCTTAGTAAGATTTACCCACATTATTCAGATTTTAATGGACATTCCCACCCACACATACACACGCTGGTGAAAAACAAAATCCGTGGCAATGAAATAAGGCGGCGGGAGGCTTAATACAAGGAAAGAAATTTCAAGGTTCATTGACCTCACTCAAGTGCTGAATACTGTGCAGATACAATGTGAGTATTGAAATTACTGAAATGGGGAAAGCATGTATAAGTGTTGTACCAGTTTGAGTGAGTGAGGATGAATGCACAAAAACTACGTATCAAGCAAATATAACTTTTAATTGTCAACATAATCATTTAAATTCAAACAACCACTGAATCCTTCAAATTTATACTTACTGGCTATGGATATGAATACCATGATATCCCAACAAGTAAAGCTCCAAAACATAATGCTGACTGAATATTTTTGTGCTGTATTAACATTTTGGTTGCTATGTATTTGTGTTTTGGGACATTGTATTCTCTATGCTAGCCCAGACTTTCTTTCCAAATCATCAATTTGCAATGAAAGCGATGTGAGGGGAAGACTTAGCACTGGTATCAACCAACCAACAGTAACCCCACCTGCCGCTGCAGCATTCCACTACTGTATTAATGTCATAATGTTACCAATGAACCTGTTAACCTGTGGAACATTAAGAACAGGCGTTGAGTAGTCCACAACTTTCCCACTCATTTGTGGCTCTTGTTCCAACCGGTATGAACTGTGTCACTGGCCTCCAATAAAAAATAAGCAGATAGTTACAAGAAGAAATTATCACACTCTGTTCATTTATCGTTTTTTACTACAGGGGCTGTAGATGAGAGTGTAACAGTTAATGTTGAGACATTAAGTGAAATCTATCCTCATGTATCATGGCTGAAAATGACATATTGGTCCTGCTACCTGAAATGTCAACAACGATCCACAGACAACCCTTCTACTCTCCAGTCCCCTTCCAAAAGGCCAAACTGCAGGAAACGCTGATAGCAGGTGGCTGAATGAATGACAAGAAAGGCCAGCTGATTGTGCTTAAGAGAACCTCATAGAGGAAGCAGCCAGCACCGGCACCACTGAGCAGCATCGCAGCGAGGAAGTACAGGAAGGAGGGGGTTACTGGGCCGCCTGATTGGCAGCTGGAGCAGTGGGAGATTAGAGGTCGTGCTGTGCTTCTGCCCTTCACAGTACAGGCAGGAGGGAGCAGACGGAGCTACCCCAGGCCATGGCAGCCACAGGTGGGCTTTGTGGTCTATCATCATGGGTCCTGTAGCACCAAGCTTCCTCTCTGCCCTCAGAGAGACAAACAACAGGCTTATCTGCCCATGCATGTTCACTTGTTTCCATATGTATATGCGTATGTGTGCATCTTCACAGCTATGCACCTACTAATATGACAAAATAATTTTTTTTTTGTGTGTGCGAATGATCATGAATCAGTTCAGTGGTAAGTTATCAAGGTTGAAGGTTCATTTAATTGTCATTCCTCAACACAGAGTTGCACAACACAATGCCAATAAAATCTCCCTGCGACAAAGAAAACTATTTTTCATAAGGGACTGCAGAGGCTGGTCTGAGGAGTCTCACAGCCTGAGGAAAGAAGCTGCCCTGTAGCTTTTTTTGTTTTTAATTTGGAGAATGTGCATTAAGGTAAACGTGATATGAAAACCATATGTGCACACATGGTAAACATCTGAGTGGCCTTCTACTCTCTTGTGTGGCTTTAAGCCTTTTCAGGCTGTAACTTCAGGCTTGTCTATCTGTGCGTAATTGCTTTTTTGTCTTTCACATAACCCCCAAATACCATATTCCATGTTGTCTACCACTTTGAATGGAGCCCCAAAGCTCATGGGATTTTTCACATATGAAAACACAGGAACCTGCTTACTGCAACATGCCACTTACTCATCCTGAATGTGGAGGCAGAGCAGTTCTTAAATTTCAGCATCAGACCAACTTTCAGTTATTTTTTATGAAAGTGCAGTAGATTGTTTGTCTCAAAAGTTTCTTCAGAGTAAAACGTAAGCTCAAAAACTTCAAAATGAACTATATAACAATGTCATTTACTCATCTATGATGACTGGCTGACGTCGGCTGTCCACAGTGCTGTTAAATAAAAGTTACAACACTTTGATTTTGCTGCTATGTGATTTGTTGACGTCGCTCTCGGTGGTTCCAAGCAACTCCACGTGCCCCACAAAGGAGCCCTGTAATCTGGTACTTGCCTTCCCTAATGCTTTGATAAGAGATGTGTAGAAAACATTACAGAAACACTGCCATGACCTGAGTGGGCAGACTACCACAGTAACTCTGGAAATCTAACTTTTTAAACATGACAGTGCACAGTGATGATAACTGTGTGTGGAAGAAACTTTTTATATTTTGTTTGTTCTCCTCATTTTGAGCCTGGTGCCAGCACTGAGGGGGGTCACATTTAGACCATGGCTGAAGGAGCTAAACTAGGCTGACATCCGCTGCTAAGACCTTCCACATCAAACAAAGGGATGCATGAGGACCATGATAGATTTCCTGAGAACAGGATGTACCATGCAGAGCAAGCACACGTGTGTGTGTGTAAGACAGAACAAAAACAGGAGTTGACAATGGTAAGTACAGGCTCAGTGTAAACACACTGGGGTCTGGAAACGTTCAAATCATACGCAAGCTGAGTGAATACTCGATTCTGTTGGGCTGCAGGATGTCAGTTAACTCTTGATGATCTGATCTAAATTAATGTGCTGACTGCAGACACCTCCACATCAGATGATATGAAAGCCAATCTGAACACTTTGTGTCGTCCTGCAGTGTATTACACCAACACAGACTTCAATGACATTGCATTCTAAATACACAGACAGCATTGCAGCTGTTCCAGTTCATCCCAAAGGTGTTGGATGGGGTTGAGGTCAGGACTCTGTGTGGGCCAGTCAAGTTCTTCCACACCAAACTCATCCAACCATGTCTTTATGGAGCTTTGCTTTGTGCACTGGGGCACAGTCATGCTGGAATAGAAAAGGGCCTTCAACAAACTGTTGCCACAAAGTTGGAAGCATAGCATTGTCCAAAATGTCTTGGTATGCTGAAGCATTAAGATTTCCCTTCACTGGCAGTCAGGGGCTGAGCCTGTTATAGGGACTAGAAGTATCTCCTTTACATAGTTAATTGAATGGACACTTCATTTGTGATGAATCAAACCTGAATGTGACCGAAAATCAACTCCTGCAAAACCTGCAGCTCTCAGTTCAAATAAAGCTCCACCTCTGGTATGTTCCACATTACAGGATTTGTTCCTGATTAATTTGTCTCTAGTTTTAAAGGAAGTCCTGTCTGCAAACCAGTAAATCTGCATGCTACGAGCTTTACAAGACTGCCAAACACAAAGAGATTAGCAATCTTGTGCGAAAAGCTCATTAATCTAAATGGCAAAAGCTACGTTCGGCCCATTTCTCCCAGCAAAATGCTGCCACCACCCAGACTGGGACTCAGGAAGCAGGGGCAGCGTCAGAGTTGTGCATATGACTGTATAGGTGAGCTCAAAGATAAGCTGAGCTGGATGTGGGTGGTGGGAATGGTTGGATGTTTCTGAGGAAGAAGAATCTATGTTTTTTTGAATTTGTGAAGATGTGATCAGACTAGCTGGCAGAAGAGGTGTGTTTCTGGTAACCCTGTGCCATTCCTGTGCTCATCCACTTCCTCCTACATCAAAGCCAGGTTTCTATGTAGCATTCAGCTAAATAACACAAGAGGTGGTTACATCAGACTTTGTTTGTAATGCTACTTACTTAAGTTTGTCTGGTTTCATGTAACTTAAGTTTGTCTGGTTTCATGTAAATGTCTTCCTTTGCACTTTCAAAAGTACATTAATTGTAGGCTTATTTTCTGGTTTTTCTGGTTTTCTAACAAAACCAGACAGTCCAAAAATACAACAAAAGTTTGGGAAGTAGTGTGTAGTGTGTATATCCTGACAGTCACATTCTAAAGTATGAAATATAAAGTCAGCCTGAAAGTGAAACAAGTTGAAGGTTAGAAGATAATGTGCACATGCACACAGCTATGTAAGCTGCATTCAGGCCCATTGGTGAGTTTGTGTTGGCGGTTTGGGTGGGGGGACCTATGATGCACTGAATTCAGTTATTTTAAGGAGGTGAAAGACTTTGCAGAGGAGGAGAAAGACTCCAGAGGTAAGAAAGGTCCTACCGGGTAAACTTCTGAGAACCAGATGAAAAATTTGAGAGACAAAGAAAACATTGCAAACAGTAGAGCCCTTTTTGTCATTTTCACTGTAACACCTCCACAAGGGGCAGGGGTTAACATCGAGTAAGCCAAACCTTCAAGCCCACTCTCCTGAAACAGGTGGATCAACAGACAAGCTTTTCCTCCTGGGTGCTGCAGAACACCAAGGCTATTGTGCTACACACTGAGTGGTAGCAGCAGATGAAATGTGGTTCATCATCAAAGCAGCAAAGTCCTACTGCTTCAGGCCACAGACAGGAAAAACGAGGGCTTGGGAGGCGATAATTACAGAAACAGTTTTCATATTTAGGCTCAGTAAATAAGTCGTTATATTAACTGAATAGTTTAAAAAAAAGAATCTTAGGAAAGATCAACAAATTATTCCTTAATTGATTAACTTAGATTAACTAGACTAACTAGATTAAAACAGGTCTGAACTACCTTATGTCCAGAGCCATGTACAGAGAGAGTTGGGTTAATCATCTTTCTAAGTGGCTCTGGTTCTACCTCATGAGGGATCAGCTCATTTGAATGTTAATATCAACATCTGATGACCCTACTCCGTCAGTGTCGAGCGTGAAGTGCTTTTAATGAGCAGGAGAAAGAGGGAAAAGCTTCAAGCAGCAGAACCGGAAGTCAAGCAATCAGCCCAAACAGGCACATTTTGATTGGGCACGGCAGTGCATTACAAGGTAAAATCAAAAAAGTCAAGTTACTCACAAGTAAAAGTAAAAATTGTTTGCATTTTCTGCAAACAACTCAGCAGAGTAGACAGCGTACATGAATGGTCATGTGGTACGCGTTTTCAGTGCATCTGGACAGAGACTTTCTGTTAAAACTCTGATAAATTAAAAAAGTGCTAGTGTGAATGAAGCATAAGACAACAACTACTGCCAAATTAGACGCCTTTATGTAAGGAATTTAACACGACTCTACGAAGCCATTTAAGGAGTGTAAAAATGTGCAGAAACATGCTACTGTTACTATCTGCTAAACTCTACTGAGTAGGAAGTAAATGTCTACCACATACTACTCTACACAACAACACACTCTGACAGTTTTGACGATCAAACAGTATGAGACCATATGATTTCAAGAGGGAAAAATAAAACCCAAACATAAGCTCCTATTGTGTGAAACTAGATCAGTGGATTTTCCTTGACAAGGCCTATGGCTGCCAGTTCAGACCAGGACCTTTGAAAGTGATTTATCAGCGCAGCAAAGGGACTTTCTAAGAATAACTAATAACTAAATGGGTGACTTCCTTTCATTAGGCTCACTTAATTATTCAAATATAGCTGGTCACAAAGGGACTTGGAGCACAAAGGTGGCGTGTGGACATATTCACAAAGAGAACGACGGTGGGTCAGAGGGAGGACATTGTGCTAAGCTTGCTCCATTTATGCACTGCACTTCTATTTAGAAGGCTCTTTCTAAAACAGCGTTCTGTCACAGCTTATTCATAGTAGCACAGTGTCAATGATGTGAATGTGAGGGATGTGATTTGAGGATGTAAGACACACTTCCACAAGTATTGTTATGCAGTGTTGAATATTAATGCTTCATTGCCACCAAGATAAACGCAAAGTGATTCTTTTCAGAAGTGGAACTAAAACACTTTTATTTTCAACAGATTCAGGCTGCCACAAACAGCAATTTGTCATATATGAAATGTGATTCTGAGCTTTTTGGTTCTATGAACATGAATATTTTCCATCTTGCCACGCAAGTTGGAAGTAATGGTGGGTGTTTTAGATTTGTCTTTGTCTTTGTCACATTCTTACAAAATTTTAACCAATATTAATTCAGATGAAGCTGTCAATAATCAACTCTTGCAAGGAAGCCTTTCTGTTTGTGATTAATTAATTACCATTCAAACAAGAGTGCACTCATTCTTCAAAGCAGAACTTAGACAATATGTCCACAGAACTAACAATTTAAGCATTTGTCATTAATGTTTAACATTTTTCCAAGCAACATCACATTCATGCATGAACTGTCAAACTATTCTGTAGCAACAAACAGCCACCCACAACACAGACCATTCACAAGTGGCAACCTTTTCTGAATGGCAGTTACATAATGCAGTGCAGCTAGACGGAGAGTTAATACTTAAACAACTGTGTTGGGAACAAGAACAACTAGAATTACCGCCTCATGGTTATATGTCTCTGCTCACCAGTCAAGTTGCAGTTTACAACCAAGTCTGTCCAGGCTCAGTATAATGTATGTAGGGAACCCTTTGAATCAATCAGATTAGTGTCATTAATTAAGTATCTGACCAAATGTGAGATACGGTCACAATCTGCCCTTCTGTTCCTGAGTTCTGCTGTTGAATAATGGACACAAGACATTATGATGTCACAGTGAAGTTGTCCTCTGAGATATAAAACCATTTAATAATAGTCAACAATAATAATTAGTGTATGAATTCTTGAGTTATGGCCAAAAGCGTGTTTTGTAAGGTCACACTGATCTTAGCCATTGCCTTGACATGAGCTCGCCTCGACTAAACAGGGCTAATCTCGCTAATTCTGAAACACTAGTGGGTGTAATCTTTTCCCCCTTAATCTGCACTGACATCATTTCCATTGAAATGCTACAAGGATCATCCTTCACTAATGTTAACACTGCCCATTCCCGAGATAAGTTCAGTTCTCTGGCTACTTGGACTTCAGTTCAAGTCCAAGTGGACTTCCCTCATGTTGTTCCTGGGAAACACCTCAGAGAAAAGTAACATAAAGAAGCTAAAAAAAAAGATAAGATGTTTTGTCTTTATTATTTGTGTCTTAAGATAAAAAATATTTGTCCACTCATAAAATATTTGTTTCTCACTCAAAAATACCCACCACCACACATAATTCAAATCATTTAAACTGCACTGAACTAAAATAGAATCAGTATTTCTATTCAGTGCAGAAAAGTTCTGCCATATGGAGGGCTTAGGCATATGTAGGACAGCAGCAGGTTGGTCCTTCTATGTAATCTTGACACAAAGCCAACCTTAAGCATGACTCATATTCCTTTTATCTCGGAGAAAACCAACCTGGAGATTATTGGACAGGTAAACAACTCAGAGGGAGTGAAAGGATGGACAATCAGCAGACACGGTGACTGAGGGTGTCATGGAAAGTCCTGTATTTTGAAGTTCCTCTGCGGCAAGTACTCACGTGAAAGATAAAGCAACAAAGTAGAAAAGGAGAGCACAATCGCATCTGAATTGCCCGGGAAAATCACTAAAGAATGAGCACTGAACGCAACAGAGTCAGCAACATCTTCACACAAATATTAAACTTGTTATTTCAAAGGCGGTGACTCTCACAATAAATTGCCAAGACAGGCGGGAGTCCATAAGGGAGATTAGATTGAGCAGCATTGCCGCACAAATGCCTGCTAATCAGCTTTAGCACTTACGCTAATACCAAAAGGACTGCAAAGCACCTGTGGGAAACTCAATTGCCATTCAGAATAACCCCACTGCTAGCTGCGAGCACAGGGCTAGCCCTGATCCCCCTTCTCAGGCTATGCTAGCAACCTAACCTTTCCCATGTTCCCACACATACCAGGCTCTCAGCCACCACAAACCACTTAAGCATCTTTAAGCAAGAACATTACATCTGAACTCTGACCAACAATCAAACCAAAAACAATAACAATAATGCAACATAAGGCTATTAGTACTCCAAATCTAACAATATGATATTTTGTGTGGAGAGCATAATTACAGCTTTTGGCCATTCTTTGCCAAAAAAGTCCAATTAAAACAAGACCTCCCCTAAAGATCAAAAAGGTATCAGAGAAGTAAAGAGCCAAACAATCTGTGGGTGCAGTGAATACAGCACTAAAACTCTCAAAAACTTCATGTAAAAGAAATAATACATATACTGACATGTTCTAAGGATTTAAGTAAGAGGCTGGCATGAGTAGCTAGTTAACATAATCTGTGATCACATAAAGTCTACCCCTATATAGATGTTACTGGGCTGCACATTTATGATGCTCTTCAGTGCTGGAAACCCAGGCGCTTTTTTACTTCCTCACCAGCAGCAAGCCACTTGTGCCAATTCAGTGGTCTCACTGTGACGATTGAGGATTCAGCATGTTTGCAATTTACAAAACTGGACACTGTAACGAGGTCTCAGATCCTAGATGACATTTGCGGAAGTAGTCTGGAGATAAGGAGGTTTTACTATGTAATCAAAGTCTGCTCCTAAACAGTACCTTAAAATCAAATCACAGTCCTCGCCCCCTCCAAACTCTGATTCCTCTCAGAGAATTACTCTCTAGTTTAGTCACTGCCATATTCTTCAAAACACAAAATCAGACGCGCATTACGTAGCGACTTGTACTGTGGGTGATCAAAGAACGTCTGCTCTTTGACTTTTCATCAATGGACAGCAGTCAGAAAAACAGACATGCCTACACTGAGGAGATTTCAACCTGTAGGAGGGGTTGTTAAGAGGCATACAGGCCTGCTGCAACAGAACCACGCCCTATCATAATGCTGCATTTGTGAAACAGAAATGGAAGAAAGAGAAAATCGAGTTAAAAGGTAAGATGTGAGCGGATAAGAGTGAGGAGATATAAATAGAGCAGATTAGATTGGAGAAGAAAGAGGAAGAGTAGAAACATCAAACAATAAAAGCCCATTAAAGCCATCCATCAGGGCGGCTGTGGTCAGAGGTGGGAGATCCAGTTATCCCTCTCCGGGGAACAGAGAGATGAATGACTTCCTAACAGGTGGACTGTGAGCTTAACAGAAGAGCGGTTAGCGGTGAGAGGGGGTGGGGTTTAACCTAGAACTGAAGCAGTGTTGAGTTACAGCTGCACCTCCGGAGAGAAACCGTGACCCCCTGGCTTTCTCAGCTCACAGGAAATGGATTTGTTTTCCTGGCCTTTTCCCAGCAACCCTCCCTTCACAGACACATGGATGGGTGCAGGAGGATTCACACAAACAAAGTGATGCACATATACACATAACGTACAGATACGTTTAGAATCTTTTAAAATATGGATTTAACGGTTTCACAGGACCAGTCCCGACAGTATAATCTATAGGAGAGGACAGATTAAGGAGCCAGTGGTACCATATACAGCAAACAGTTGAGACAGACGCATCTCCTCTCAACCCACCAACCAGCTGAACGAAACTATTTATAAAATGCAGTGAAGGTCCACTAAAAGTATAGTTCTATCTTAACTAACCTCAGGGCAAACACTCAATGTCTACAGGTAGATGCCTCGCAATGGGAGGAACAAGGAAACACGGAACAAAAATGTTCAGGAAAATCAATAACTTGTTATTTTTTCTTTGAGCCTGGATGAGTTGCACAGAAATAAGCCTGGCCGGCAACAGAGCCATGAGGTGTCTGATCTGCCTACGCAGTTCAGCGGGCCACATCCTCTCTGCCTCCACTCAGGGAGAAAATAGCATCAGTGAGCAACACTGCCAGATATTAAGCTAGCCTGTTATTTCCACACAGATACACACCAGAGGTTCCTTTATATTGGTGCAGCTGCAGTTAGACAAACTTAAATACTGTCAATACAATCATCTGGCCTTGACACGTTAGCTGGTCCCCCTTTAAAACATTTTCAATTACAATACGATACAACTTACAATACAACTGTCCAACAGTCTACCCAACCAAATAAACATAATTCCTGAAAAGAGTGAAAAAGATATTCTCAAACATACAGTGAAAAGCAGCCATATATAAAAATACATCATTTAGCCTGCTGTTGCCCTAACAGCAAATTCAGCTATCCCACAACATGATGCAAGTTTTCCTTTTTAGTACATTTGAAGGGTCGGCAGCCAGCAAAACCAAGTCAACATTAAGAGGGTGTTTTTTTTTTTGTTTTTTTTAAACAGAAGAGTACATATAAGTTCAGGTTCAAGTCATGTCCATTTTCGTCTATTTATAAAGTAGCATAATAATCTTATAAGACTATAAAACAAGATAAAAAAAAAAAAAACACGACCGTCACTGGGGCTTATACACAAGAGAATGGAAAACCAGAAGGAAATCTACAAGCTTAAAGGCTCCATCCTCTGCATGACGAGAACACAGATTCAACAAGCAAGCTGAGAAGCATTACAGAACATGAACTGATTACGAGCGGAAGGCAGAGTACAACGAATGTTCTCTTTCCAGGATCTCAGACGCAGGATGACGACAACATAATCAAACCTCATGTCTGACCTTTTATTTATTTATTTATTTATTTAGTTTATCTCACCCATGGTCTAATTTTAATCTCTCATCCCAGCCTGCTCCCATTATTCTGGGCAGGGATATCAGCAAGCAGGGAAGAAACCACAACACATCATGATTTGCCTTTCAGGTGTCCCTGCTACCTGTAATAGACCTGCCTGGCTATTTTTAGGCTCGTACACGGTCTGACTGTCAGCATGTTCACGGTGGAGGCCCCTGAGGATACGAGCTGTACCCTTGAGCGAGCACACTCAGAGGGCTGAGGGTTGGTCGGGTGTGGAAGGACGGCGGATGTGACATGGAGGGAGGGAATCCCTTAGAGTAACGCGAACGGAGGTAAGTAGTTCATTCATAAGCCTAATGAGTCACAGTGAGAAAAAAAACTGCCCATCACATGAATATTACACCAAATCCACCTTAGTTCATTTCAACAGGACTAAGAGGGCCTACTTTTGCTCCTGCTGGCGTTTCACTTTAAAAAGTTTTTCAGATCATGATGCACAGCCCACAGGTACCATATCGTCCTCCAATCACATGCCTCCACGTGTCCCACCTTGATTCCACTTCAGGGACTCCAGTGTCCTTGAACACTGTAAAATACAGTCCTGTGAATGAGTTTCTAGGCCTGCAACGAATACTTGTTTTCATTACTGACTAGTTTTTGTTTTGTTTGGTTGTTTTGTTTGTTTGTTTGTTTTACATAAACCAACTCATTATTTAGCCTTTAAAATGTCCAAAAAATGTTTCCCTCTCAAAATTTCTCAATCTAAGATGACAGTTTGACTTACTTATTCTGTTCAACCAACTTTCCAAAATCAAAAATTATTCTCTTTGCAATATTATGAAACAGAAAAGAAGAGAGTCATATTTGACTAACTCATTTTCTATTTTAGAAATGAGTAGGAAAATAAATACTTTAGCATAGCAGTGGTTTGGCAACATATTTAAAGTTGTAAAACAGATAAGCAATACTGTGATTATATCCAACAGTCCAAGAGCAGAAAAACTTCCACTGATGGGAAAGGAAACAGAGTGGCCCTTAGGTAACCACCCACTTTCTATAAGTGAATGTTGCTTAAGCTTGAGATAAAAGACAAGCGTTAGCAGAGGACAGAAAGGTGGGGAGGGGAAGGATGGATGGGAACCCGAAGTAGAGAATCCTCTTGAATTAGTCATAAGGCTTGCCCTCCTCTTGTATTTTTGATGAGGAAGCTCAAGTTTTTGAACACTTGCATGCCAGCACCAAGGACACTGGAGTTGCCACGGAGAATCTCGCAGTGAAACACACCATTAGAGGGATGTGTGCAGTGTCCCGAGACGGGCGTCCACTTTGACTCTGCTGTCACTGGGACTATCCAGCTGGTCAGGATGCGTCACGTAATCTGCCTGTTACACAAGGTTTCATCAAAAACTTATAGCTGCTTATAAGTGCTTTCTGCCCACAGCAAGGTGGAACTCACATCCAAGATGGACTTAATGGACTTAAACAACATCTATTTACACATCTAGCAGACATCAAGCAACATGAGCAACCCTGGAGTGGCATCCAATACGTACTTTTTTTCTTGTGAAATCCTGTCTTGCGCAGTGAGTTTAGGTGTCTGAAAAGCTCTGGATGGATCATACCAACTGGATATGCGGGATTGTTTTACGTATTCTTCCCATTATCTGTGTCAAATACCCCACCCCGCCCCCAACGCAGCCCCTTACACTTCTATTTTAGGTGAACGTTGACTATGTGCAAGAGGGAAAGCCAAATCAATAAGCCAAGAAGCTAAAAGCTGCACAGACCTGTGAAATTGGATGTTGATTCTCAGCGTCTGCAATGCTACAACTGATCCTCTCACATTGCATATGCATGAAGTAATCACTTGCCGTATCAGGTGTGTGTATGCCAGCATGTGTATCAGATTATGTCCGTGCGGGAATGAGTGTGTGAGTAAGAGGCGGTGTGATTGAGAGAATGCAGTATGTATGAATAAATGTGTTTGATTTTGCTTTCACTGAGTGTGTGAACAAGAGTGTTTGCCAGAGTGTACCAGACTTGTGTATGTTTGCGTGTAGGCATGTGTGAGAGTGTTATGCAGCCTCTGGGAGGCCTTGTCCTGGTGGAAAGTGAACCTCCCCGCCTCCCCCCCAGCTGTTACTATCTTTAGCTCATTTCCGTCGTGTCTTGTCACTCGTGTTCTCCTCTGCAGCACTTAAATCTGGTATCTAAACCTCCGGGCCATCCAATATCCTGTACTTCCCCTGCACAGGAAGCGAGAAGAGTGCGTGTGTGTGTGTGTGTGTGTGTGTGTGTGTGTGTGTGGACAGGCAGCAAGTACACACTGCAATTACACAAACATGCATGGCCTTATATATATATATATATATATATATATATATATATATATATATATACACATGACGGATGCACCCGAACAGTCGCTTAAAATGACAGAAGAGCGCAGCAAATTTACTACACACATACACATACAATAAGGCTATATACTCACACACAAACAAAGGTCACACAAAAAGAAACACACGCACACACACACACAGAGGGCTGTGGCAGGACGCCTGTCAGTAGAGGACGCCTTGTCTAGTCAAACTGGCGTCACAGCTAACGTCTGCAGGAACACAAGAGACGGTGTAAGTAACCAAATCTAACCTTCTGCTATCTAATCACCTCTTGAACACACACACACGTGTGCACACACACATTTACATTGATAAAGCTAATAAAGGACCATTTATCAGCAGCATTATTAAAAACCTGCCTCAGTTACATGCGGCTAATCTTAATTAACTAGGTGCTTAACCTCAGACTGATTCCTAACTTTGACGTTAACCTTGTGTATTTAAAACTGAAGTAAACCAAACGGTTGCGCTAAAAACTTCACTTCAAACCTGCTCTTTGTAGTTACATCCAGCAACATGCTGACCTTTGGATGATTTTAATGAACTTCATCTGTGTGGACATTTCAGTCCTTATAAAGACAGATACACGATGCGCGCGCACACACACACACACATTCGGTCTTTCTTGGCCTCATTTCACGGTTGCCATACTTCATGTGTTTCATAGCAGACTTGATTTCTGTTCAGTGCAATGGATTTGACATTCTGCATGCCGTTGCCTATTGTGCTGCCACTGAGCTACTGCAGAGACTCGAGCAGCTCACAGACTTGACCACATCGAGAGACGTCAAGTCACACAGTTCAACAATAAGGTATGTTTGCACACGCCACCACTAAGAGGGATATTTCACAGTTTGAGTACAACAAACTACTTCTCGCACTGCCACAACATCTAGGCTGTGCACAATAAAACCCAACAACGTCCGAGTTTCTCACTTACACCAACTAATAAACAGACATTGAGATATAAAAGCAGCAGCTGGCCAGAGGCAAGCAGAGAGCGACTTAGCTTCCAGCTGGTACTCAAAAAGCCTTTCATTAAAACAAACCTCATTTTGCTCTCATGCAATCTGAAGCCCCCGGGGGTCAGGGGCCCCCCCCAGGGCCCCCGTCACAGAGATATGAATACAATGTAGCTCGTGTCAGAAAATAACTGAATAATCTCACAATACTACCAGTAAAATAAAACTCAAAACATGTCACATTTATGCTTGCAGAGCTTATAAAAGCCTTCAGTCCTATGAGACACACAAACAGCAGTTGTGACTGTTGGCGTGAATGAAATATGTCATTTTATGGCTACCGGTGTGTCCATGGATGCTCAGTGGAGAGTGAGGTCAGCACCCCAGGCCTCCGTCGGCTCTGACATGACGTGGTGGGGGCTGAAAACAGTCCGTTGAGGAGCACTGAGCCCTGGCAGTGCCACTAGCTCACTGCAGAGCTTAATGGCTAATGCGAGGTGGGGGGTGGGGGACAGCTGATGCCACATGAGTGTCATCATGTCACTGCTGACATCACCTCCCTGTTCATAACAACTTCCTGTACGTAAGGAAACGAAAAAAAAAAACACCCAGAACTGTTATTATGATAAACCTTTACCAACATGAGAACACAAAGAGAACATAAAACATAACAAAACAGTCCCCACTTTCCTCGCAAATGAGCTCCATTTCAGGATCAAAAGTATGTGGACAAACAAAATATGATCCTCAGTGTGAATGTTAAACATGTGACTCCAGAAGAGTATTTGAGCTCAAGCAATTGACGACATTTAAACACACGCACAGCATTGTTAACAGGTTCGAAGTTAGTGTCACTGAAGTCCACAGAAAAAGAACGCATCAGTGATGAGAAGAGATGGACCTAAATTAAGGACAGGAAGGTCACCGGGATGGCAACAGGAACTCTGAGTGCAGGAACCTCCCCATCCAGTCACCCACGCACCCACCTCAGGCCATTTGCATCTCCCGTCCCTTCCCTCTCTCTGTTTCCGCCTACGCTTGGACCCATTAAGGCGATGAGGGGGAAACACGGATACAGGGCGGAAGGGAAAACACTCTGAGGACATCAACCACGGTCAAAGGAGGAGGAAACGACTAGGAAATGACCGGGGGGGGGAGGAAGAGGAGGTGAGAGGAGAGGAGTTCCTCAGTGATGAAAATCAGAGCTGACAGGAGGAGTAGAACTGGGGGCTCCCTGCTTTGAACCGTCCTAAACAGGAATGACTCTCACACTCCAATACTCAATGACTCATGTTCACACACACCAACAGACCCTGAGTGTACACACACTCATATGCGCATATATTCGCATATCCACTGACACAAGTACACAAGCTACGTACACACACATGCAGGTTTGTTCCCTCACATGCTAACACTGCATACTAACATGCACAGGTCAAAACAAGCTGAAGAGGGCCGCAGAAGGGATGGATGTGCATGAATGAGTCAGGAACTGTGTGTGTGTGTGTGTGTATTTTAAGTTTTAACACGTTTAGTTGATGCTCTAAGTGTGAGGAAGCGTGAGAGTGCAGCATTCATCTTTCTATTTGTGGCCAGGAGAAAACTGGCGTATATGTATTAAATGCATGTGACATGAGCATGCAGTGAGTTAGTTGGCAAGTTAAACGGGCAGGCAGAACTCAAGATAGTCTATTATTAGAGCTGCGGCTGCTGCTCCCCTGTCGGGGCCCTCAGGGGCCAGGGCACCGGCACGTGGATTCCTGCTCTCTCCCCCGTCTCTCTGATCTCTGTGCCTCCCCATCTCGCTCTCTGATCTCTCCCGGGCCTTTCCATTCAGGCACGCTTGGGCGATTCATAGAGGGAGCCAAGTCGAGCTCCTTCAGCAACACAGAGAAGGAATAAAGCAAAGGAGGAGCAGGAGGAGCAGGAGGAGGGAGAGGAGAAGTACAGGAGCCGGATGTGAGAGGGACCCTTGCTGTCAACCACAAAACATGACAGCAGAATAATTTTTGTGGTCATGCATTAATTTCTCCCAGTTTGTAATTTGTGGAAGTCAGGTTCTGTTTTTCTGCTAGATGCTGCTAAGCGGTGTTGCTACATATTAGCCTGCCTGAGCAGCCCCTCAGTTTGGGCTTAGCTGCTGCAGGACGCATTTAAATTACATACTGACCTAATGTCAGTCAAATGTTGCTTTAAAAAAAAGGAACATGATGCTACCTGATGTTAAAAACGATGGTTAACCGTCTTCAGTTAAGATGTTATTAAAGAATGAGATCAATGATTTCAAATGGCTCTTACAAGATAAGCAACATTTTTGATACTGAGCATGTAAAATGTGTCCCTTCCTGTGTGCCAGATACACACAGATACACAGATTTCCTTAAAGAAAGCTAGCATTTGCGATTTAAACCGGCATCACATTTATAATCCCGGGCAAATACGAAAGCTTTAATGAACTGTTTCTAACTACTTTACACTTTACTTTAAACTTACTTCACACACACGTCCGTCTGTTGGCTGCTTTTGTTTGCATCTGTTCTATGTTGTTCTGTTCTACTGGCAGCTCACAGGTGACTGAATCAGGACACCTGTGTGAAGGTGTGGGCTGGATTAATAAAAGTGGCTCCTCATCCCACCTATACACTCTCCCCCTTTGTGTTGTGGCTCTCAATCCTGTCGGAACATAATAATGGCTCGTACAAAGTTTAGTTTGCAGTAGGTGAGTTAATACCCCGGGACATAAGTTATTTTTTACTTTTCTTTCTTTGTTTCTGTTAGCTTTGCACCAATATTAAAACATGAGGCAGGCAATGTAGCGGAAATGATCTGTAACTGTAAACCCATCTAGCTGATCGTCCAAACAGGTTAAAACTAGCCCCTTCCTCCGCCCATTCATCTCCACAGATCCACATTAACGCCAGAACATTTGGAGATACGAATGTCTGCTCTGCAGTTGTGTGTTTATTGGATTCTTGAAACAAAACCACTTATCTGACTTGGCCATCCTGACTCTAAATGACTTCCACTTGGCTTGGTCCATTCATGTCTTTCCTCCCACACAGCAGCCAGTGGCAGGCAAGGAGATGCTAAGACAAGCGGGGCAGCTCACTATAGGAACATTTTTCAACATGTTTCGTCTTCAGGGATTGACAAGGAGATAAGGAGGTCAAATAAAGCAAATACTTTTGATTGCTGACTCGAAGTATAAATTCACTTCTAAGAGCACAACAACTCAAAACACTGTCACACTACCTGACTTTTAGTTGAGAGTTTCAAAAAGTAAAAGCCCTTAAGGAATATGATGAGCACCATTCATAGCACTTTAGAAATCATATCCATATCCAACAAGACCACCTGCCCAAACTCACATTCCTCTGCTTATGAACACACATGAACAAACACAAGGACATTCTCACATGCATGCTGAGGCTCTGGATGTAAAATATAAATATATAATATATATATAATATTACTTTAAAACATCCAATTCTTTTAGGATTTCAATATTCTATTCGCAATAATACAGTAATAATGTTATCAGTGCCTGACTTAATTTCCTATTTGGTTTGGTTTAACTGCTTAATGATTTATTGTCATGACTGTTTCATAGAGTAGTGAAAATGTGGATGGAGGTTTATAGGTTTTTGTGTGCGTAATGGCTGCCTACAGCGGTACACAGTGAGAGCTACATTACCATTTGTTTATGTCCCATTACTGAATCATGGTGAAGGGGTGGACAAACATATTCAGCAGTTTTTTTCTTCATAAAACCCATTTTGGTATCTCCAGTCCTGCCAGCATCAATGTCTTGTAATTCGTTTTAACAACAGTAGGGGGCAGTAATTATCTGTAACCTGTGAAGGGATGCTGTGAAGAGGGACAAGGCTGCTAATCCTACTCTGGGAACACACTCGGGGCCTGTAGAAATAGCAAATGACTGATCTAACAATTCAGGGTCTTCAACAGTTAAAATATTTCACCACGCAACCTTACATCTGAACGAGTCATCCGGTTGTTCTCCTAATGCCCGCTAAACCTGTGCATTAAGACACACCTACATCAATCTCATGCTTCCAACCATTTATCCAGGATCAGCATTTGTGGAATAAGCGGATAGCACTAACTCACATGTAGGATTTTACATTGCAACATATTGTGAACTTGCTACTCAAGTTCAAGACCAGGTCACTGGCCTGCTGCCCCAGACAGGCCCTCAGCAACAACAAAAACTACAGAAAGAAACGACCTGCCAAACATAACGTGGCATTCAAATGGGTCTTAGTTAGTAAAAATGCAGCAGCTGAGAAAGTTGGACAAACAGGTTTCTGAGGGGAGCGAGAAATATCCTCCCCGGCTGCTATGACAGTCTGCTGTGGTTGTATTTGGCATCAGTGACAAAATCAACAATCTGATATGTCAGCTTTATTAATTTCAAAGTCTAACTTTTATACAGTTGAATCTGAAAACAAAATGGATACACGAGGTTTATTCAAGGACAAATGCTGAACAAAGATATTTCAACTTGACCCGTGAACGTCACTCTGACTAAACTACAATGCAGCTTTCAACACAGGGAAAACTTTGTTTCAGCAACATTCTCATTTTAAGATAACTCTATGCAGTATTTTGCCAAAGTGGTCACTGAACCGTAGCTGCGCTCTGCAGCTCTGATGTGTGAATGTGCAGAATTTTGTGATTAGTTTGTTAATGAATCAGGCCAAACAAAGGCTTTTAAAGATAAACACAAATTAAAGAGCAAAGACAGACAGCAGAGTGTTGCTTCCTTCTGGCATCACTGCATCTCTGCCAAGTAAATGGGATGCTGCCCTTTGAGGCTGATGTCAGTGCTGCAGCAGGACTGCAAAACTTAACAATGGTCTGCACCGCCACCTGGTGGTCACAAGAAAGTCCCCGCAAATAGAAAAAAAAACCCCAAAAAAACAGGAGTCTGCTGATGCGTCCCACGAACGATAACATAAGTTATTTTTACAGGCGCAAGCTTTTCATTACAGCCTGTAAAAAGAATGTAAATGCGATTATTTTCATCTGATGAGCAGCAGCTGGAAAGTCCGCACTTTAATTCCATTTATCTTTTTGTGTGTTACACATGAAGGGAAATACACACGTCTAGAGACATCAGTGCACCTGTAACAATCCATGCTGAGACACGAGTCACTTCAGAAATCCCAGCATGTTTTAGGTGTTTTTTGGGGGGGGAAGTCGCACGCTCTCATGTCCACAGACAACCATATAAATCACACAAATCTCTCACTGTTTTCATGGCACAAACTTGTTATCCATGTCCCTAATGATGAACCAAGACCCCCAGTTTTACTGTGAGCTTTGCGGTTTCACTGTGTACAGAACTGTGGCAGGAGGGAAAATACAATCAATAAATAAAAAAACAGCCTGTTTTTGTGTCTGCACACTCCAGGTGTTTCCTTCTTGATTTACTACTGCAGCTTACCGTGCTACAGTGAACAGCTTGGCCCAACTCTATGACATGTGGATCAGTGGACTGAGTATCTGCCACTGTGGGGCTGATCTGTGGAGAGAAGGGAAACTCACATGAAGCTGCTACCCTTTTAACTTTGACAACAACAACAACAACAGGAAAACACATCAGGCTCTCTGACCACATGATGTGCGGTACCTTAATGTGTTCAGAGGGCCTGATGTTGTTACCGTGGTTTGCAAAAACAGACAGTTAATCTACAATATTATTGTGATTTCAGAAATGCTGATGCCAGCACCTAATTATTCTAAACAGAATTCAGCACAGCCTTGACTAACTTGGAAGTTGAAGTTTGGTAAAACTAAAGAGACCTGAATGTCTGTGGGCTGCGGCCGGTGAAGGTGGGGTCCTCTGGGGTGGATGTCAGTCACATGGGGTGGGGGATCCGGAGTGGACCTGCGACTGTGCTGCTGCAGGACATCCTGGTAGGATTTGGTGTCAAAGTTTGTCCTCCACAGCAGCACCTACGGGACAGCGGGACACAACTTCTACTACCTTCTACTAAAAGGAAAGTCAAAGCGTAAGAGTGTGAGAGTACGAGGGTCTTTATGTTGCCATGAAACACCAACCTGCCCATCAGCTCCCCCTGAGGCAAAGAGATCTCCAGCCCTGGAAAAGGCCACAGTATTTACAGCCCCCTGAAAAACAAAGAAATGTAAGAGAATTTTAAAAAAAAGGCAACAAGTACTAACCAAAGGGTAACATCGGAACTGGAATGACTCTGCCCAGACTGCCTACGAAGTCTGAAGTCTGGGGCTGAACTGGGCTGTACAGGTGCATCACCTTGTGCCCATGGAGGGTGTAAATGAGGCGTCCCTCCAGCAGGTCAAGGATCTTAACAGTGCTGTCACTGGAGCCACTGATCAGGTAGTTGTTGGACGGATGGAAGGAAAAGCTGTTGATTCCTGCACTGTGGACTGGTCCAAAAGGTACAAAAATAAAGCTTGCACACAAAAACATGCCGACAGCAATTCAAATAATCCAAATTGAATATATTTGTATTATACTGTCACATTTTGATGTACCTTGATAATGCTGAATCAGCTTGTTGGTTCGCAGATCCCAGATTTTCAGCGAACTGTCAGCTCCGGAGGATGCAATACAGGTGCCGCTTGAGTTGAAATCAACACATGTTGCTGATCTGGAGCAGCAAAAACACTTAGTACAGTCAGTGACTTGCAGCTGACTTGCCATTTGTTTTGTAAATAGTGCACAATAATGACATCCATGGGACAGACAAAGTAAAGACTAAACTAAATTTATATGGATTTCGAATTTTAGGGGGTTGAGGTTTTGGTCTTTGATCTGGAATCAGGATGGAAAGATGAAGAATAACAGGACATGAAACCAAGCTGTTTTAGGACTTACCCTCCATAGTCAGTGAAGCAGTTGATGCAGTGTTTGGTGGACGTGTCCCAGAGCCGGACAGTGCGATCGTCTCCACAGGAAGCTACGAGCCGCCCATCTGGAGAAAATCTGCCAACAGGCAAAAAGGGAAGATTAGCCACTGAATTTTATCTCACTCAGTAATCCACCTCCAAATATTTAAAAAGGACTACAGCACGGGAAGCTACTGAGTATGTGCAGCTGCTGGGTACCTGGCACAGCGCACCCAGTTGGTGTGCTGGTTGAGAGAGTAGACGAAGCACTGGCGGTGAACGCTCCACACTTTGACAGACTTGTCGTCAGACGCTGTCACCAGTCTCTGGCCATCGTGGGAGAAAGAAACGCTGCGCACAGCCGCTGTGTGGGCTTTGAAAACTGTTGACTCTCCTTTTCTGTGGTACATTACAACATATACAAGTGATGTGTAACCCAGCCTCAGCTCGCACGGTATGTGTGACCATCTTGCCAGTGCCATAGTTAAGTTTCCAGTATATAAACCCACAAATCATTTCGTTTCACATTTCAAATTATGACCCACTTGTCATACTTATTAAACAAAGAGACAACAGAGGCAACAGAGAATGAGCCTACATAGTAGGTGTCCACAGTCGCACAGTGCGGTCTTTAGAGGAAGTGGCCACCAGGTTTCCAGAGGGGGAGAACTGCGCCCCAGTTATGATGTCTTGGTGTCCTACAAAGCGGAAAGCCCTCGCTTTTGGAGCCAGATTCCAGATCATCAGGCTTTTATCCACTGAACCCGAGGCTAAAAGGAGACAAAAGAAAGACGAATGGATAAAGTCTTTTAATGAACAGGACAGATTTCCTGTTGGACAATTGCATTAGATTGAATAGCTGGTGTTTCAAGAGGTTATTACAGTGAATAAAGTGAGCTCAGTTTGTATTGTTTGTCTTTAATCATGTCTCATATGAGAGAAGAGTCTATTCTGACCACAACACCTGAACACTTGAATAGCACCTGTGAATTTGTAAAGCTTGTAGTGGCAGGAGAAATTACCCAGCTGTTTGCGGTTTGGGCTGAAGTCTGTACAGGTGACGGCACCTTTATGCTCCTTGAAGTGTCTCTCTAAAGTCGGGTCCTCCTGCAATAAAAAGAATGCCCTGTTAGTCAAATGTTCCTATGGCACAGTCATAGAGGATGGTGAGCCTTTCTAACTGTCCATCCACAATGTTTGACTCATTTCACTTTGAGTGAAAGGGTGCAGAGCACTGTTGAGTGAACGCAGAAAAAAACAACAGTTTAAGAGCTCTATAGATTGAAGTCTGGGCGGAGGACAACTGTTGTGTTTCCAGCAGGAGGGCCTGGCCGGAACTCCCCCCATGGGGACGCTGCCTGCATCGACACACCAAACATGGTTGTGTTTATGGAAAGCTGTGAAGAAACATTAGTTGAACAAATATCTTTCAGACCTTAAAGACAGTATTGACCGATAAGCAAATCTACTGTGCTGAAATGATTTAATAGGTGAGTATGACAGCCCCACTCACCAAATCCTCTTAGCAGAGACGCAGCTAGCAAACTCGCCGACTCAGCTACCATTAGCACCAGTTGTATGTTATAAAAGTAATCACTACGGCTCATTAGCCTTTACGAAAGTGTTAACAAATAAACTTACCAAAACAGACGCCATGGTGGGCATTTGCTCGAGGAGCTAATGTTGTCAGAGGGAAAGCTGAACCGCCCCACCGCTGTGGGTTAACGCTACTTTCATGACTGTCAAACAGTGCGCCTTCGGCAACTGTTTCAGACCTGACCTGTCGAACTCAGATAAAACGGTGTTCTGTTAGACAGACTTTTGGCCAACCCGGTTGACTTTTAAACTTATGAATTCTAAATATGCTTACACGAGCAGCCGAATAACATCCGCTATTTTAAGAGCTAGAAAACAAGCCACTTGTGGCTGCATCTTGTAGCAACGAAAAAAGTGGCGCTGCATTCATGAAACATATAAAAACAGGTTTTTCGTAGATGCGACATGAAAATTCCATTCAAAACTTGAAAATACAATTTTTGTAAACATTCCAATTCCAAGTTGTAAATGGTAATGGTAACTTATTTTGAAATTATTATGTTTTGTAGCTTACATCAAATAAAGGTTCTGCATACTGATTAGAAATGAGAGGTCCGCCAAGCATCAAATAAACATAAAATGAACAGATCAAAACATAAATATTAAGTAAACGTTTTGTGACTGAGAGCCATCCCGGGTATAATGTGTCGACATCTCAAACGAGCTCCTGCCAACAAGCCAGGAACCTTGCTTTATTCACTTTTTATTGTCGTTATCCAAAAACTTTGTTGTTATTTCTACGTCCCTGAATGCAGCACTGCGAAAGGTGGAGCATTTTCCGCTGCTAAGCAACTAGCTATCCATATCATATGCAACCTCTCCAGGCGAAGTGACGCAGTATGGGCAACTCTCATTGGTCCGTGAAATAGCATTGACAAATCAGCACCGAGATTGTTACATTTGGAAACTGATGTTTGGATTTTCGGTTTGAAAAGATGTCGCTCAATCGGAGCATCGGCAATGTGGAGGTAACTTTAGTTAAATGACAGTATTACACATTTAATTCACCTGCTAAGTGTTGAGATTGCACTATCGATACTATCGTGTACTGTCAATACAGCGTGGGCCAACAAAAACAAATGCAGTTAACATACCAAGCTAGCTACTTAGCAATGATCAGTGTTGAATTACCATATTAGCGAGGGTGCACCTGTAAGAATCATAAAACTGTCCGGTAGCTCTTTGCAAAAGCTCCCATGCCTGCAGGCTAACCTAACTACTGTTAGCGTTTGCTGCCCAGTCTTTGTTTTCTCTCATACTGCTAACGAAAACCCATGGTTGCCTTTTCCTTGTAGTACATGAAAAAAAGGATACCGAAAAACGTCAAGTACCAACATGTCAAAACGAGGCTGGATACAGGTATCTCGTCCACGAACACGTACAGTGTTAGAAACTAATACTGTTTGTTATGCTTGAAATAATATTTTAATGCTTTGTTTGGCTTTTTATGACGGATGTCATTTTTATATAACAGGATGCAGCCTGACAAAGTACATGGAAAAGCTGGAGGAGATTAAAAAAAGTGAGTAACTCATTTGAAGAGGAATCAGAATAGATCCACAGGTTTATTATCTTTCTGCACTGCAGTTTGCACATTTGTTGATGTGCTCATAAGTCTCATTTGTTTTATGTTTTGTGTGTCATTCTAAAATTCAGCCACTGTAGAAAAGCATACTTCATTTGCACTTGATGTTACATAGTCAGAATGAAAAGGTAAACTTGAATGAGCAGGAGGTGTTAATATGTTGTGATAATGTTTCCCTAAACTTCACTGGACACATACAGCATAATAACTCAGATCACACTTTTGACGGACTAAGTACAGAATGATGCCTCTGTCCCTCCGGCCGCTAGACTGCTGCCCTCGACTGTTGGAGCCATGACATTAGTTCAGTCTGTCTTGTTCTTGTGAGCACTTTCCATTCTGCATGAATGTGAACAATGTGATGTGATGATGTGATGTGGATGAGAACCATTAACTGCAAACTTAAGGGAAGATTTGCCAACTTGGCACTTTATTTTCTGTGGCTTTCTCCTTTCTGTTTGCCAGTGTACTTAAAGAAGTAAGTCAGAGAATTTCAGTTAAATAAGTTATTTTTGGACGGTGGTTATTTTGTGTTGCCTTGTCCTCAGAGTTCTCAGAGATAAGTGATACTGATTGCTCGACTGCATGCAGTGGCTGAAGTAATTATTGCAGTTGTTTTACTAGATTTCAAAATCACAGATTCTTCTGACCCCCAGCATGAACAGTCCTTCTGAAATGAAACATTCTCAGATTGAAATATTTGTTTTCTTTTTAAAATTTATTTTCCTTTTTTTTTCAGATTACAGATATCGAAAAGACGAAATCTTCAAGCGACTAAAAGTGACAACATTTGCGCAGTTGGTAAGCGGTGATATTCATTTCTTGGCGGTCTTGCAATCCAGCCAGCAGTTTATTGTTGTTGTTTTGTTTTTATTTGTTGTCAGAAGTGACTGAATGAATGCAGTTAGAAAAGATGATCCATTTACAGTGCTTTTATAATAATTGACGTACTTCTTGTGTGAATAGTTCAGCTCTGAATTCTTTAGCTTGGTTTGTTTTCATCGTCTGCAGTCTTCAGGATAGAATTTCTCTTTTCAATTCTATTTCCAGTTCCTGTGCAGTTTTTATTCTTCTACAAGCTTTGATTTCTAAATTTGTTTTGTACACCAGATACTTCAGGTGACCTCCGTGTCAGACCTGAATGAAAGTGATGACGGAGGATCACACGGCCCAGAAGGTAACGTAA
Organism: Scatophagus argus; assembly: GCF_020382885.2. Lineage (NCBI taxonomy): Eukaryota > Metazoa > Chordata > Actinopteri > Scatophagidae > Scatophagus > Scatophagus argus. The sequence goes on along the minus strand of NC_058499.1, from coordinate 2,732,483 downwards.
CACTGTGAAGCTTAATTCACTCCAGCTTCATACTAAATCAGTCATTAGCATTTTATAACAAATATAACTTGGGCCACTAACATTACTTGTGTCACATGTTTTAAGTTTCTAACAGTACTGTGGATGACTGTCAGTTGTTTTCCCACTGATTTGCAGACGGTCTGTCCGTGGTGTCTGATGCGGACTTAGAGTGTCTCTCTGAGCGCACCAACGGCTCCACGCAGGCGTCACTTCCTTCACATCATCAGGATTCAGGAGACAACAGGGAGCTCTGCTACTCTGCCAGGTCAACACTGCTGAGGTACTGTACAGCAGCCTGCAAAACCTTACTGCATCCCTCAGACTGTACACACTCACCGTATTACTCACACTTTGGAAAGACTGTCAGACTTTTTCACCCCATTGCTGTGTTGCATACATGCACACAGTCACCCTCAGTCACAGCCAGCATCCAGCGATCACAGCCCCTAACCACAAGCACACCTGTGACCCCACGCCCACCGTGTCTGTGTGTTGTCCCTCAAGACATTTGACTGTCACACACCCCCACGCTCCTGTGTATCGCACATTAAGATCTCATCGTCTCACCTGCGTCCTCTTCCCCCCTCCAGCCTGAGCAGGAACCCCAGGAGTGTAACTCTATCTGTTCTCTCTCCGGGGGGACAAAGACGAGGCCTCTGCAGAGGCAGAGCTTTTAGGTCACCTCCACCTTGTGGGGAGGACAGATGGAGAGAGAAATTAGGGCAGCTCTGGGGCAAACGTACACAAGGGGACAGCAGTTTGCTGCATCGAGTCGTTTTCCTCTGGGCTCTGGTTTCACGTGAACCGGTTCAGAATGTGCCAAAATGAGTGCTGCTCTGTACTGAATCATCAATGACTGTGAAGGACATCAGAAAACTGGGCCTCAGTGAGAGCGCATGGTGGGCTGCCCTGCATTAGACTTAAAGCTACAATAATTATATTTCACACTGTATGGCTTACACTCTTAAAAAACATTTTTATAAAATTATTATTTATTAAAAATTCATTAAAGTTATTATGTTTTAACTTAACATGAATACCACTGAACAATTGCTTCTGAACAAAAGCTTCATCTGGTATTTGTCATGAAACTGCTGACTTTTAACCACTGTTAGCATATCTTAGTAGTCAAAAGGTCAGATAGAAATAGAAAGAATTAAGAATAAATACCAAAAAGGCCAAAAAATTAAAAAGATGATTTAATTAAATGGCTTTCAACAATACATTTATATATAAGCCTTTACTGCAGCCTCTAACCTTTTCTTGCTTCCAGTGTTATTAGTGGTGTGGGGGAGTTGAACCTCGACAGGAACAATGAGAAGATGAATAATGAGTCAGTGGTCAGCACTGAGCCAGCTGACAGGCCTTACCCCGACTGCCCCTACCTGCTGCTGGACGTACGGGACCAGGACCAGTACGACTGCTGCCACATCATCAGCGGTACGCGACAACAGCGTGACGGTACGTCATCAGCCTTCTTCTGCCAAAAACATCTATTGTTCTAATCATCCCTCTCTCCGACAGCAAACAGTTTCCCCATCGCCAGACTGTCGCGAACAATGAACCCCTACACCAAAGAAGTGCTGGAATACGTATCCTTCAAAACGTTTACCTGTGCAGTTGGGGCTTTTTTTGTTACGTGACAAAGTCAACACTTTTGGAAACACAGTTAGACCTGCAACTGACTTGACTGAACTTAACCCATAAACTGTAGAAAAATGCAGCAGGGAAGATCATCATCGTGTACGATGAAGATGAGAGAATCGCCAGCCAGGCAGCCACCATCATGTGTGAACGAGGGTTTGAGAATCTCTTCATGCTGTCTGGAGGTAAAATATCGCTTCAAATTGTCTGGCCTGCTTCCATTGAAAGTATTCTTATCTGCTGTGAAGGTGGCGTCTCATGTGTCCTGTACTGTTTTCCACTGCTGTGTGGTTGGAGCTGGCGTGAGTGGAGTGACGCCAAAGCCAGTAGCCAGTGGTGGAGTATGCCGATAAAGGATTTTTAACACACAGTATCTAATATCTGCCATTAATCAAAGTCAAAGCAACGAAAGCAAAAGCCATAGTCTGATGATGTATTAGCATGGGATCATGGGAAACTAAAAAACTATCGGACGTGAAATACTTACTTTAACTGTGTACTCAGTGAGCCATTTATCCATTCGTTTTAGTTAGCTGTTTATTCATATCTTAAGACAGTCTAAAATCCTTACATTTATCATTAAGCAAAAGTTAACAAGAAATCTACTGAAATTTAGGGTGAAATTAAAGTTTTAAGTTAACATTAGTCAAATCATGCAATATGTATTCAGTTCATCTATAATGTCAACGTACATAAAGTAAGTAAGTAAAAAAAAGAAGAAATAAAGAATATATCTAAAGCCAGTAGGTTGTGTTTGAAAAGGGTTATCACTGCACTGCGCTGCCCTCTCAGGTCTCAAGGTCATCGCTCAGAAATTTCCGGAAGGGATGACGACGGGCTGCATCCCGACCTCGTGCCTGTCCTCTCCCTCGTCATCGACGGGGAAGAAGAGCTCTGCGCCGCCGCAGCCGTCACAGGCGGCTGAGAAGAGGTGGAGGTTTACATCAGACGAGCTCACCAAGCTCCAGGAGCAGCTGGAGGAGATCTTCACCCCCAGTAACTCCAACAGTAAGACCACACTGTCGGGAACTCACAATTCCATTTTCCAGTTAGAAAATTAGAGCGTTGATTTATGCTTGCTAATTTAGGCTTGAAATTCTGTTATCGGGCAGGCTGAAATCATGAATCAAAATCTAAGTGCACAAACTAACTTGCTGCTGCTCGTGTGTTGGCTGCAGGCCGCATGTCCAGCCGCATGTCGACCAGCAGCTCGCAGTCCAAAGCGTCCAGCGCTCGGAGCCGACAGAGTTCCTCCACAGCTGGGAGGGACAGCGCCAGGGTTCAGAGCAGTAGACCCTGGAAATAAAACCACCCGCCCCCACTCCAACCACACAGACACACAAACAAACTGACCTCCGACAGAAAGTCCGTGTATGTCAGCTGACATTTCCCCACTCCACAGCTGCAAAGAAACGCACTTTGGTCCCAGTCTGTCTGACTGAGAAAGTAATTAACACTACACAAATACAGTGACAAAATGAATTTGAACTCCCAACAACAGTATGAAATTTTACAAATAAATCAAACCATAGGAGCAGAGCAGAGCATCTAATTTCAGACTCCATGGTTATCATTGTCATGCTGTGCGCTTCTGTTTTTGCTGAAGATATATTTAATAAATGGTCTGTATTTGAATGTTTGCACAGTGCCTCATCTGTGAATCTGAAAACTGATGAATGGATCTTTTTTTGCACTCAGAGTTTCATAACACAATTCTCATCCATTATGATTTCCTCCACCTGATGAAGCCACCAAATAAGTGGCATTTATTGACGGAGTGACTTTAACTTGCAGCGAACTGAATAATTGAATGCTGATTTGCCATGAAGGATATGCTGGAAATCTGTGTCTCGCAATGAGATGTAATTTATATGAATGATGTTACACAGCTCGGTTCACTTGGTAAAATTGAGAAAAAGCTGTGTTGTATTTTTGTAATTTTCTCCATGTTGTCACGATGTCTTATTGTGATTTCCAAACTGACGATGCATCAACGGCCTTCATGTCTGTTTGTGCTGTTACTTGACTGTGATTTTCTTTGTGTGTGAGTGTGTGATTACTTGAAGTCTTAACACAAATAGACTCGTCATATCACTAAAGCAGTCACTTAAGGAATGAAATGAGCATGTTTTTTCGTGGATGTAACCACATTAAAAGCAGGACTTTAGTACCACCACATGCATTTGAAAAACAGTATTGCTAATTTGTGGCCTTTTCTTTTGTTGGCGTGGCAGTTATTTGTTGTATGCTTATTGGTCAGTTTTCCTCAATACACTCCCACATTCTTGCATTTAAAGCAAAATGTGGATTTACTGTGCAGCCTTAAGTTGTCATCGCCATTAGTCTCATTAATGATTCAATCAGATGATTGTGTTTGTAAATTAATGTCAAATAAAACCTAAAATGTATGAGCATAAATGTGTCCAACGTGCATCCAGTTTAAAAGGCCTTAAAGTCACAAATGAATCAAAAGTGCAGTTTTCCAGTGTTGTCATTTATTTGTCTGTTTGGGGTTTTTACTTGCTGTAAAATGAAGTACAGTGATGATGATGATGATGATGACAACATTTAAAAGGGATTTCCACTTGTGCACACACACACACACAAACACACATTAGTAAGGGTTCTTAAAGGTGTGATCCATGATGGCCATCAGAGCCAGCCAAGTCTCCTGGGCGGTGGGGATGATCTGATTGGCCGGCAGGATGAAGCCATAGCGGCCGGTGTCCCTCAGCTCAAAGGAGTAGGAGTACTTGATGCCCTGATTGTAGGTCCAGTCAATGGTGCCACCGCTAGCTTGGTCTGCAGTAGAAACAGGTGTGGATCAGGAGTAATGTTGATATGATTATCAGCTATATGGTATATTGTTTCTCCTCAGCATTGAGGTTTGAAAATGAGATTGTCATCATCATTATTTGACAAGAAAGCATAAGGAAATATGACATTTACTCATGCCAGTGAGTACACAAGGGGACAATCAGCAGTGATTCTTGCTGAAACTTACAGATGGTGTTGATGATGCTGCCGAATCTGTAGCGAGTACCATACATGGAGGCCAAGTCAGTGATGGCCTTCTGAGCCAGATTGTGCTGTGGGAAGACATTACCATGATGACATATGAACTTGAAAAGTAAGAAAGTTCTTCATAAAGCAAGCAAAGAGCAAAGAGAGGGATTTTACCAGCTCTGCCTGGTCCTTGACTGGAGTCGTGGTGTAGCCGTAGGGGTACAGAAGCATCTGGGAGTAGGAGTGGATGGAGACGAAGGCCTTGATATTACCATGGGACTTCACAAAGTCTACAATAGACTTGACTTCAGACTCAGAGTTAGCGCTGGGTCCACGGTAGGTCTCTGAGCAGGGGCTGCTGCTGGCACCAGGTCCTACAAGGAAGACATAGAAAATGCATCCCACTATCTGTCCATAAACATTCACTGAACACTTGACACCTTAGAAATACTCATACTACAAATGTCCCCATAAAGTCCTCTGCATGTTGGAGAGCACTTCGTGTCAAATTAAGTGGGCTGCTTACCAGAACCCTCTTGAAAAGCCTTCCTGTTTAAAGCCACTGTAAGTAGGCAGGAAAAAACTTGGCACTGCTACCATCTGGTGGTAGTATCGAGAATGACACTGGCAGACAGCTATGGACATCACTAAAATACATTGACTCGTACAAAAATACTCCTTCTCAGTGATCACTTATGTGAGGCGATGTCTGTATCTGAAGTTCCAGCTAAAAAGGAATACATTACCTCCAAAACCAGCATCCCAGTTCCTGTTGGGATCGACTCCAACACAGCTAGAGCCAGGGTTGGGCTTCCTGGTCTTACGCCACATGCGGTTCTGGAAACATCAGAGAAACAAATTGTTAGATATTTATTACATGTTATCGTCCTGTTGGCTAAGACTAATTGGCAACACCAGTTCCTGTCTTTTTGGGCATATTGAGTGACCAAATTTCAAACTGGAAAGTTATCACCTGTGCAACTTGTAAACTTAGAAAAGTCTATGAAATATCACATTTAAAAAGCATTTTAAAAGCACCATGAATAACTTCAATCAAATATCTGAATGTGGCAGGGAGTCATTCTGAAATCAGTTAGTGTAAAAATTCCAGCTCTAGGCCCTCACTGAGGAGTGGGTGTACGCGTAGCCATCAGGGTTGGTCACAATCTCCAGTAAGATGTCCATCTTGTTGAGGATGGCGGTGAGAGCAGGGTCGCGTCCGTAATCGGTCACGATCTACTCACAGAAATGTACAGGATGCAATATTCAGTGCAGCACGTTAGTGGTCAGAAGCTGCAGAGACAGTGAAGAAAAACCAAAAACAACGTGAGAATGATCAAAATACCTTTTTGGCAAACCAGGTCCCGCTGGCCTGAGTGACCCACTCTCTGGAATGGATTCCAGTGTCGATCCAGATGGCAGGACGGTTGGTTCCACCAGTGCTGAACTGAGACACGGGAGAGGAAAGAGGATGTCAAGCAAAATTCCATGCAAAAATTTGCTGTTACATGTAAGTGTAAGCATTTTTTAGAATTACAGTCTTATATATTTAATTTACCTTGAGCACATTCAGGGGACGACCCTCGTAGCTCTTACCAATCACAATCTTGCTGACCATGTTGGGATTCTCAGCCACCAGCATGTCCTGGAAACTGTTGATCTAAACCAAAGACAATATTCTGGTCTTTATTTCCAGAACACAGGGCAGAGACTGTATACCTCATATAGCTCAGGAAGGCCACAGAGAAGCTGGAAAACCTTGATGCCAATTTAGCAATTGGCCCAAATAAGTGTCAGAAAATGGATGGATGGATGGATGGATGGATGGATGGCCTTTTAAGTTTTATTTGCATTTGTTTCCAAACCCATCCTGCATATAGCTGATTTGAGGTTTTGGTGAAATCATATTAGTTGCAGGGATGTTGCCACCCTGCAACTAATCTGATTTTATGATTCTGAGTCCCTCTTGTGAAGTCCCCCTTGCGCCTCAAAGAGGCCTTCATGGGGAACAGCTGCTGAGATGGTTTATATCAGACATTATAGAAAATTATTACTATCTAATGTATGAATGCCACAAAAACACCCTGGTTACTTGCTTTGAACCAAGGATTAAGTAAAAATTGTTCCATAAAAGTTGTCTGTTGTTGTGTAGCTGGAGTGTGCTTGTGCATTAACCTCGCTGAGGGTGTGGTAGTTGGCGTAGTTATAACCGTCAGTGTTTCTGGGCACAGCAAAACGAGCAGCAGACTGCATCTCCTCCCGCTCCTCATCCAGCATCACCTGCAGGACAATAACATCATTCATATTTGAGTTGAAGGGCATCTCCTTTTTGATATCCATTATTCAGTCAGTGCAGTAACTCCAGCTTTGCTCCTGTTCTGCCCTGAACATCCAGGCTGTTGGTTGGTCTCATACCTGCAGGTCATGGATCATGATGGAGTAGTCAATGTTCTGACTCTCCAGGTAGATTTTGACAGACTGCAGGCTGTGGAAGGGAACTCTGACATCCACAGGAGAGTCCACATCAGTCACCCCCCTCCAGAAGTCCAGCTGAAACAAAAGGTTTAGTTGAAACTTAATTGTTTACTTCCCGTTTTTTATCTCAGAATTTAGAAATGTAAACTATTGTTAGTGGAGGATAAACGACCTCGAACTGGATCATGTCCTCCAGGTCCTTGATGAGAGACAGTTGGACATCATCTTTTGCAACAATGCGAAGCACCTGATGCCTGTATTAGGAGAACCACATTGGTTTTGGGTTGATGGTTTTTTTGGGTGTTTTTTACATCCTTTTACCCAAGATCACAGACCAAGAGAAAAGTTGCCACACACAAGGTGAAGTAAGATTTCTCAAAGTTGGCTGGTTTTGTTCATGCAGACGCTGTAGCATAAGAACAGAGCGATGATTTCTGGTGTTGTTAGTTTGGTTGTTTCTACAGTTTGGTTGACAGAGCAAAGCGCTCATAAGTGTTTGAGGCTCGATTCCAAGTGTGGCATTAAGCTGTCTAAAGCTAAAGTATTGGTTAAGGGGATGAGTTGAAAACATGAATTATTTGGAGGACTTAACAGTAAAAGACAAGTAATTACACAGCATATGCCTCTGGACTGACTATGTCCAAATGAACCAAATTTCTATCTAGAGTGTAGACTATTAGACGTATGTGGCAGGTTTTCAGTTCAGCCTTCTCTCCACCAGTGGTACCTTGATTTAACATTTTCAGGTTAAGATTCCCCCCCAAAAAAAGGCCTGACACTACATGTTAATTGGTTACAACACCATTAATTTGCACCTTTTAAAAAGCACGAACTGTAACAGTAACTGGACAAGGTTGATGCTGCTGGTCAATCTTTTGGTTCTGACTTACCCCTCAAACGTCTCCTTGCCAAGAACGGCCACAAACAGCGCAGTGAGTGCGAGCAGCCACCTCATCATGTCCAACAGTGTGAACCTGGTGGGACCTTACGCAGGCTTTTATGGCCGAGTGTGCCAGGTCACATGTCCAAACCACAACTTGCTTAAGGTGATGGAGGTGTGTCAGCAGCTGGTCCTTTTCCCACACCAGCCTGGAGATATTGGACCAAAAGTTGCACCACACACTTTTTTCACAGATCTGAAGTTGTGTTCAGTGTAAAATGACAAGGTTGTTTAAGGTCTGCCTGTAGAATCGAGTCAGGGTCCTCTTTAAGTCTGACCACATATACATGTTATAAAAACAAATAAAGAATCACAGACAGACAACTTGGGAGTGTGTTGCTGCTGCAGTGAATGAGGTGGGGCAGACTAAAGTGTGGCTTGTTTTAAGAAGAAATTGTGTCTGGCAGCACCTGTAATTGATCATTTCTATCACGTTGTTCATAAAGATCATGCAAAGTTCACCACAGGCCTGCATGCACGTGTCCCAAACTGCAATACCCCTCCAAAACGAGAATCACTTCCATCAAGTTTGGCTTTGTTTTGAGATTCACACATCAAAGTAAGATTTTATAAATCACTTCTTAAATGTGGATTTCTGCTTAAATTTATACATTAAACTGACGCTGAGTCTGTTTTATAAATAGGGCCCCTGATCTCAGTGATTTATTTTGTCCTTGTGTCCTTGTCACCTTTTCCTGTCAATGTTGTGTAAATAACTACATTTTCCAAGGAGAAATTTTAAAAGAATGTGAAGAAACAATACAATTTTAGAATACATGAAGTGCTGGTCTAACTTCACTTTACAGCTCAAGATGAAGTCCCGCTGCTCAACAGGAAGCAGCCTGTTTAGCTTCCTCTTTGGGGCAAGACTGCACTCAGCAAGCAGATTAAATGGGCTAAATTTAAACCAGCAGCACATGTACTGTGAAGTCTGCTTGTTAGCAGAGAAACACTTCCAGCCACGAGACAACTGGAGATGTCAGAGTGCAAAAATTCACATCTGGTGCTTTCGCAGGGTTTCATCATAAAATGAGATATCCACAAAAAAAATGTGTCACTGACACAAACAAACAGAAAACCCGCATAAGAGTGAGACTCAATACTAACACAATACTTTTGCTTTTTATCTCCAAAACAGTCACATTTTAGAAGGTACAGTCACTGAGAATGTTTGAATATTGACCATGGCACATCAGATAACATTGTCAGCATCTGAAATGAAGTCAAATCCGGGTTTTTCCTCATGCCTTCTTATACTGTTACACGAAAACATTTATCACACAATTTCTTTATCACACCTTGGATACACTCACACAATCTCCTCTGAAGTGCGTTTAAAGAAAAAATGAATTTACTCTGCAGCACTTTTTGTGATAAGTAATTTATTTTCACCAGTAGTCTTAACTGTCATTAATGATTCAATCAGATGATTGTGTTTGTAAATTAATGTCAAATAAAACATAAAATTGTTTGCTGCATCTGACTTGTTTCCTCATTGAAACAGACGTGAAATGTCATCAGATCAACTTGCACAAGTGACTTGTCAGTTGGTGAAGTCTGCTTGAACTGAGGGACTGATTCAGTTCAACAGTTTTCTGGATGGAAACTCTGTGCTGTTCACAGTAAAGACAGAAATGTTTAAGCAAAAGAAAATGAAGAAAATTAAATATCCTTGGAAAAAGCCCAGAGTGCAAACTTTGAGCTTGTTATGATGACAGTTTTAGTCAAGTATCTTTTGCTTGTTCTTCACAAGCTGAGATCGACACATAAAGAGATCAGTTAACACAGGAAGAAATAATAAGGGGTGAGGAAATAACAAAACAAAATGATGTGAAGTGCAGAACCCCAAATGTAATGCATAAATGTGTCCAACATGCATCCAGTTTAAAAGGCCTTCAAGTCACAAATGAATCAAAAGTGCAGTTTTCCAGTGTTGTCATTTATTTGTCTGTTTGGGGTTTTTACTTGCTGTAAAATGAAGTACAGTGATGATGATGATGACAACATTTAAAAGGTGACATTAGCCAACAGTATCCTCTCCACAGGGAGGAGAGGATACTACACACACACAAACACACATTAGTAAGGGTTCTTAAAGGTGTGATCCATGATGGCCATCAGAGCCAGCCAAGTCTCCTGGGCGGTGGGGATGATCTGATTGGCCGGCAGGATGAAGCCATAGCGGCCGGTGTCCCTCAGCTCAAAGGTGTAGGAGTACTTGATGCCCTGATTGTAGGTCCAGTCAACGGTGGTACCACTAGCTTGGTCTGCAGTAGAAACAGGTGTGGATCAGGACATTTCAATTTAAAATACAGCTAAAATGGAGGTCATCAGCTGTGGCATCAGAACTGAAATGCTCTGGCTTTGCCATTCCATAACACACTACAAAATGATCTAGCTGGTCAGGGAGCTTACAATCAAATCCTTAATCCAGTAATTTTTGTCAAGACTGAGAATGTATTTTTGATCTATGTACAATAAGTTCTAAAAGGCTGAAAGTAATCAGTTTAATAAAATTCTTTCATGTGCATGTTTCATGTCAGTACAACCTCTACTTCTGCAATTAAAGTAGTGATAAAATTAAATTAAGAAGGCATAAGGAAATACAACATTTACTTATGCCTGGTATTGAGTTGGACAAATTAAATCTATATTATAATCAGTCTTGCTGAAACTTACAGATGGTGTCGATGATGCTGCCGAATGTGTAGCGAGTACCGAACATGGAGGCCAAGTCAGTGATGGCCTTCTGAGCCAGATTGTGCTGTGGGAAGACATTACCATGATGACATATAAACTTTTGTTCATAGTTTCTCTTATTGCTGTCACAAAGTCTTACATTTCTAACACTACAAACAAACATTCACAGAAACCGAAAAACTGATGAACCCACAGAGAAGATCTACACTCAGTATGATATGAAAAGTAAGAAAGTTCTGCATAATGCAAGCAAAGAGCATTTTACCAGCTCTGCCTGGTCCTTGGCTGGAGTCCTGGTGTAGCCATAGGGGTACAGAAGCATCTGGGAGTAGGAGTGGATGGAGACGAAGGCCTTGATATTACCATGGGACTTCACAAAGTCTACAATAGACTTGACTTCAGACTCAGAGTTAGCGCTGGGTCCACGGTAGGTCTCTGAGCAGGGGCTGCTGCTGGCACCAGGTTCTAGATAGGGATGGCAACAAAGACATAGAAAATGGATCCCACTATCTGTCCATAAACATCCACTGAACACTTGATACCTTAGAAATACTCATGGCACAAATTTCCCCATAAAGTCCTCTGCATGTTGGAGAGCATTTTGTGGCAAATTTGTGCATGTGGGCTGCTTACCAGACCTCTCTTGAAAAGCCTTCCTGTTTAAAGCCACTGTAAGTAGGCAGGAAAAAACTTGGCACTGCCACCATCTGGTGGTAGTATCGAGAATGACACTGGCAGACAGCTATGGACATCACTAAAATACATTGACTCGTACAAAAATAATCCTTCTCAGTGATCACTTATTTGAGGCGATGTCTGTATCTGAAGTTCCAGCTAAAAAGGAATACATTACCTCCAAAACCAGCATCCCAGTTCCTGTTGGGATCGACTCCAACACAGCTAGAGCCAGGGTTGGGCTTCCTGGTCTTACGCCACATGCGGTTCTGGAAACATCAGAGAAACAAATTGTTAGACATTTATTACATGTTATCGTCCTGTTGGCTAAGACTAATTGGCAACACCAGTTCCTGTCTTTTTGGGCATATTGAGTGACCAAATTTCAAACTGGAAAGTTATCACCTGTGCAACTTGTAAACTTAGAAAAGTCTATGAAATATCACATTTAAAAAGCATTTTAAAAGCACCATGAATAACTTCAATCAAATATCTGAATGTGGCAGGGAGTCATTCTGAAATCAGTTAGTGTAAAAATTCCAGCTCTAGGCCCTCACTGAGGAGTGGGTGTACGCGTAGCCATCAGGGTTGGTCACAATCTCCAGTAAGATGTCCATCTTGTTGAGGATGGCGGTGAGAGCAGGGTCGCGTCCGTAATCGGTCACGATCTACTCACAGAAATGTACAGGATGCAATATTCAGTGCAGCACGTTAGTGGTCAGAAGCTGCAGAGACAGTGAAGAAAAACCAAAAACAACGTGAGAATGATCAAAATACCTTTTTGGCAAACCAGGTCCCGCTGGCCTGAGTGACCCACTCTCTGGAATGGATTCCAGTGTCGATCCAGATGGCAGGACGGTTGGTTCCACCAGTGCTGAACTGAGACACGGGAGAGGAAAGAGGATGTCAAGCAAAATTCCATGCAAAAATTTGCTGTTACATGTAAGTGTAGGCATTTTTTAGAATTACAGTCTTATATATTTAATTTACCTTGAGCACATTCAGGGGACGACCCTCGTAGCTCTTACCAATCACAATCTTGCTGACCATGTTGGGATTCTCAGCCACCAGCATGTCCTGGAAACTGTTGATCTAAACCAAAGACAATATTCTGGTCTTTAATTTCATGTGCATCAGTTGAGTGTGACATAATTCTCTACAGCAGTATCTGGTCTTGAGTGAGTTTAAATCTGTTGCCGAAGTGCTGTCACTTTGGATTGCAACATGATAGCCTTGTTCAAAGTGCCCTACTGATGTAGCTGATCAGGTCCAAGTTCTGAAGATGAAACTGAAGCAGGAGGCATTTCAGGTTTGTTTGGCCCAGGGGTTTCCTGATTCAGAGGACATGTGCTGCATGGCCTGAAGGGCTACAAGGAGGAGTTCAGGTAAGTTATGGAGGACAGGATGGTGAGAGTCAGCACCTTCAAATCTGAGGCCAAGGTTCTCTGTCAGAAAATGGTGGTAGTGATTTGAGCTTGACAGGTGGATTTGTGCATGAGAGTTGTGAGATCATTGTTACAAGCAGTCAGACTGAGTTTTTTTTCTGTTATCTGGTTTAGAGATGAGCTTAGACATCACAGAGTAGACAGAGCACAGAGTTGGAGCCACTGCCCTTTTAAGCCTTTTTACATTGAAAGGAGCCGGTTGATGTTGTTCTGGCCCATGTCTACCTTTTTAGTGGCCCGAGGTAGACCCAGAACACAGGGTAGAGACTGTATACCTCATATAGCTCAGGAAGGCCACAGAGAAGCTGGAAAACCTTGATGTCAATTTAGCAATTGGCCCAAATAAGTGTCAGAAAATGGATGGATGGATGGATGGATGGATGGATGGATGGATGGATGGATGGATGGATGGATGGATGGCCTTTTAAGTTTTATTTGCATTTGTTTCCAAACCCATCCTGCATATAGCTGATTTTATGATTCTGAGTCCCTCTTGTGAAGTCCCTCTTGGGCCTCAAAGAGGCCTTCATGGGGAACAGCTGCTGAGATGGTTTATATCAGACATTATAGAAAATTATTACTATCTAATGTATGAATGCCACAAAAACACCCTGGTTACTTGCTTTGAACCAAGGATTAAGTAAAAATTGTTCCATAAAAGTTGTCTGTTGTTGTGTAGCTGGAGTGTGCTTGTGCATTAACCTCGCTGAGGGTGTGGTAGTTGGCGTAGTCATAGCCGTCAGTGTTTCTGGGCACAGCAAAACGAGCAGCAGACTGCATCTCCTCCCGCTCCTCATCCAGCATCACCTGCAGGACAATAACATCATTCATATTTGAGTTAGAGGGCATCTCCTTTTTGATATCCATTATTCAGTCAGTGCAGTAACTCCAGCTTTGCTCCTGTTCTGCCCTGAACATCCAGGCTGTTGGTTGGTCTCATACCTGCAGGTCATGGATCATGATGGAGTAGTCAATGTTCTGACTCTCCAGGTAGATTTTGACAGACTGCAGGCTGTGGAAGGGAACTCTGACATCCACAGGAGAGTCCACATCAGTCACCCCCCTCCAGAAGTCCAGCTGAAACAAAAGGTTTAGTTGAAACTTAATTGTTTACTTTCCATTTTTTTCTCAGAATTTAGAAATGTGAAATATTGTTAGTGGTGGATAAACGACCTCGAACTGGATCATGTCCTCCAGGTCCTTGATGAGAGACAGTTGGACATCATCTTTTGCAAGAATGCGAAGCACCTGATGCCTGTATTAGGAGAACCACAATTTTTGGTTTTAGCACCACCAGTTTAAGCCTTTTGCACCCATTTCAGCACGAGCAGTATCAGACCAAGGTGGGAGGGGGGCAGGTTGATGCTGCTATTGTGTCCTTTCGTGTTTCAGTGTTGAAAGGCTCTGACTTACCCCTCAAACGTCTCCTTGCCAAGAACGGCCACAAACAGCGCAGTGAGTGCGAGCAGCCACCTCATCATGTCCAACAGTGTGAACCTGGTGGGACCTTACGCAGCCTTTTATGGCCGAGTGTGCCAGGTCACGGGTCCAAACCACAACTTGCTTAAGGTGATGGAGGTGTGTCAGCAGCTGGTCCTTTTCCCACACCAGCCTGGAGATATTGGACCAAAAGTTGCACCACACACTTTTATGTTTTCACAGATCTGAAGTTGTGTTCAGTGTAAAATGACAAGGTTGTTTAAGGTCTGCCTGTAGAATCGAGTCAGGGTCCTCTTTAAGTCAAATTACATACATTGATCAGCCACAGCATTAACGCCACTGTCAGGTGAAGTTAGTCATCTTCTTACAAAGTTCTTCAGGGAAACCTTGGATTCCTCTCGATTGTGTGGATGTTCTTTGACACACACCATCCACCTAAACATTGCAAACCAAATACCCCCCCTCCCAAACCAATGGCACATTTCGAATACAACTCAGGAATGTCTCAAATAATGCCATAATGGCCTGCCGACTCTCAAGGTCCCAGTCTAACTGAGGATCTGTGGGATGCACTGGAACAAGCCAAATCCATCCTCCCAACAGGTGGGACCTCCCTCTCTCTCAATGCACGGGGCTCAAAGGATCCAACATCCCAGTGTTGAACATCCTACTCTGGTGCATCTTGCAGATTCTTGATCAAGTTGAGCTTTGCAGGCTGTTTCTGTGGTTAATACTTAAATTGACCACAGATTTCTGCTTAAATTTATACATTAAACTGACGCTGAGTCTGTTTTATAAACGAGGCCCCCTGATCTCAGTGATTTATTTTTTCCTCGAGTGAGAAATTTTAAAAGAATGTAAAGAAACAATACAATTAAAGAACACATGAAGTGCTGGTCTATATTCTCTTTACAGCTCAAGATGAAATCTCGCTGTTCAACAGGAAGCAGCCTGTTTAGCTTCCTCTTTGTTACTGTTGGGGCAAGACTGCACTCAGAAAGCAGATTAAGTGGGCTAAATTTAAACCAGCAGCTGGAATACATGTACTGTGAAGTCTGCTTGCTAGCAGAGAAACACTTCCAGCCACGAGACAACTGGAGATGTCAGAGTGCAAAAATTCACATCTGGTGCTTTCGCAGGGTTTCATCATAAAATGAGATATCCACAAAAAAAATGTGTCACTGACACAAACAAACAGAAAACCCGCATAAGAGTGAGACTCAATACTAACACAATATTTTTGTTTTTTATCTCCAAAACAGTCACAATTGGTGGGTACAGTCATTGAGAATGTTTCAGTATTGACCATTGCACATCACACATTGCACATCTGAATTTAAATCAAATCTGGGTTTTTCCTCATACCTTCCTATGTCGTTCCCAACGTACACAGGTTAGCATGTAATCATTTACAGTCAATTCACATAATAGTAAAGTAAAGATCCTTGGCATTACTCACTAATTTGACTTCATTCCAGTGTGCGTGTCCCAGAAACTGCAAGTTTCTGTTATACAACCCAGCTGATAAGGACATTGCAGAGGAAAAGTAAAGAGACGGGAGCCGAGACAAAATCAGGTGTGGAAAACAGCTGCTGTGTGGCTTCTAGTTCACAGAAACTTACAGGAAAGCTGGCATCCTGCCGAAGCGTCATTGAGCAAGACACTAAGCTCCTACCTGCTCGGTTCAGGCATCATTTAAGGCATCAGCTGCAGTCATGTCTGAATTCTGTTTTCGTCACAGTGAACCAGCATTTTGAGAGTTTTAACTTCCCTTGTTTTGATGTATTCTTATCTGGTGAAAAATGTCGTCTTCTGTGTGAAGTGTTTGTTGTATGGGAAGAGTAGGACAGAATTAAATTTGCTTCTAAAATTGGTTTTATATGCTGCCTGTGATACCAGGATGTAAAAATCATATTGAAATAGAACAAGAAAAGATTTTATAATTAATTTAGCAGTTATTGGTTGTATATGTTGTATGAGGTATATTTTTGTTCACATGAGACAACAAATGAATGAATGATGTCTACCAGGGATGTAGTGCTGTCCAGTTGGAAGACCAAGGCTGATCTGCTTTAAAACTGCAATCAATAACTTTAACTACATCTGGGGGAGAATCTAATGACCCCTGACAAACGCCAGGGGTGCTGACTGACGAGCAACTAGTCTCAGTGATGCTTTGTACACCCAGGAAGGTAAATTTTTAGATCTGGCATAGGGAGGCAGTCTACATCCAACACTGAGCGCTGCCAGCTCACAGGTGTGACAAAAACAAACCTAATGACATTTCTAAATCAGCATATGGACGCCACGGCACCGGTTTCCCCTGTTATACCAGCCTCCATCACACAGAGAGATAGAATCTGATTGTTTATTTTAAAAGCGCAGGTTTTATATTTACAGTTTTAATCTGTGAGAAAGGGTTTTGATCATCTGTTCATTTTCTGGTCACGTGAGGAACATTAGTGCCCATCATTTTGAGCAAGATACGTTCTACACATCAGAGGTCGTGGGTCACATCATTGCACAGCTTCACGAGACCTGATGGGGTTGTATGAAGTTTTGGATATGGCATCTCTGGAAATGCGGGAGAACAGCTGTCAGAGTTTAGAGACGCTAAAACACTAAAGTAAATGTTATATTGCAGATGTTCATACCAGACAGCTTAGATCAGACGTCACAGCAAAGCAGAGTGTTGCTGAATGAGCACAGCATGTGCACTCATTCAACCTGGATCCCTGAGAGATGACACAATCCGACCTGTCAGGGTGTGACACTGTTTCGTTTGAAAAGGCCAGCAGCAGTTCACAGAGGAAGTTGCTAACCGCACTGTTTCCTGTGACTGAGGCAACGAGCGTCTCAGCGAGAAACATCACAAAACACGCTGCGGTGTGGTTTGTGTCTCTGTGTGTGTCCATGGCTCATTCCAAAGTGTGCCACAGCACTCAGATTTTTTTTAACCAAAGGAAAAATTCACCACACTTATTGACATATTTTGTACAACAGGCCTTTCACAAAAACTCATAACTTCATTATATGAGTGATAAAAATCAAACTCTTTAAAAGGAAAAACTGCAAATTTAAAGTCAGAACTACAGCAGGTAAAATCTGTCAAAAAATACTGTTACATCCTTTGTTACGACAAGAACACGCCCCTGCTGCTCTATGATTGGTCCTCCTGCGCTCCAGCGCCCGCTCTCTCTATTTCTATTGGTCAAAACAAAGCTCAATTATCGTGCAAGTCCCGCCTTGAAAATCAATGAAAAGTGAACGGGACCTCCAGAGTGAAAGCCGCGTCAAGTTCGAAACAGGACGTAAACATTTTTCCGGAAGTAAGAAGTTGTTATCTTCAAAATAAATAAGTATGTTGTCCATTTACCTTTTATTTTACATTATTTTTTTCAGCAGCTGACTGGTGTTCTTGTGTTCTCTTCTTCTTTCAAGAGCAGTGTGATCTTTATTATGTTATGACAATTGAATACATGAAAATGTCTCGAACTAACTTGAATTGTTTTATTGTAGATTTAACAAAGCCACTCTTGTCTCAATGGGTGAGTTTTTCCGTTTATCAAAATGAGGCTCATTAAAGTCTCTTTTATTTCGCGGATTATACGGAATATTATAGTGGCTTGACTTCTCAGACACAAGTATTTTAATTTTCAAATCCTTGCCCGCGAACAGGGGTCTTATTTTGACAGGTCTAACCGGAAACCACTTAGATCATTCTGTGTAAACCGACACCCATGGGGAGCAGGACCTCCGAGGAGAAGACGAGAGTGAAACCGGGCTGTTGTATGATTTCTCTGGTCCGTTTCTAGTCCGGTTTTTGGTTTTGACAGCAGTGTTAGCTGCGAATCGCTTCGTCTTGGACCGAGTAAACCCCGTGCGCACACACGCAGAAAAATGGAGCAGCAAAACAATAGAAAACAATGGAAACTTCCGCATGGATACTGTGCACCAAACGGCCCTAGTTTATATAATATTGTTTTTGTATTAGTGCGCATTGCCATGTGCCCCGCTGCAACGCGACTATTTTCCAGGGATAAAATCATAAAAGCAGTAAAATGCAAGCTTGTTATAAAAGTTAATTTTGCAGTGTAAATACTGTTATTTGAATTACACAGCTGCCGAATCGTAGAGCTATTATAAATCCAACGAAATTAAGTTATGTGTTCTTTCCAATGTAGTGTACTTAAGCATTTAAGCAAGGATAAATAAAATTAAGGGAGCTTTTAATTGTATTTGGTCTTACAGCGGAGAAGGAATTGTTATTAGTTTGCTCTGTTAATTAATTAAAATGTGTGTTTCACTGACCCAAACGGATGAACAATTGGAAAAGGCTGCATTGTTAGTTCACGGGATGTTCATTCATGTAAGGTCAGAGAATTTATTTTACATCATCGTCTTTGTATTTTATTCTTTCAGCTTTCTGTCGGTGACCAACGATATTCACAGCGTAACTAACTGGAAACTTACACATTTTTGGAACTGTTCTGTGTAGATTTAAGGTTATAATAATGCAGAGCTCAATCAAAAAAACCTATAATCACAACTGAAATGTAAGTAAATTGAATATTGCGTGTTATTAGTTTATATAAAGCTGATGTCTTTTGGCGGTCCAGTGTCCGTTCTCAGGGCTCATTTTCCCTGCAGGCGTTGTTGGTAATTCATGCTCTAAGCTCCAACTTCAGTCAACTGTACGTCTGACTGTAAAAATTTAGTTAAAATCTGTGTACCAAAGGGCGGTATATTTTCAACCTAATTCATGTAATTCTTGCTGTACATGCAGAGACAAACTGGCAATTAAAACTAGTTGAAGCACTTGGTGATCTCCGTACTGCATGTGTGGCATGAAACTAAAGCATAGTTTGCTACCCACACTGTGTACTACTCCAGGATACACCAGTCATTGTGTCTTTCTACAAGGTCTCATTTGATTCCTTGTTTGGCACATAACCGCCTGTAATATAACTAAAACATATTCTTGTGTCTTCAGATCTGTGTGCTAGTTACTGATCAGTGATGCTTAACGTCTGCATTAACGCAGTGGGAGCTTTTACAGTGTACACAGTAATCAGCTGCTGGAAAGTGTGCCTGAACAGCTGGATGACCCAGACAGAGCCAGTCCCACATCTGCTTTTAATCCGCAGAGGAGATCAGTCTTCAGCGGCTGCAGGTCGCTGGGGGCGCCGCAGTCAGCGAGAGGCTGCTGTAATTACTGTCAAACTACTCATTTCAAGAAAGGCAACCTCTGTGTTTAGGAAACATTATGCTCAATCAAGATCGTTTAGTTTTCCCAAAAGGACTGCTGTGGTAATAAATTGTGACTGCGAGCAACGTGTGCATGCAGGGAAATCCTCATCACTGCATTTCTGTTGAATTGAAGGCTCTGACATCATCTTGTGTCACATTCTTCTTAGAATGAATAGAATGACTTGGTCCTCTGTTTGCTCCAACACATTTCAGATTTCTCTGTGATGGACTGCAAGCAGCCACACAAGTGCCATTGAACAAAAATCTAAACAGAAAACCGTCTCCAGAGTAACAGCAAGGAGGCTGAGTTAAAATGGCATTTCGGATGACGTTAGCTAGCACAGTGGTGCAGTGGTTAGCACTGTCGCCTCATAGCAAGAGGGTTCTAGGTTCGAATCCCGGTCTGGGCCCCTCTCTGTGGAGTTTGCATGTTCTCCATGTGCCTGCGTGGGTTTTCTCCGGGTACTCCGGCTTCCTCCCACAATACCAAAAAGATACACATTAGGTTAATTGGCTACTCTACTCGAGTGTGAGAGTGTGTGGTTGTCTGTCTTTGTGGTTGTCTGTCTTTGTGTGTTGGCCCTGCGACGACCAGTCTGACGACCAGGGTGGTGAACCCCGCCTCTCGTCCGTAGTCAGCTGGGATAGGCTCCAGCTCCCCCACGACCCTATAGAAAATGGATGGATGGATTAGATATTAGACATATTCCTCCCACCCAAGCTGTCAGAAGAAGGAAGTTTTGGTCAGAAGAATGTGTGCTGTATTGTCATTTCGCGAAATGAAACCAAACTTATACTGGTGCTGTAGTGTGAAGCAGGAAAGGTCTGATTAAACAATGAAAAAGCCGCTTATCAACTGTCTGACCGACTGAACTTTGTTCTTAATGCACACAGATTTGTTCTGCTATCAACTGCAGACATTTTGCTGCACTGCAATAAATGTTAAGGCAACTAAAATAACACTCAAGTTTAAATGTAAAAGCTCACGTCGTGCGTTTTGATGACTGGTCATGTTCTGAGAGCAGGTAGCCTCCTGAAATTAAAGTGGCTCCTTGGCCATTGACTTCTGTCGTTACAGCTGCCACTGGTCTGCAGCTCAGATGACTCATGAAAGTGACTCATCAGGCCTGAACTGTAAGCTTTGTGTCTGAACAACCTCACTACAGAGTGTAGTCATGGTCTTAACCACCCTGCAGGCTTAGTCAGAATACAAAGTCATCGGTCTGCCGTTAATGCAGTTTGTGAAACTCTTCTCCAAAGAAAAGTCGCACACCCTGAGTGACCTCAGCCAAAAATGGCCAGTCGTCCTCACTACGCCAAAGACAAATATTTAGACTTCTACAAGCAGTGAACACTTAACTTGGTTTGCTCTAAATCCCAGCACATGCTTTTAGATTTGAGACAGGAGATCCTCTCAAACTGACAGATCACTTAAGTTAGAGACTTAAGTTGTCAAGAGTATTGATACACAGATATGATGTTCAGCGACTTTTATAACACCGATTAAACACACACAAATACAGAATACAACGTGAGACATTAAGTAGAGGGATATCATGCATTTAAGGAAAGTAGTAGAAATAATTATTCATCATGAAAGTGATGTGTGATTAAGATGGATTTTAATTGGATTTAATGTAGTAAAGAAACATTTTTCTCTATTTTTGTTTTTTGTTTCTCTATTTTGACAATCACTGCAGGTTCAGCATTTACTCCTAAAAATCTGTTAATGCTGCCTGCAACAGTGAAAGTTTAAGAATCTGAGATTAACTGATGTGTGTCTTCAATTATCGTAACGTATCACACAGCTGAGCTCCATTCTTCTGCTTGACAAAAGCTCCCGGTGGAGGAGAGTCTCACTGCTACAGTGTAGTTATAGCAACATTGGCATCACGACTCTGCCGTTAAAAATGAGAGTCAAAGTCTGCATGCTTCAGTAGTGACTGTTGTTTGGGTCAAAAACATCACACTGACAAAAGAGGTGCCTGCTGGGATCCCTCCAGGCTAAAAAGGCTTTGAATAGTTGACCATATATGGTCATAAACAGCAGTAATGACTTAAGGTGGACATGAGCGTTGTGTGACGCTGAAGCAAAGGAGAAGGATGCACGTGGACAAAGAGAGAGGAGAGTCAGAAAAGTGGGCAGGATAAAGTCAAAAGAAAAAGAAAAAAATCTGAACTCTCATAAGAAAGCTCAGAGGATCTTAAACACTGTATCCAAACTAAGGTTATATTGTCAAAAATCATTTATTTCATCGTTTATCCCCAATTTTGCATCTGTGTGCTGTGATTTCTGTTGTTGCCAGTCAGATAGCAGATGTCATTTTACTTCTGAACCCTTTTCACTCCACAGCAGTTACTTCACATGCTGAGCATCCTCAAAGGGTCTTCGTCCTCTGAGAATTCAGTCTGATGTCGGTCCGTTGAGTGCAGCACCAGAACAGCTTATTAAATGCTTTTCAATTCATCTTAGAGCAAATAACAGCCTCTTGTAATTTGTCCAGCCCTGCTTGAGGAAAGCAGTGGAGCAGCAGTCCATACAAAACCGGCAGCACTTGTAATCTCTCTCATGTGCTCTGTTTGCAGATGACCCTCGGGCACGAGTTTGGCGCTGGGGCGGCCTGTTTGAAATGCAAGGACAAGTGCGAAGGCTTCGAGCTGCATTTCTGGAGGTTTGTTAAGTTTCTGTCAAGCAGCACAGAACCGTCACAGAATCAAGTCTGACAGCTCCCTTAACTTCCCGTGTGTAGACTGGACACATTTGGGTAATTAAAGTAAATGAGCAGCAACTGTGGTCAGAGATGGGCCCGCTGAGCAAAGCCCTGAATCCCCCAGTGGGGCTGCTTAGTGGCAGCTGCCAGGTAAGTTAGACTACGATAATGAAGCCAGACACTGAAGAAAAACATGCTTATTCAGGACGTTGTTCACCGAATAATCCAAGAATACTGAAGAGGACTTCCATTCATACACCAGACTGGTCAATAACATCACTTTCCCCTTTGCTTAATTAAAAGTATGCCAATAGCAGCAGGAGTCTTGGTTTGAGGAACATGCTGTTCCTAAGCACAGCTGCTCCTCACGTCTGTCTCCGAGTCCCACGTCCCATTAGTTTATTGTCAACAAAGAAGATGATGGAGATAGTGGAGACATCAGGCCACTGTGAGACCCCTTTAGGGCTGATTAATGCTGTGGAGTGGGGATAGTGGAGCCTTTATGGGTGCTTCTGGTTCTGCGTCAACAAAATAACTAATTTGAGGCAGAGAAGAGCCCTCTAGGCCACGCCTCTACAAAGTTTCCCACGCTTTTTTGACAGACGACACATGTAGAAAAGACCTGGGGTAGTGAATGGACGGCCAGGCTTCCCAGGGTTCTCTGTCACAATATGTACCAGTGGACCATTGGCTCATGAAATGCTGTTCTGTCTGGGCAATCATCCACACTTGGCTAGTTTTTCTGAAGACAGCAGGTGCCATGAAGCCCAGCACAGCACCACCACAAAGGTCCACCATGGGTGAGCAGTGGTGGTTTTAATGTGTTTGCACACACGAGTGACACACCAATCCACTTGTTATCGGGTGGAGGTAACACATTAATATGTGCTGCAGTGTGCCATCCAAAAACAGGGAGGGATAAGCAAGAAAACATGGTTGTAAACAATTCTGCATTTAAAATGAAAGGAATCTGCTTCTCATGGTTAATGAGGAAGGAAATGTGCTCACAAGTTTGGATACACACACATGTAAGAATTAGTCTTCATGGGTTAGAAGGTAATCCTGAGTTAAAAGATGCAGACCCTATGTGATATGGGGCTGTTTTTCAGTGTTTGGACTCGACCCCGACTTCCAGTGAAGGGAAATCTTAATGCTTCAGCATACCAAGACATTTTGGACAATGCTATGCTTCCAACTTTGTGGCAACAGTTTGTTGAAGGCCCTTTTCTATTCCAGCATGACTGTGCCCCAGTGCACAAAGCAAAGCTCCATAAAGACATGGTTGGATGAGTTTGGTGTGGAAGAACTTGACTGGCCCACACAGAGTCCTGACCTCAACTCCATCCAACACCTTTGGGATGAACTGGAACGGAGATTGTGAGCCAGGCCTTTTGGTCCAACATCAGTGTGTGACCTCACAAATGCTCTACTGCATGAATGGGCACAAATTATAATGTGATGTCACAAAGTCCCTGTTGGTCTAATAGTCTGTTGTCCCAGTAATTTTGTCCACATATTGTATCTGTTGTAGAGAACGGTGCTTCTACTTCACGTTTGTTCTTCAGCAGGCACCTTACAACATAGCCTTACGTTTTCTCCTGGACAAGTCGTAATAATTCACCTGAATGTGAACACTCATTACTGCTGCTTGTTCTCACCCATACGAATCAAACTGTACACAGCTTGACTCTGCTGAGTGAAATCTGTGGGTCTGTTCATGCTGAAGCATGTTGTGCCGTCATAAATTATGTCATGCTTCCTCTGCAAATATAAAGCAAGTTGTGTTGAGGCATGTGAAGAATGCTTATATGTGCACACTGAGCTTGTTGGATTAGTATGGTGTACTGGACTGTAATTGCTGTGCTATTTTTTTTGTTGTTGTTGTTGTTTAAAAAATAAAATACAATGCAGCTAAGAGAGTATGATATTCTACACGAAGATGTTTGAGTCCTAAATGTTCTCCTCTGCTTCTCCTCTACAGAAAAATCTGCCGAAACTGTAAATGTGGCCTCACAGAGCACAACGTGCAGATGGAGTCAGAGGAGAACAAGAAGGTCGGCAAGCTGTTCGAGGACACCAAATACACCGGCCTCATCGCCAAGCTGAAGAAGGACGGCATCCCCAGCTACAACAGCAACATGATGACCGTCACTCTGCCCAGCCCTGGCACTGCTTACGTTGTACCGCCGAGTGCGTCTTCCTCTGTGGTGCCCCCCTCTGCCACAGCTGGTCCTGTACAGCCTGCTGGAGCTGCTGCAGGTACAGCAGCCAGCAAGGCTCAGGCCCAGGCCCAGGCTCAGGCTCCGGCTCAGTCTCAGGCTCAGGCCCAGGCTCAGGCTCAGGCTCAGGCTCAGGCTCAGGCTCAGGCTCAGGCCCAGGCAGTACCAGGCAGCGTCACACCAGTCAAGGCTAGCAAAGTGCCAGTTGCTGTCAGCCCCACTTCTGCCAGTGTGGTACCAGTCCCCAAAGATGTGCCAATGAAGTCTGTCACCTATGAGTGGGCACCTCCAGTGGCCAATAAGCATCTGGTAAGGGTTCAAATTAGTGCTAAAATGACTGAATGTAAGTTTTGAGAGTAGATTAATTATTTAAATCATTTATCAAGGAAAAATGCCAAACATTCTCTGGTTAAGGCTTTTCGAATGTGTTGATTTGCTGCTTTGTTTTGTAGAATTGTGAATTGAGCATCTTTATGTTTTAGACTGTTGGTCAGGCAAAACTAGAAATTCGAAGATGTCACTTCAGGTTTTAGGAAGTAGCCGAAGCATTTAATTGACAAAGAAAGTGTCCTGAACAGCATAGGAGGGCTCAGTGCTGTGATTTTTCAACTGATGTCATGTCAGTTTATGTTCCATGTGAAGACTTTGGAGTCAGTTATTCGTGGTCTTTGTTATGTTTTGTAGACGTGACGCACCGTGTCCTCAGCAAAGCCCTCGGCACTTTGCCCAGCTGTAAATTCAGCCTGTCAGTGCCTTTTAGTAATTCTGGAACATAAATCTGTCTGTTTTACTGGCAAGACTGCAGCTTCTGAGTCTTAGCTTAACATGTGTTGATTATGTGTTGAATCTAGAAATGTCAGTGAAACAGTGAAAGTTCCTCGAAGTGCTAAACCTAAGATCAGGTGTTGTTGATGACTGTGTATTATGATAACTCATTTAATGCCAGAGGTTAAAATGACACATCTGTGAACAGCTGCTTTGTCATATCTGAAGTTTACAAGGTCTGTTATAATAACGTTTTCGAAAACTCATCAAGCTTTTGTACACAGTTTGTTTAGTCCATCTGTGTAGCTTATAACAATTCATAATAATAATTAATGATAATTAAAAAGGGAATGTAATCTCCTGTTTGGGCTACCAGAACTTTAAAACTGCAGTAGTGAGCCCCATATCGGTTTGTTTAGTCTACCACTGTATCCGAGGACTCTTGTTTTGCATGTTTTTCTCACCACAGGTCTCTGTTTCAGAAGTTTTTTCCAATTATTTCCTCTTACTCTCTTTCTGATTGGTCCTTAACTACTCCTTTTGCACTCTTCCCAGCTCTGTCCTTCACACACTCTTCCTTTATCCCATCTGCGGAAAACAGTTTGTCCTGATGTTTCCTCTGACTTCCAGGCGGTGCGTTACATCGAGCTGCTCCCACCGGAGAAACGTCCGGTGGCCGGTACCGAGGGAGCCGTTTACCGTCGGCAGCAGATGGCCCGTCAGCTGCCTGAGCACGACCAGGACCCGTCCAAGTGCCACGAGCTGAGCCCCGCCGAGGTCAAGCAAATGCAACAGTACGTCCGCAAGTACAAGGATGAGGCCCTGGGGGTCGGAGATGTTATGCTGCCTGAAGAAATGGCTCTGGTTCAGGCAGGAGGGCAGGGTGGAGCCGGCGTCGGGACTGGAGGTGCCCCTGGTGCTGGAGGTGCAGGGTTTGGACCTGCAGTTGGTACTCCTGCTGCTAGCACCGGGGCTGGTGGCATAGCTGGTGCTGGAGCTGGTTTTGGACCTGGAACAGGGGGTAGAGAAGGTATACCAAGACCTGGTGGTGCTGGACCCCTTCTTGGTCCAGGAGTTTTACCATCTGCTGATTTTGGGCCAGCTGGAGGCGCACTGGGTACCACTGCGACTGCTGGATCCATGGGCGTCCCTGGAGCTCACCAAGCTGGACTACCACAGCAGACCTTTGTAAGCAGTTTATATGGCTTTACCAGTCTGTCACTCTCATGTACAGCTACACTTTATTGCCATGCAGGCTGTATGAGTCAGTTGAAATTATCATCATTAAACATTAAAAAGGGTATTTTCTGACACTGATACACATTTTTGAAACGTAATTGGAAAAAAATCATTTGTTTCACTACCATGTCTCTCTGATCTAGTATACTGTATTAAACAAGAACACAGTCAGCAGTTTAGCAGGTCGGAGGGTGGAACAGCTGAGGTTCAGTCAACCATAAGAACAGACTTCCAATCTGCAGAAGTGCCCTTAAACGACCACACTCCTTCCTTCAGGGGCACTGTTCCATCAAGGGCTCGAAAAATCAAATCAATGATAATCAATAAATAAATCTATTTATTAGTGCCTCATATTGTTGACTGTAGGCAACCTGTCGTACTAACAGTGTACAGACATTAACGTTTCCGTCATGACTGATCCCGTTCTTGCGAAGATGATGATGCAGTTTGTTGCTTGTGATGCAGCAGGAGATTGCTTCTGTGTGACCCTCATCCCTGATTGTATATCTGAGAAGGTGACCGCCCCCCGCCCCCCGCCCTGCCTCCATCCCCACTTTTCCCCCCACATTAATTCATTTTGTCTTTCTTACTAACTGCAACTAAATTTATGCGTCTTTCTGTTTTCTTGGCATAAAAATCTCTTGACCCCCTCAGATTTATGTGTTGGGGAGGTTCCTCCCTGCAGGCTGAGAACCACAGTTGTAAAGTGTTTTTTTTTTTTAAAGCATTACTATCAGTAATAAATGCCAAAAACACGGTGTAGCTCAGAGACAGGACAGTAGGTGGTGCCATAAGACCAGCTCTAATTCAGCCTTTCCCATTCAGGGTGATGACTGGTGATTTAATTATAATTCACAGTGAGTCATGAGGCATAACTGGAGTCTTTTTTCCTTCACCATGTGCAGTCACTTAATTCTTACTGTGTGGAGTCTTATGATTTATTCCTGCTCTTAGTTCTACTGTGACTCATGTTTTCAGGGTTTTGATATTAAAACAAGGAGCAGCAGTGGTTATGGAAGAGTAACAGTGTTGAAGTGACGGCATAAGTCTGCAGCATTTTATTTTTATTTTTCTTTCCCCCCGTGTGTTCCATCCATCCATCCATTCATTTTCTATACCGCTTATCCATCAGGGTCACGGGGGAGGTGGAGCCTATCCCAGCTGACTACGGGCGAGAGGTGGGGTTCACCCTGGGCTGGTTGCCAGTCAATCGCAGGGCCAACACACAAAGACAGACAACCACACACGCAAGCACTCTCACCTAGGGGCAATGTAGAGTAGCCAATTAACCTAATGTGCATGTTTTGGGGATTGTGGGAGGAAGCCGGAGTACCCGGAGAAATCCCACGCAGGCACAGGGAGAACATGCAAACTCCACACAGAGGGGCCCAGACCGGGATTTGAACCTGGAACCCTCTTGCTATGAGGCGACAATTGGTTCTCCTGCTGCTGTCTCTGCCCTCAGCTCCACCAGCTACCATCTCATCATCATGGACAACACCAGGGTCACATCGACCACGCTTCTGTTTTATAAAGGGGAATTCCACCAGTTTTGTACAATAGAGTGTGCCATTCAGAGGCGACTGTGGTGTCAGATGAAAAGCACAAGTGCTTCCATTGTCAGATCAAAGGAGACCCAACTTGACTTTGAAAGGGACCCAGAGAGAAGGACATTACTCTTTGTGTAAATCTATGGAAGAATTGGAAAGATATAATAGCTGTTTGTGTGAACCAAAGGGGTTGAAAGAAGTCTTTTCAGGACAGAATGTAGCTGTTCCGACATAGTTTGGTGTTTTTTGACGTGTTGTCGTCTAAATGGTTCTAAAAAAACATCTTGAAGTTTTGGAGAATCAGGTGTTACTAGCAGTAGCCCAGTTACCAAACAAAACTTAACAGGAAACTGAAGACTATCACCCGTCTCTCCTCTTCTCCCCCTTGAAGTCGTGCCATCACTGCCAGCAGCCGATGCGTCTGGGTGACCCAGCCGTGTACGTCGAGCGGGCCGGCTACGACAAGCTGTGGCACCCGGCCTGCTTCGTGTGCTGCACCTGCTCCGAGCTGCTGGTGGACATGATCTACTTCTGGAAGAAAGGCAAGCTGTACTGTGGACGCCACTATGGAGACAGTGAGAAGCCGCGCTGTGGAGGCTGCGATGAGGTGAGGGGGGACGGGATGATCTCAGTTATTTTTATTTATTTATTTATTTGTCTATTTTCTGCGCTGTTCAAGCTAAATCTTGATGCGTGTTTGTCCACAGCTGATCTTCTCCAATGAGTACACTCAGGCCGAGGGCCAGAACTGGCATCTGAAGCACTTCTGCTGTTTTGACTGTGATTGTGTCCTTGCTGGGGAGACGTACGTCATGGAGAATGACAAGCCTGTCTGCAAGCCCTGCTACATGAAGAACTACGCTGTGGTAAGACAGGCCCTCTTTCTCTGGGTTTCTGCTTGTTTAAATAGTTGAAATTTCAGTATTTGTTTGTTGGAAGCTGGTGTCCAAACCACAGTTCAGATCTCTGAGTGCAGGCATTCGGAGCTCGAGTAACCCTGACGAGGGTCACACCCACCAACCATAGAAATGCAAGTCCTGTTCAGACTGACAAGTCAAAGGTTTGTTTATGTAGCTCATTCCAACAACAAGTCAATTCAAAGGCCAATAGAGAAGACATAAAAGGTGAGGAACACAAGGGAACATAGAAAAGCCAGTAGAAAATTATTTACATTTAAGTAACAGAATGGAAAAGGCCTCAACAGGAACAGTCTGGTCCTGAGAACATCAAAGCAGTTGTTCAGGGACGGAAAGGTTTTCATTTGTTAAAAAATAACCTTTTGAATGATTTTAACTAAAAATAAGAGATTCAAGATTGAAGTTAAAAACACTACTGAAAAAGTCTGTGGCAAGGTTTGCTGGTTGATAGGATCAAATTGTCTCATGCTAATTAAACTGGCTTTCAGTGGACACGGTATAGAAACGTTCATTGTCTGACTCGTGGGTAGAAGTTCAGGGCCTGCTGACTCAGCTTTGTCAGCCTGTCAGCAGTAGCAATTAAAGCATGTGCATTAATATTGTTTTTGGCAGTGATGTCAGAGGAAGCAGTGCGTGTGGAGCACATCAAATATTTTCTCTAAAAACAGGGTAAATACACTTGTTTCAGTTTGTGTTTGATAGTAAGCCCTCTGCTGCCACATCAGTATTTTGTTTTGTTTTGTTTTTATAATTAAAGACAATAAAAATGAGGCTG
Source organism: Scatophagus argus (assembly GCF_020382885.2). Classification (NCBI taxonomy): domain Eukaryota; kingdom Metazoa; phylum Chordata; class Actinopteri; family Scatophagidae; genus Scatophagus; species Scatophagus argus. Next base: position 2,702,711 of record NC_058499.1, on the reverse strand, counting down.
ACATTCAAAACAACTACCAACAACAGACGTGTTTAAAGATGATATGAAAGAAGGATTGTGAATGAACTCTGGCCACCCAAAGTCAAAAATGTGAAGCAGCCAGCGCGTGTTTACATGATAAATCCAACATGATCCCCCTCAGAGTCCCTGTTTTTGACCGACTTCACACTCGCCTTCACTTCTGTCTGTGCAGTCAACCACCTGCTTGGTTTTCAAATGTAGACGTTCCACTGAGTTATAAAGTTGTTGACTTGTTTAAAAATGTCAGTGAAGTTTCTGGATTTTAGAGTCAATCTCATAGCTCATGTACCAACTCGTCTTGGCTTTAAAGGAAAATTTCACTCAAAACACTTGAGTATTTTCTCTGTGACTGATATCTCTTACATTTCTGAGCATCTTGTGGTATTTGACTTTGTGTTTGTTATGTTGCTCATCTGATGGTCGTAAGGCGTAGTTTGAAATCTTCTCAGCAGCGGACTGAGAAAGCGGAAAGCTTGAATAACAATAGCAAGAAATGTAAAACATCAAAGTAAAAATCTCTATAGAGAACTGACATTATTAAATCCTCTCTCATCCCAGAAATGCTCAGCCTGCCAGAATGCGGTGGAGCCGGAGGCCCAGAGGGTTTCCTATGGCGAGCACCACTGGCACGCCGAACCGCAGTGCTTCAAGTGCTCCGGATGCTCCAAGTGCCTGATCGGCCAGCGCTTCATGGCGGTGCAGAGCTTCCTCTTCTGCTCTGTGGAGTGCAAGAAGAAAACCATGGCTTAGATTGCCAAAACATGTCGCTCCATCTTTTTTACAACCGCTTGTGAAACCAGGACAGATTGAGCTTAGACTAGAACCAGAGCAGGGAAAACAACCACTGGTGTAGCAGGATGAAGGCAGAGATGATGGAATGTGTTAAAGGAAAATAGTGCCTGATTCTTCTAATATGGAGAAATACAATAACAGTGAGTCCATTTCCATTTGGGTGCTCTTTTTCTTTGTGTCACAGAAGACTCCTGAACTTCTGCCTTCCAGTTTGCCCTCTGCCTTAAATCTTCTTTCAACACTTCTTTCTTACTCATGAGATTCATTTTGTACCAGTTGAAGGGGCCTTCCAGTTTTTAACTTTGAATCTGTCTCAGTCTACTGGTATTAGCACTGTTGTACACAAAAGAGCTGTTGGTACTGATTTAATGTGCTGCTTTTACAGCTTTCTTCATTCCCTCCCCAAAAAACTACTAATATCCTCTCTCCTCCATGCAGCAGTATTAGGCCAGTTTAGGGTTGATCTGCTTCCTGTGCACTGTAGTCCAGATCAAGCTGAGATCAAAATATTCTCAATCAAATCATTATGCAGCTCTTCTTTTTTTCCCTTTGATTTAAGACATTCAACCTCCAGGATTTAAAGAAGGTATTTGACTACACACTGTCCTTGTTTGATTGCAGTATTTTCATTGTATTTTAGAAGAACAAGACAATGTGAAACCCTTACAGTATAGGCCAGTTAACTGTTAAGAGATACACCTGTACACGCTACTGCTGTCCAAACAACAGCTCTGCATTTAACCGCTGGTTTGGATCCAGACAGGACTCTGTGTGTCAGGTGTGTCTAATGTCTTCCCCCTTGTTTGTCTTAATGTGAATAAAGTGCATAAAGAAGATGGATTTTGCACAGATATGGGATTGTCTTATCTTTGATAAGACTGGTAGCATTGGGTAATACAGTTCAATCCAGTACAATCACAAACTTTATCCCCAGAAAGTGCTGTGGAACTGATCAGACACCTGACTGATGTGATTTGCTACGGTGTCAGCTTGCATTTGGTGTTTCTTTCATTATTCATTCTTTATTAGGATCTCCGTTAGCTTCCACAAATTGTTCTCTAGTGTTGTGTCCACATGAGTCAAAATTTTGTCCACATGAATCAAAATTCTGAATAATTACGAGCAAAATGTCCACCAGTCAGTAAATAAAGGGGAAAAGCGCAATACAGCAGTAATGCAGTGCAGAAAATGTGCGTTCTCCCTCTGTAAGTACTTAGGAATTGGCAGGAACGTTAACACATGGAAGTAAACGTTTCTCCCAAGACCATCCACTGGCCTCCTGATGGATCTAAACACTGTAAAGTCCTTGTGTAGGAATAATTTTAGGTTTGCCGCATTACCCAAGGAGTAATGAATTCAGGAAAAAACACTGGAAATTGCTTCACATAAATCAGTTTTGTGTCTCTCTCGATTTGTGTTCTTTTTTGTACAATGAGCTTTCCTTTTTCAAGCAATAAACTGCACTTTAAATGATTTGTTTTTCAGTCATTTGACGAACACCAACTCTCACCACATCTTAAATGCCTGATATTTTTCCCAGCTGATTAAAGCCTCACACAGGTGTTTTCACTTGTGCTCAATACGTCTTCCAGGGACCTTCTGTGTACAACCTGGACATCTGTGTCGCCCCTGTTCTGTCGGACCTGCTGCAGCGGCTGAACCTGCTCGCCGGTTCTGTTGCTGGTTCAGGCCTCAGGTAACAGTGGAGGTCAGCAGATGAGGCGATTCACATGATCCACAGCATCCAGTCATGCAGGATAAAAGGAAAGGAAAGTGACATATCTTGTCATTGGAGGTAACTCACTCCAACGAAATTTGTTCTCTGCATTTAACCCACCCAAGTGACGTGCACACACACACAGCAAACCCGGGGCAGTGGGCGACCGCGTGCAGCGCCCGGGGAGCAGCGGGGGTTAGGTACCTTGCTCAAGGGTACCTCAGCCATGGACACCGGGACGGGGAATCGAACCAGCGATCCACCGGTTACGGGTCCGACACCCTAACCGCTGATCCACGACTGCCCCAATATGCACATGTAAAGCCAGTCATGTTGATGTCCCATTAAATGTCCCAGTGACCACAGTGTGCAGGCTTCCTTCATTTGAACACAGCCTTTATTCATGTTATTAATTACATCCTTGCATTTACCACCATGATGTGCCTTCTGTGTCTTCTCTTGGAGCATAGGGTCGTGACCTCATGTCGTTCCCCTCATGCAGCTGAGCGGAGGTCTAATCAGTATAACTGAACACACCTGTGTGGATGTGAAGGGACTTTGATCGCGTTAATTGAGAAATGGTATTAAAATTGGTGCTCCTGTTAAACTCAGTCTTTGTCTGTGACGGTTATCGTACCATGAAAGTCTCATGCTGTTGAAATCCTACGACAAACATGCACAGTAAATGAGGAATTATTGCTCAAACCAACATCAAACTCAGGTGGGTTAGTGTGCGTTCACCAGTTTTCACACCCCTTAGGCTAATTTTAAAGTGAAACCTAAATGACTCCTGCACAAAAACAAAACCTCTCTGACGTATCAGCTGTTAAGCGCTAATGGGAACTCTGTAGCAGGCCGGTCATGATGGAAAAACCACCTCTCAGGGGCTCATGTTTTCATTCACTCTGTGGAAACGGTGCACAATTCAAGGAAGCTCCATCTCTGAGAAGCCCCATTGTCTCAAATGGCAGTCGGCCCAAAGCTGCACTGCTATTTCCCCTCTTTCAACCATAACTCTGCCAGAACTGATGTGACCGAATCGGCCGTCCACCTTCAGGATCACGCAGTTGGGGTTATGACTGCAACAGGCTCCCTCCTTTCTCTGATGATATCGTGTCAGAAATCCCTTGTCCAGCTGTTCCACAGGAAGTTAGGGCATTTTTGGCCTCAGACTTAGAGTATTGATCTAAGAACTGAAGCTTTTGTTTTGTGAAAACATACAGCACTTGCAAGTAGAACTGAAAAAGCAGTGCAGAGAGGGGTGTGGCCTTCTTCCTGTAACCCCGTGTGCTCGTTGGAATTTGCATGTGATTTGTTTCGTACTTGAATTAGCATTGTGCTGCTCTCTAACACAGGAATTTGCATTGTGATTCAGTTGTCACAGGAATTTGCATTGTGTTGTATTTACTTGAATCCTGACTTGACACGTACCACCTCCCGTGCTGATCTCCTCGGTGGCGTGGAACTTGCTTTGCTCCTGGGCTCCAGGCTGGCTCACGGAGAAGCGGAGCTGAGAAGTTGAAGCGTTGACTGACTTGTGGTTTACCTCATCAGTACCATGTGATGATTAATGGGTTTTTCTGGTTCTCCTGTGGGAGCTGGAAGATGCTGATGTGTAGCAGAGAACTGATAGGCCTGTGTGAGAGACTGAAGCAGTATTCTCACATGTCTACGACGTCATTGTACCTATAAGTATCCACAGGGCACTCAAGAGCTTGGATGGAAACTGTGAGGTCTGTAACCCTGATGTGGTTACTGCTTGGCAGCTTGTCAAAACCAAACACCAGGACTTATGGCCGCCGTGAGTTTCCAGCTACATTTTTCTTTTTGCCTGTTATTTACAGATTTCAGAAAAGTGCCAGAGAAGAACTGCAGAGGGAGTCCCTGTGTGGTTATTTCTGAAGAACTTTTTTAGCTCGGATCACCCGAACAGTGACGTGTAGCTGCAAAAAATGCCCTCAGTTCAGGATATTTAACCTGATTTTCTCCACAGGCGATACATACCACAACACAATCCGTGTAGCCATAAATATCCATAAGTGGCATTTCAGTGCATTCAGGCAGGTGGCACTACAGCAACATGAATTTAAACAATCTAACTTACTGCTTATCAGCCCAACTTTCTTGAAATTTTGCCCAAATCGTTATATTACAAAGCTCTTCTGTTCCATGATGGGATTTTGTCACAGTGTGTAGCTCATGATGTGCATTCAAATCGTCTAAACCTTTTCTGTCTAAACATTTGGAAGGCTCCACATCCTTGGGGACGTATTTGCCTCTCTGTGCATCCACAGAGCCATTCTTGCAACAACATTCACCTCTCACAACATCTTTGTCAACGCTGTTAGCATGGTGACGGTCTAAAATTATTGCATGTTGCCTAAAAAAGTATCTTAAATCTTCTGTGAGCAGAGTGTCTCTGAGTCAGGTCTGCAGAAGGCCTGGCCTTCATAAATCATTCTCAGAGCTTGCACTCATAGAATCCATGTCATAAATCACAGTCATAAATGCATGAATATTGGGCAGCATCTACGCAAACTGGATCCAGTGTGTCAGCAGCGAGGCAGAGTCACATGAAGAGAGATAAGAGATTAAATCAAGATGATACTTTGTAAGTTATTTGGCGTTTGAGTTTTCTGCTTCCACGGCCTTCAGCTACAGTTTGGCAGTCAGTTAGACCCCGTTCACAGCCGAGCAGAAGTCTGTTTTGTGATTTTAGGCTTGGATTACGACACAATGTTAAAAAAAAACCTGTCTTTATATAATATTGTTTTTGTCCACTATATATTTAAGTGGGAAATATGTAGTGTGTGTACTGTGGTGAGACAGGCTGCAGGGTGAGGAAAACATGGAACCATGTGTGAATTCATTTCTGACATCAGAGTGGAGGCAGATGGGGCTTGAGTGTTTTTGTCAAAAAGCACTTTGGCTGTAATTCTTAAAGATATAAAAACATTTCTGCATCATAATGTCTGAGGACTCAACCATTGCTGTATATTTTGTTGAGATGTGTACACGCCTAACTCAGTGGAGAAAGTCAGAGTGAGGAAGAAGGGCAGCCAACGTGACTAATGAGAGCGGGAATCAAACTATAAAACATTATGTCATCCACGAGTCAAAGTCAGCAAAGGTGGTTGTTCAACGATGAAGACAGCGACTCCAAAACTCCAAAACTTGAACTGAATAAATGTTACAGTTTGTGTGGGACCCAGTCCCTGATGAAAGCTAAGCAAAGTGGCTGTGCCTGCTCTTCATCAGAGACAAGACAAGACAAGATTATATGTATAGCCCATTTTTACAAGTAGTTTGTCTCAAAGGGCTTTACATAATATCTTAGTGACATCCTCTGCCCTTCGACCCTCACATCGACCAAGGAAAAACCCCCAGAAGAAACCTTTAACAGGGAAAAAACAATGGGACGGCCAGACGTGCAATGGATGTTGTACAGGCAGGAAAGCAGTTAACAACATGAGATATGGGATAGATGGGGAATGTTAAGTCAGGGGAGAGCTGATGGAGGCTGATGGAGGCTGATGGAAGCAGCTCCTGGTGGGCAGGCTGGGCCATGAACAGGGGAAGCAGGAGCAGCAGGTTGGCTGATGAGCAGGGACGGCAGGCAGGGTAGAAGCTGAGGGAAGGAGGTGATGCAGGTGGAGGTTGGTGCCGGTGGATGGAGCTCTGGAGAAATCTGTGAAGACACAGAGAGAGTGCGAGGCCACACAGTATAACGGATAAAGACGGAACAGCACATGTGTAGAAGGAGAGGTGGGAGAAGTTAACTAGAACAACCAGTTAGTTTTCTTCCCTGAAGCCTTTTCTCTTTTGAAACTGGAAAATACTGTCACTTGATCATGTACCTACACCACGAGTCTTCTTCACCTGATGTGGTGCACCAAGTTGTAATTTCTGGTAAAGAACAGCAGCTGAGCTTTGCATTGCCAACTGAGATGTTCTTCCCCACAGTGGATGGAGACGTGTGTGTTAATGTCTGAAGATCGTCTCTGCTCACTGCTGCAACAATCTAAACCAGTTATTATACTTAACTTAAGAATATGCTTCAGCTACTCGTAGGAACACACAGTACTGAGACAAACAGTCAGAGCACCTTGATAACATACCTGTAACACCAGCCACATAATGTAAGAGAGCAGTTCAGGCATGCAAAAGGAAAAGTGGAAAGGATTTTTCTTTAAATTACTGTAATAACACCAGATCAGAGAAGCTGAGGAAGACACAGAAGGATGCAGAAAGTAGAGGCTGATAGACAGTAGGTTTGTGATGAGGTTGAGGCGAGGGCTTCATATTTCCTAGCTGAGAAGTACATCAAGGTCGAGCTCATCAGGCTCATCGTCCCAGGTTGAATATGGACGTACTGTATGATGGGATCTTAAAAACATTTCTAACTGAGGACAAGGAGAAACATCATCCTCGACGGGCATCTTGACACGACTGTTGTAAAAGCCAGTTCCTGAAACTCTGATGACTTACCACCCACATTCCTGCAGCGAGCGTGGAGGAAGCGAGCGATTCATTTTTATGGAATGTCATTATAGAGGAAGCCTGCTATTACAGGCTCCAATCCAGCCAGCAGGAGCCATGGTGTTCAGTGATACAGTCAGACAAGCTGTGGATGACTGCCAGTCCTCTCCACAGGTTAACAACAAAAATGTGTTCACTCCTACTTTACTCCCAACCTGTACTGTACTTATTTCTCCATGTTCTGAGGTGTGTGTTAATGTTCTGGTTAAAAGATGGATGCGTAATCTTCACAGGCACCACACCCAGCAAATCCTCCACAACAGCTCATAGAAATATTTTCTGACTCCACTATCTTTGCCTGTGCTTTGCAAAACCATTTCAAAATATCGTTAACAACAAGCAAGGTGTTTTCTGATCTTCTGGTGCTGTGGTGAAGGTTTGCTTAGGAATCAGAAATCCTGCAAGAGGACAACCGACGGTGTCGTGTCTCTTGGGAGGACAGGACAAATGGTGAACACCTGTGGGAGACCCTGCAGTGACAGGCCTCTCCACCTCTAACATCAGAACGCCAAATGAAGCAACAGATTTTGCTACAATGATGTTTCAAGAGCTGCACAGCTCAACAGCTAGAACTGCTGTTCTGAAAAGCTGCTACATAATAATTACTGCTGTATCTGAATGTTTTCGTCTTCACTTCCTCCAAGTCCTTATACGATGTATTTTTTCCTTCCCTCTGCATCTTCATGTCCTTTCTCCACTTTCCTTCCTTCACCTCTCCTTTTGTCTCTGAAGGTCCTTCACTTTTTTGATCATCTTCGTGAAACCACTAAAGAGCCTGTTTCTTCTCCTCCTCTCCTCCTGTTCCCTCTTTACTCTGCCCCGAGTCTACTTTTCCTCCTGCTCCTGCACGTCCTGATGTCCTTCTTGATCTTTCATCTGCTCTTCACTCAACCTATCCACCATCCTCCTCCCTGCGCCTCTTTTCTGATCCTCCCACTCTGTCCTCCTCATCGTCGTTTCTTCAGAACACTGTGATCCTCACAGAGGAGAGCTTTGATATGAATTACATTGTCTCATCCCACTTTGTTGGTTTTCACCCTTCAGCACCATTGCCCTCTATTTGAAATGATTTGCTTTCTCATGTTCCACATTCTGCCTCCCTGATCTCTCGCTCTGCCCAAAGGCTTGACAGAGGCTTTGATTGAGGTGCCAGATACCTGCTGATGTGTGGATCATGTGGCATCCAGATTTTTGCTTTCTGCTTCATGCTGAAATCATCCTGAGTAGCGGCCAACAGAACACAGTGATCCCAGTTTGGGCGTGATGATCCATCTCTTACTGTACGTGTGTTAGGCTGGCAAAATGTTGAAGTTAAATAAAGACAAAGAAACATTCAGCTACGGTGCTGCTTGAAAGTTAATATCCGAAGAGGACGACGTTCCAGGTTGTCTCCAAATTTAAATGAGGATGAAGTTTATTTTGAAACACAACACGTCACTTGTGGATCGTATTTTCATGTTGTTTGACTTCACATCATTATTCTATTATACAAGTTTTTATGTCTTGTGTTTTGTAACCAGCGTTGGTTGAGCACTGTGATTGGTTTTATGGATGAATAAATTAAACCTGGCATAGTATAAACTGTAATGATACAATTTAAAAATGCTAAACTAAAACTAAAACACCTGTAAGTTAGTAAAATTAAAACAAAGACTGGACTGAAGAAAAGATGACAAGTAAAAAGGAAATAAAGTGAGATAACAGCAGGACTTTATAAAACTTAATTTCAATCTGACAGAAAAATAAAACATTTCAGATGAATTGTTTCACCTGAAGGAGTACTGGAAGGCCTTATTGCTCATTTTAGATGTTTGGGGGAGAAACACCCACAACAAAGTAACTCCCATCGAGAGCGGTGTTTAAGTAAAACATACCGTGTTTCCCTCCACTGTCTCGACTGGTTCTGGTCTGCCACATGAAAGCTTTGGTTAGGGTGTGATCTGTCCAGCAGGGGTCACTCTTCCCTGTCAACGTGTGCTTTACAAATTAGAGCTGAGGTGCTGGACTAAAATGAGTTTTAAAGTCTGCAGGAAAGCTTTGGGGGTTTAAGACGTCTGTCAGTGTGGAAGCACCTGTGAAGCAAATGTCCAGCAGATATCCATCTTCACAGCTCTGACTGTAGGTCTGCCGCTCGGCTGAAGCATTTTCCTGTTCTGACTTTGCATCCGTTGTAAAAAGAAAAACGTTCATAGCTCGCATTTTAAAACGGAGGATGGCAGCAACTATTAAATCATCACAAATAAAGCGTGGTAGCAAACTTTTCATGTGGTTTTGTCTCGCTAATGATGGCTCCTCTAGTTTTCAGTTTTTCCAAAACATTGGTCAGCTTTTGTTCACATTCACCAATTAGTCAGCAGCCTTGATTGAGGAACCCAAACTTTGTTGATTGTCAGGAAGCTTGATTGGCCACAGCAGCTCAGACAGGCCCAGACATCTTAATTGTGTTTACTTGTGGAGGGTCAGACTGGTGGATGGAGAGCATTCTGAAGGATCTGGATCGGTTGGTGATGACTGGTCCCTCAGCAGCTGATGTCAGTTCACCCTTCCTTGTATATGACCCAGTATCTAATACGCCTCCAATGTCTCGCAGGGTATGATTTCCTTTATAGAACCACGTGAGCTCCCAGCATGACCAAAATTCTCAGAGGCTGGTTTCTGGTGTAATGGGCACTGAAATGAGGAGTGCAGGTCCACCGGCATGGCGGCAGACTTTGATCCAGAATTGATGACCGACTCCTATCTCGATATATTTACACAGAGTCTAACATTGATAACAACAGTCCCTCACTGGTTTTAATGGCATTTTATTGACCTAAAACAACCTCATATTGACTTTGGGTCTCATGGTTACTGTTTGCATTTCCTGATTAGTTCACCAGGTAATGACTGTCTTACAGATGCCAATATTTGTTTCAGTTTGACATGCCGGATGTGCAACAGCCTGTGTTTAGTTCATCTGACATATGAATTCAGACCTCTTTGCAGCAATTCTCTAATGCTGCCTGCCACACCTGTAATTAACTGAGGAGCACAGAGATCCCATAGGTCTCTAGACCGAATTTCTATCTCACGTTAGGATAAGCTCAGACATCCATTGAAGGCATGTTTGTGAAGACGTCATTAAGCAAGAAAAAATTAATTGTTGAGCCTCATTCCTGGGCCGTCAAATCGCCACCAACAGCAATCATCATTCTGTATAACAGGTTGCTGTGGCGGTTGAGGATGTTGTCATAGCTGGGCGTCTTACATAAACAGAAAGTCACCTGAGTGCAGTTCACCAACCTGTTCTCATTCCCAGGTCGTCAAGTACGAACATTTCATCAAGCTTCCCTGGCGTCTCGTATGGATGCACAACCCAGTCTGTTTGTGACTGCAGGAACGTCTTCACCAACACACGGTTAATGTTGTGAATCGTTTGCAAATCGATTAAATTTAAGCACCAAACTACTATGGATGCCCTGATCCACGTCGATACCAGGATTTAATTAATAAGCTGTATGCCTCACTGTGTGGAAGACATCTGGTTCATTCTTCTCTCTGTATGACTTCAGCACTTTTTAGAAAGAAAGTGTAACAAATCAATACGCAGCAACTTTTTTACGTAAGAAAATCCATCCATCCACCTCAGCCTTCTCCTTACACTGTTTTCGCTCTTTATAGCAGGTCACCTGACCTGCTTTAGGGTGGAAATTTGCTGTAAATGGGCTCACGTTGGAGTTAAATCAAAGCCTCTCACAGATGCTCAAAGTTGCGTCTGTACGAGGCCAAAGTGGGTGGGAAAATGTCGCTACTTGACTGATTGTGCCGTATTTTGTATTATTGTGTTCTCACTGCTTTTCAACAGCTTAATCTACAATTAAATCTGAGAACTGCAGCCATTGTTAACTAAAGTAAATTTAATGATTTGATGGCAACCCCAAAGAATCGGGTATGCAGTCAGACATGCTACTAAACTACTATTGCTATTACCTCCAGCAACATGGTACACATCAAGAACAGCTACATCTACAGCTTGGTTTATTTTATCACTGTCCTCATGTGCAAATGATCGCCCTGCTACCTGTGCCGTCCTGACCGCTGACGTCATGGCTACGGCCAAACTTCTCATTACAAGTTTCCCCTTCCTGCCATTGTCAACCGCACTCTTCCTCTCTTCAGCGCTGCAGGCTGGAAAAAGCTGTAGCTGAGGGCTCCACTCAAGGTTACAGTATGAAGTGATGACGACATGCTGATGGTCAGACTCTGCAGTGGCAGGATTAGCAGGCAGGCAGCGAGAAGATGATTTAAAAGGTGTAACTGTCCGGCATTTTGGAGTTGTTTTCCCTCCACAATAACGACGTATCCTCGTGGATTTGACTTTTATGTAAGAAGCCGTTTTATCAGAGTAAACATCATCATGGAATTTTTAATTTACTGTGGGATAACAGCAGCAGCTTTTTGAAACAGAATCGTCCTTTATGTGCATGACTCATTACAACCATTCAGATGTTCGTGTGCTTTTCTTTTTCCTAATGAACTGCAGTTGACTTATCGGCGATCCGTATAAAAGCATTGCCTTTTAGTTTTCCTCTTAAGTTTTGTAAGTATACACAATTTGACCTTTACAAGAGGGCATATTTATTGTGGAAAATAGACACAGACAAGAAAACGGATGAGTGATCGGAGGGAAAGTATGAAAATTACATCTCACAAGCACAAATCAAAAACACACAACTTATTCATTTGTAAAGAATGTCAAGCATGTACTTACATTCATACCATATAACAATGAATTCCTGTGAGCTCGTTTTTTATGTTCTGACTTGAGTAACGTAGCAGAACTTGAGTTCAGATTCTCAGCTTTTTCCACCTCTGCTCAGGAAGCCCACATGAAACTGGAGTGACATACGCTGGACAGTTTAGTGCTTCTGTTCGTGATTCAAGCGCACCACGTGTTTACAATTCTGACTTTGCCTGAGAAGAACGACGTGTCGCCTGAAAACTACATTTCTTTTCTTTTTTTCCCACAATGCTCCACCCTGGACTCACTGGGCCTGCAACATGAGACCTCGGACACTAATTCATTTTCCAAAGAGCTGAACGACCACTGAAAAATTGTGGCTACTGGATTATCAACAAGCTTGTCTGGTCATGGCTGAACATTCTGTGGTCATCAGCCTTCCAACGTCCAATCAGATTTATGTGCTTTGTTTCCCCTGTAATGTGATTTTTACTTTCTTGAGTAATAACTTTATGTCAGTCAGGATGTACATGAGTTTGGCTTTGCAGGTCTGCTCGTGTGATTTCTCCAGAGCAAATGTGAGTTGACTTGACATGTCTTGACATTTAACTCCAAATAAACAGATTCTTAACCATGTTATCATCTTATAACGTTAAAGGGCCCTTAATCAATGCTCTGACAGTAATGTATTGAAACAACAATGTGAAAACAATACGGCGGTGCTTCTGTCATCTCCAACTCTTGAGAAAAATATCTGGCGCCTTAGCTATCAGGCTTTTGTTTTCTTCACCAGCTACAGTTTCCAGCTCTTTGGTGCAGGTGAATGTGTCACGCCCTGAGTTTCTGTCGTTTGGTTGTTGAGTCCCTGTGTCATGTTTCATGTGTGTCTTGTCTTTCCATGTGTTATGTTCAAGGTTTTTGTCATGTCCTGTTTTATTTTGAAAGCATTTCCCCCGTGTGTCTCTGTTTCATGTAGCTTTGCTTTTGTTTAACCTGATTGCTTTCTCCTCCCCTGATGTGTTTCACCTGTGTCTTGTTATCTCGTCTGTTTAGTCCTCGTCTTCCCCATCACTGATGTCAGTGTGTTGTATTGTCTTCATGCTTTCCTTTTTTTAGATCTCAGCCTGCTGCCCATTTTTGACTCTGCATCGGGGTTCAGTCTTCTGCGTCACCGACGCCGTATCTCTTTTGGCAGAATGAGAATGGTGAGTGTTAACGGAGGGCTGAATGTGCCACAAAACACAAAGAGCACAAATAGGCTAAAAATCTTCACATAGTTTCTGTGTCCAGAGATAATTCATTTAGAGCATCAGTGTTTGAGGAAGATCAGCTCAGATTTTTGTCCTTGAAGACTTGAGACCCCTACAGGACCTCTGCTGGCTTCTGCTTAAGACCACAGAACTGAAAGGGATGAGCAAGGTACAACAGGTGCATCGGGAGAGGGATTACGTCAGCCCAGCGCAGGCTGTAGACGCCCATGCAGTTCTGAGAGGAGGTCTTATCAGTCAGGGTCAGCAGTAAGAATGTGCATGACTGTGTGCATGCGTGGATACATTTCAGTGTGTGTGTTTCATCAAACTCACTGTAGGCGCATACTTGCACGGCAGATTTACACATAAATGCTTTCGCGTGTGTGCGTTTAGAAGCTCGTTGGACTTGTCTGTTTTTACATCTGGCTTTAATGAGGGGGTTCCACTGCTGTGCCAGGCAGAGCAGAACAGAGCAGTGGAAAATCATAAACACACACACACACACAGAAGAGACTCTTGACTCGAGATATGGACCAGCACTCTGATACTGAGGAGGGATGTGAGTATGCGGTGTGGGAGTTTAAGCTGACATACCAACGTCTCTCTGTAAACTAAGAAGGATTAACCCACTGACCCCCCACATATGAAATCATGACCTTTTTTGACATCATTAAAGGTATGTTTTCCTAAAAACAATGGCTCACTCCCCTCTCATGTCCCACCGACAGCGTGTGGCAGTGTCTCCAGAGACCCTTCCTTTTGTCTGTATTTTCTCAGTATTTTGTCCTGTTAGCTACGTTTCTGCCATTGGAAAGAGGAAGTGCAGCACCCAGCTGACAGCATCACAGTGTGTGAGGCTGAGGCCTTCTTGAAAACGTTACTTGCCGCCTCCGTCTGTCTTCGCTCTGCTCTCAGTTTGTCATGTGTCTAAAGAGCTGCAGGTCAGTGTGCGTGCTGGTCCGGGGTGGGAATAGGTGGACAGGTGCTTCGGCAGGGTTGTCACAAGGTGTGTTCGTGTTAATTTAGAGCATGACTGTTGTGAAACTATAAGAAAATGATGTTTAATTTCTTTGTTCTGACCAATGGCAGCCTGTCTCTCCAGCCACCCTCTGTCTGTTTCTCTCTGAACCACTGATCCCACTGGTGTGTTCAACCAACTGCATGGCCCACCTGTTTAAAAAAAAAAAAAAAAAAAAAAAAGCCACGAGCCCAGAGAATGTGTTTTCTCGGAATTACAAAATCTGTTTTCTCGGGAAAGTGTGGACATATTCAGTCCAGTGCGACACCCCCTGTCCATAGACAGGTTCAGGGTATCCGGATGATATCAAGATTTGTTGGATCTGAGCTCCACCCAAGATGGTGACTTTAGCTGTCACCATTTTTGCAATGCCTGACTCTGCCGAAGTCACAGCGAATCCAAAAACGGTTAAAGAGATGGAGAGTGGGTGGAGCTGAAGTGGGGTGTTCAGAGAAATTAGCTATAGAGACCACAACTGTTTTTGTAAAGTAGTAAATACGCTTAATTTCTGCTGTAAGGTTGGACATTTTAAAGTAGCGTCAATGGGCATTGACTCACTTTAGGAGGAACCCTCTTGTGGCCATTAAGGGAACTGCAGCTTTTGGCATTTCTGCATTGGCTTCATTTTTGCTCCTAAATCACTTTGTATGCCCCTTTTGCAGATACAATACCACAAGTCCATGCTGTGGGACTTCTGCACACCTATGAGACTGTCCCTCTCCGAATCCAAATTCCCACAACATTTTCACTATTTCCACAGATACATATCATCTACATATGCATTGTGTTTCCACTGAATGCAATCAGTCACTCAGAGGCAGTAGGCCTACAAGAGGAAACTTCTCATTCCAAACTCACACTCCCAAACATCTATTTGACCTCATTTTCTCTCCAACCTTATTAACCTTTAACATACACACATCCCTCCTTCTGCTGCTCATGTGCTCCCATAACTCCTTCCATGTAGTAAAAAAAAAAAAAAATTGTCTGTTGTATTCTGGCTAGATAAGAATTCCTCCCTAAAGTTTTGGCAAGCAGTAGGAACAAAGTTTAAGAGCCTGTAAATGTCAGTGGCAGGAATGTGAGGCTGCCTTGTATGGTCATAAGAATTGACTGCTAGTTCTTTTTTTATACTCACGCGTGTTTTTTCTTCCCCTTGGAGGATCGAGGCTGGTTCTCATACACTTTCACAGAGGAGGACAGAAGGAGGGTTAAAGGCAGGAGGGGACAAGGTGGGGGGGGGGGTCCCCTGTACACCCCGTCTTTATTGGACTTTATTGGTGTGATAGAAACAATACAAGGAAGATAAATTTGTTCAAACCATTTTTGTTAGATTTTCGTCATGTGAAAGCTGATTTGGTGGTCAGCTGGAGGACCACATTCTTGTACTTTATGAATTCCTCCTGAAACACATGAAATAAATAATCTGTCTTGATAATAAACAATCTTTCCTTTGAATCAGAAGAAGAGCCGGGCAGTTAAAAATGGAGGAAGATGGTGTTTTAGCTGTGTGGTTTTCTACAGTCCTGCTCTCCCTGTGGCACATGTGTGACATGCAGTCAGACGTGAGACGGGAGTCAGTGCAGCAAATAGCATCACTGCTTTTGAATGAATGAATGAAAACCAAATTCAAATCGACAAAAGAACCTCTAAAGTTGGGCTAAACTGTGAAACTGAGTGCAGTCAGAACAAACTCCAAACTCCCACAGGAATGAAGATCATCATGTGTTCATGTCATAACTGCATCATTAGTGGCATTCTGGTGTTGTCCTCAGATGTATACGCAGAAAATAGCATCTAATTGGATTCCACGTGAGGTTTTCTTTTTTTTTTTTCCATCGAGGGTAAAGTGAAGGAGGGTTGCTTGTCCTTCGCTTGTTTGCAGACAGTCCCACTTCTTTCAGCGTTACTCTCCTGGCTCCACTCACCTTTACGTTGCTTCTTTTGACTGCTTTTGAAATAACGGGCACCATATTTTTTTCTCCGTCGTAAATACAATAACGCTGCTCCGTGATAAGGAAACAAACGAACCACAAATGGAAAGAACAGTAAGCGCTTGTCAAAGCAGATCAGAGGGATTACACAGATGGATGACTGTCAGTCTCTGGTTTGGACTAAAACAAACCCAGTGTGAATAAAGCTCAGATCTGCTTTGTTATCTGAAAGGGCGTCCTCACATGCCTCGTCAACCCTCCCACAGATCAGCGAGTAGCTGCATCTGGTCCGAGGCCAAGCAGCTGAAGCCAGAGTATGTGCAGTATGTGTTTGCAGCTAAGCAGGTGGTAAAGGAGGGTGTGACATTTACGGATCTGTGCAGGATCAGGATCTGCTCTGTGCTCTCCCGATCTCCTCCCTGCACCACACATGCACACACATATTCACGTCTAATTCTAGACCTGAGTTTGATGAATTGTGTGGACTTCACATTTGCCCTTTAAATCTGCAGTGTGCAGATGCACTGAAGCCATTTATTGCCTTCCATCTCCTTCATTCCTGCTTTCTACTCACCAGCCACTAACTTCCATCTTCTTCTAGGGAACTATACCTTTTGGCAATAATGAAGAATTTCCACGGTGTTGTGTTTTACGCACACAGGTAACTTTGTACTTATTCTAAAGCCTTAAGCGTGAGCTCATTCTTCTAATAGTTACTGTGGAAAATGTCCGTCAGGTCTGAATAAAGCCAAGCTGCTGTGTGGCAGCATCCTCCACGCCCTCCTTGCTTTCCTCCATCTGTCTGTTTGATTAGGTTAACTCCTCACAGCAGAAACAGAGCAAAAACAAAGGAGGCAAAGATGGAAGACAAATTTTCTTTCATCCTTCCTCGCTCCCTCGCAAATTCCTTGAGCGAAGAGCGAGGCCTGGCCCAGCCCTCACCTTGTGACCTTTGACCCTTGACCACACCCACCCTCACAGCTGCTGTTCACTGCCAAAATCCACACTTCTCCTGTTTGAGTGGGGGGATTTTTCCATAGACAGTCCCACACCGCTGCATTTGATATATAGCTGCGAGAAACGTGTATACACTGAGTCAAAGAAAAGAAATGTACAATGCATTCTTTCATCAATGGTTTGTTGGCACAGGGATAGAAACATAGACACAGATGAAAAGACAGATTAAATTCTTGTCTTACTCAGCCCCTGATGGAAACTGTTAGAGCCGTAATTACTTCATATATCCCTGTGGGCCAGCTCCTTTTCCTGGCACCAGTTCAGGGTCTAAATTAAAGTCTGTGTGATTAATTTTTCATAATTACACAACTGCTCAGTGAGCATCTCTCAGATGTAATCCTGAGACATTATCCCATTAGAGGGACTTGTTTCAACACTGCTTGTCTTCATGACTTCTCGCTAACACCAACGCTCTCAGTTTCTGTGTTTTCTGGTGTGCCGGTTGATGCTTGTTGAAAGAATGTGTTCATGGGAATGTTGTTATTGCACACTTTGGCCTTTCCTTTCATAGAAAATATCCCGAAAACAAAGAACCGAAGCAAGAGAAACGAACAGGGTCCTTAAACTCTGACCCTCATGAAGTGGTGTAGAGGTGCATGTCATCGCTCATCTTTTTTTGACGGGACGAAAAGTCTGTGTGAATTTTGGATAGATGCTCTTATCTGCTGTATGTTTAGGGTGTTCAGGATGGTAAAGCACTGGGGATCAAACTAAGGCTCCATCAGTAACTTTGAAATGCAAAATTGGCCCTTTGATATGTAGATTATACAAAGTAGAGGGCTTTCAGTTAGATTTCTTCTTCTTAATTCTACATCTTTAAACACTCCTGTTGACAGCATGACTGGGATTTTTTTGGCCTGTAGCCTTATTCAGAAATAATGTTTAACGATTTGTGACACGAAAAAGTTGTGATAAAGAAACACATAATTCATCTATATGACATAAATATAAGTGAAGATGCAGCTCTTGTTTTGCTCAGCTTTCATTCTTAGCATGCCTCTCGTGTTTACAAGGTGTCCAACATATCGATGTGATGAGCTTTGGCTGTCTGCAGATCTGGACCAACCTGCTCTGCGTCTTGTCAGTGCAGTGAAGCCTAACGCTGGCCTCCTCTTGCATAGCTGCCACAGTGAAGAGGTGAAGTGCGGTATGTGAGTGCTGATGTAAAGTAGAGTTTGACCTCTGACCTTCCCTCAAAGAGCTGGGACACGGTGGGAAAATATTTTTGGTTTCAGTACATGAGAAGCAAAATAACAGTGATGTCAGGGTGCGGGGAGCAAAGCCAAATCTCCGAGAAAACGGAAGGTTAATCCTTGAGGCTCTGCTGAGGCTCGGCCAGCTTTGATCCTTCTGACAGGATCATCAGAGTTGTTATTTTCCCGATGAAGGTGAGACGCATCGTAACGCTTTCTCTTGGCAGTGATTTTCACCGTGGATCTCGTTCTTTGCGAGTTAAGTCATCATCAGGACACATTCGGGCTTGATGGGCAGAGCTGAGCTTGTCTCTTCTGTTCAGTTTGCGCTCCTGCATAACTTTCTCAAGGCATCACGGGTGCTGCACACACAGCAGCTTTAAGCGATCAAATTCTGCTCTTATTTACTGCTGGGTTTGTGAATTAGAATTTAAAAAATGTTGAGTAAATGTAGAATATTTCAATATTATGCTTGAAGGAAAGCAGCAAACTAAAATAAGGTGTTAACATTCAAACTGGGGGACTTAAAGTTTTAAGTTAACCCCTTATGAATGATGGTGTGCTCTCATGCAGTTTTAATGTGCCCTGGATTATTTTACTTTTACCTGAGTGATTAAGATAATTGACTGGAAATTTGTTGAAAACGATAAGGGTTAGGAATAGAGTTGGGCAGAAGCAGAATTTTGCGTAATAATGTGTTGCTCTTTCTAAATAGATTTCACTCAACTTGACACATTGCTTCACATGTCGACCATGAGTCCAGATCAGACCTCTGTGCTAACTGGGTCACGTGTTTTGGACAGACAGCACTCTGAGGCCTGTTACAAGCCCCCCGGTGTCCCCGAGAACAGGCGTCTTTTGAGTCAACCAGCTCACTTTTCCACAATGTCACAGACTATTTTGTGTCAAAGCGGGGCTCTCCCTCCGTGATTGGACTCAATTAAGGCCACTGAGGCGTGAAAGCGCAGCTCCAGGAGCACGGAAGTCACACATGTACACCTACAGTGTGTAGCAGCACACTGGGTTTCAGCTCCATCCCCTGGAGAAATTGTTTGGAAAAATATTCTCTCTTTCTGTGACTGTACAAAACGCTCCAGTGATTCAGAGATAATGAGTGTTTTGTATTAGTTCAACTCATACGTCACTTGAAAATGACTCAGTGATCCCTCTGACTGTTATTTCTTTATTATTCCCCTGATGTACTCAAGCATCTACAACCATGCAGAACATAATTCACGCACATGCGCCCCTTGCCGTGACACTGGGTCGAGCCCCTCCCTCGTCCCCCTGTCTCCAGGTGGTACAGTATGTTCCACGTCCTGGTTCAGGGATGGTCTGGGCAGAGCAGGAACATACTAACATCTCTGTCAGTAGGTGGAAAGCTGAGAGGATGATGAGATGCAGCTGTTGTTGGACTAATGAGCAGATTTGCTCTGCTACATCAAGCGTGGGTATATTCCACGTACAGGAGGATTTTAGTTGTGGTAGGTGTAGGTTGTACTCTTCTCTTCAGACAGTCTGCTGTAGTACTGCACTGCATATGCCAACATGTTGTCACTTTCCACCCAAAGCTACAAAATCTTTAGATATCAGGGAGGCCAGTTGGTTAAATGTTTTTAAAAACAAGATCAAAACTCATTACTCAAAGTAACTGTTGCTTATTAGCAACACTGCAGGGTTTTTGGTGGAAAAGTGTACATCTCATTGTGTGATGGTCCCTCACGCTGTGTTTTTCCCACGGTGTGTGTGTGTGTGTGTGTGTGTGTGTGTGTGTGTGTGTGATGGGCTTGTTATTAGCTCTGCTGTAAAGCTCCTGCCATCCCTCTTCTAACAGGACACATAAACAGAAGCCTCACTGTCTCTGTGTGGCGTGTGGTGAATACACTCGGCCCCTCTCGCTGTAATAAATCCTATGTGCTCACAATGTGCAGCACCATGGAGCCGTGGAAGGAATTAACGCTCGCAGCTCTTCCTACAGTCGCTGAGCCCGAGCCTGCTTTGGACTGCGGTGATCAGGCCACAAAAAAACCCCAAAACAAACTGCGAACAATTTGTGTTAATGTGCCTGGAAGAGAATGTGTGACTTTGTTCGAATGTTTCACACATATTGAATGTGTGTGTGTGTGTGTGTGCGCCAGCCTTTTCAGATGGACCCTGCAGACTGAAGCTGGTAAATTTGTCCTCCATGATTTCATCTCCAGTCTTGCTGTTCATGCTTCCATCATCATCCCCTGCAGCACACCTCAGGAGCTCCGTGTCAGCTACGTTTGCTCATCCAACATGGAAAGCACACGCGGTCTGACAGGTTTTGAGACGAATGCGTCTGCTACAAATGGATGCATGAAATTTGGTCTCCTTCAGGATGAGTAGCACAGCTTTGATTATGTGCATGCAAGATGGAGCGAGAGCTACAAACACAGAAGTGTTTATGCTCCAGCATTCTCCGAAACGCCGAGGGGTGTGCCAACAAAACATTCTGAGAGGAAGAAAGACGTCAGAGAGTTGCCAGTGAAAATGCCATAGACCACACACACTGGGGGTTTTGGTCACCAAAAAAGTCACAGGTTACATGTCCTTCCAACCTGCAATGTGTCCTACACCTTCTCACCTGAAGACCTCAACAAGCAAAGCTACCTGCTCACTCAGTGTCACCTTAATTACAAACCATAACTTATATGTCTTTGGTTTACAACTCAAAAACCCCAACTTAATTATTTACAGGCTCTTTTAACCATAATTGTATGTAACAGTTCCATACATCCTGATATGAATGCATTTCCAAACCAGGAAGGGCACATCTTAACTTGTGATTAGGTAGCAGAAAGTCAAGGCTTTTCTCTTCCTGAACCCGCAGTTACAAAAGAAAAAACACAGACATTAACCAGCAAAAGAAACCTCTAAATTAACTCTAGAAGTTTGATCGTCAGCTGTGGAGGAACATTTGGTGGGTCAGCTGGGGACAGCAGGCCACACTTTGATCATGAGCAGAACAAGATTATCCCACTAAGTGAATTAATTTGAAACCAAGAGCGATCTGGGCCTGAATCCAGCTCCCCCTCTAACCAGAGAGAAGAAGATAGAAGAACGAGACCGGATGTGGCCACACCCACATGGGATGCTGCCATCACAGACTGCCTCTCAACTCCTGGAAAATCCACTGTGTACATGACGATACTTTATCCCTTTTGACAGTCACATAAATTTAAGTATTCGTTTATTCACCTGCCAGAGGACAGGAAAAGAAAGAAAGAAAGGCAGACAGAAAGGCCATACGATCACATATTTTTTGGAGGAACCGATGACGGACATTAAAACCCTAACTGGTTCAACTTTCACCTGCTGTAGTTGTGTGGACGCAGTTTTTCCATACAAAGAGCAAGAAGCAACCTTTCACATGGTCTTTCTGTAGAACTTCCTGATTGCTTAAGAGCTTAAGCTTCTCGCTCAAATGATGACAGCTACTGAGCGAAGGAACCTTGAGGTGTCAGCAGACTCTAACAGAAGTGCTTGCTGGATGGTCGAACGGTGTTTGAGACGATCTCACACCTTTCAGGTGGACTTTCTGAAACCGACAATCCGACGAGCCAATCCATTTCACGCAGCCGTTGGCCAGGTGTGTGGAGGTGAGAAAATCAGAGGAGGACGTGAACTTTTCTCTAAAACAACTATGTTTTCCATTTTCCATACATGCATCAGAGTGAAACACTACAGAAGTGTGTGTTATTATCTCCTCTACTGTGTCTCACCTTCAAGTGTGGCCATTTGGAGCAGCTAGAAGTGTTTTGGACTTGCAACATAGCAGTTATTTTTGAGCCTTTACCCATTCATATGACTTTGTGCCAATTTTCTAGTTAGGAATTTGAATTTACATCAATGAGCTAAAATCAGAAATATCCATCAAGATGACTTCTCTGTGACATATCTTTGCTAGCTTAGTTAGCTTAGTTGTCTTCCATCTTCCAGTCTATCTTCCACATAGTGATATGAAAAAAATATGAAAAGAAAATAAATGTGAAATGATTTTGGGGTGAACTGTCCCTTTAAGCACGGATTCTACAGAACGCCTTCGGAGGAAACCCTGCAAGGCTTCAGCTATGTCATCAGGACATGGATTGTTCTGCGATGACTGTTTTCAGGCACAAGGAAAGCCTGTCCAATCAAATCAAGCCTTTTTTCAGCAATCCCTGACACAGCTTCCCATGTCAGCTCAGAGGAAAAACCGCCTCAGTGTAGCTTACGCCCTCCGGGAGCATTTCCCCCACCATGTTTTGATATTTTTCCTCCTGATTAAGTTGTTGTAGTTGAGGGGGTCCTCGCCAAGCCTCTGTACTGTACACCCCCCCCCCCATGTGGTGACAATACCCGGAAGCAGCCAGCTGGGGCCTATTTGGGTAACAAGAGAACTCTCTCTGGGGTACCGTTTTCACATCCAGATCTCCTAAAAACATGGCGTCATATCCTCACTGCTACCAGGCGGCGCACAATACTCTGACATGGGACAGTGTGAGCCAGAGGATCAGGGTGTGTGTCTGTACAAACGGATTTACACACATTAACTGAAGGCCTCGAACAGGCTGAGGAAACCCCTGCTCCCGGACCCGTACGTGTCCCGCCACACAAATCACACAGCTCGCTCGCCCTGCTGGACTGCACCACGTGGCCCGTAGGGGTGTCCTCAGACATGTGGGGATGCTGACGTTACCATTCGCTAATCGGCTGCCTCTGTCGTTTTCTTTTCTTCCTTTTTTTTCCACGGGTTTTCCCTCCATATGTCCACTGTCTGTCATGTGGTTTCACTTGAATTCTATTGTGTGTACGTGTACATGTGTGTGTGACTGTGAGACTGTGCGTGTGTGAGGCCTCCTGAATGTGTGTCTTTGTACGTTTCTGTGTGTGTGTGTGGGTGTATGTGTGTGTGTGTGTGTGTGGGTGTATGTGTGTGCGTGCATGTGTGTGGTGAGAGGCTTTGGAAGGAATTTCATGGGATGATAGGGTTTCCCTGTCAGGCTTTTGACAAACTCTCCTACATCCTGAGGAATTCCCTCACATGCTGCAGACAACATCGCTAGTCTTTCCCGCCTTGTGGTTTTTTCCTGTCAGGCTCCTGGTACGCAGACGTTCTGGACTCTTTCTTTAATATCCTTCAGAGGATCTGACTCGTTACTTATGAATAATATATTTTAGAAAACCACAGTTAAGTGAAAAACAAAAAAACATTCACATTAGCTCGGTTTCAAAAGTCTAAACGGTAGCTCTAATCATCGTGAATGACTGACAAGAAGACAAAAAAACCTGCTTTACTCCAGCATGTTTGAGTTGTTTTATCTCCTCCTTTAACGGAAGCACAAAGCAGCATCTTGCTGTGCATCTCCGTGCTGCAACATAAACACAACTCGACCTCACTCAGCCACAAACGGTTTGCTTCGCTTGTTAACCAATGAACTGATGACTTGAAAGCCGTAATTTTTGCCGTAATAAGTTAGAAAGGTGGCTGTTCTGTACTGACTAAGAATAGTGTTTAGAAAAATCACTGTGTGCACCAAACACTTTGTGCTACTTGTGTCTCTCTGGTTTACGACTGTCGCAGCATTTTTCCTCATTTTGGAATCAACCCCCATTAAAAAGTACAATTCAGACCATTCACTTTTAATCGCGCCTGTAAACCATAAAACAGCTTGTCATTTACTCTCTCTGTGGAACTTTTTCTTTCCTCTCATGTCTTATTTTGGATCGGAGCTCGTCCCGCCCGCCGTGAATCAGCCATGTTGTCCCACAGCCCAGTGAAGTTTCCAGTTATGTAACCTCTTTACCACTGTTGTCACGGCAACCGCGTGTTGTCATAGCAACCTGCTGCCAACAAGTTACAACTAGAGGAAGAAGGGGGAGACACCAGTGTTGACAGAAGAGGAGTTTGGAGGGGTATTCGTGGCAGGGCAGGACATGCGTCATCTGCACAGCATTCTGGCTCACTGCATTGTGGTTTTACAGTGACTGTGTCACTGTATTGTACGTGTGTGTGTGTGTGTTGCTCATTGAGTGATTTAGTTTTTATCCCCTCAAGTGGTTCAGCAGACCTTTGTTTGACTATACACCTTTGTGTGTTTTTCCTTGTGTACATGCATATTCACACAGACTTGCAACACACTCTTCGCCTTACGTGTGCATGCGTGCGCAAGAGTTATTCGAAGCCAAGTCCGGACCAAGGCCATGTGGTTTCCATCGCATAGGGAGTGAGGAAGCCCAGCTGGCAAGCGGTGAGGACTGAGAGCCAAAGATGGTTGCTGCAGGATGGCTGGTTGAAGAGTAACCAGCATCGCCAATTTACACACCTACTGACGTTAGCATGCTAACAAGCTAGTCTCAGCCCGTACTGTCTCATAGCAGTTCTTAGGACCTCAAGTCCCAATAATCAGGCTTCTGGAGGTGGGCGCTGACTGATAGTTAGCTCAGTTAGCTATTGGCTATCCTAACTGCAAGCCACAGTTGGCAGTAGTCACTGATATTATCACTCTGGTGATATGCTGCCCCCTGTTTGTTTGGAGTATGAATTCGACAGGTGCTTGGCTGTTACGCATTGCACCTTTAAACAGACTCCATGAGAAATGTGCCATCATGTTTTGCAATTACAAACTTCTTCTACTACTTCTATTACTACCACTTAGTGTAACGATGAGCATTGGCAAAAGTCAAGGTTATCGAATAAAATGATCAAGATGCAAGTCAGTTTAAGGAGACCATTCATGAATCTTTCTACACGGCACAATGCTCTGTGTTGTCCACAGTATAAACTAAATCCGGAGTCAGTGTGTGCACACACTCAGAAAACACATAATGTATTGGCTGGTTCAACACATAGGAAGAAGGGAACTCTGTTATTCAAAAGGCAAGACTGAGTCACCACAACTGAGGAACACCAGAGGAAAAACAAGAAAAAAAGTCTTCTTTTACCGCTGAGGAGGACGAGAATGAAGGGGTAGGGAGAGAGAGACAAGAGACAGGATGGAGATGTGTGGAAGAGGCAACAAAAATTTTACTAGAAGAAAGGAGGAAGAAGGGAGGGAGGAGAAGGATGTCATGTTAATTTGATGGCAGTTTACCATTTTCCCACATTACATCCTGATAACGGAGCCGTCCGGACGGTTTGCCTGACTACAAAGGCAGGCAGTGTGTGTGCATTTCTCTTTTAACGTCTGTGTGTGAGAGTGAGTGTGTGTTTGTGTGTGTTTTATTATTGTATCCAAGGCAAAGCAGCCGTCTCTAAGTTTCCATCCTCCTCCTCCTCCTTCTTTGGAGCGGCAATTTCCTGAACCGAGGCCAGGAAACTCTGCGTCGGTCGCTTATGCTGAGAGGCAGAGGGGATTGTGGGAAGGCGAGGGGGGGTTGGCTTTTTTCAGACACTTCACCTACACCTCGGTCTGCTGATGTTAGCGCTAACAGGGCGTGTAAAGACAGAATGGGAGGTTTTTTAAATAAAAAAAAATGAGGAGAAAAGAAAGGAGAGAAACAAAAGGGAGGGTGAGTGAAGAATGGTGTGAAAGGGCGATGAGAGACAGAAATGGAGAGGTGAAAGGGCGAAGAGCAGAGCGAGGAGGCTTAAAAAGACAGAAGAACAAAACGACCACAGAGACGGACTGACAGTTAATGAAGCGCAGACTGACAGGCTGCACATCACTGCCTCTCAGCCTCCCACAGGTGAATGAGAGCACCTGAACCCACAGCACGGCGAGGGGGGGGCGTCGACTCACACAATCACATCAGGGCACAACAACATTGTGTTGAGGGATGCACACGTTTGCTTCAAGTCATTAACATTTCTTTAGCAGTTTGCTTAAAGAGAAGACAATGAATGGAAAATTTCTTATTTAAAGCCACATTCATAAAAATGTCTCACAAAGTTATGGCTAATATGGTTTCAAACATAAGCGTTTCTTCTGAGTCACGTTTCTGTCCACCTGATGAATATAAGTGTAATACAGATTTTTTTTTAGCTCTTGTTTGGTCTCCACCAACTCCTAAGGGCGATGTGTAAATATTTAGATGCCAGATGTTCGACTTTCTCTACCTGCTCGTCACTAACTTTGTCTGGGTTTGTATGAATGGAGTTTTATTCATGTACAGCTTCATCAAGCTCTTCTTCATATTTCCCATTTTGGTGTCAAAAGTTTCCATGCATGTGGTTCAGCATCAAGCTAGCCAAGCAGGGAGATGACATTCCTATTCTCCCACTTACGAAGCTGCTTTTCACTGCCTTCAGACTGCTCCCCGACCCCACTGAAGTGCTCTTCATCCAGACGGCTACCTGCTCCACAGCCGTTGTCCCACAGCCTGCACTCTGACCTGAGTTTTCCTGCAGGAATAAATTAAAAAATAGCAACCGGGGACCTGAGGGGCCAAGATAACGCCTCTAATTTCATGTTCAGATGCACAAAGAAAACAAATCTCACACTTCCTGGTTGTTATTACTGTAATTAGCCTTAGCCTTGTGTGTTGCTTGTCCAAGATTTTAAAGCTGATGTGCACACAGAAACAAATGCATGCACACTCAACCACACACCACTCCCCCTTCCCATTGGCTTGTTATCTGCCTTACACCACTTCCTGAGTGGAACGCTGAGGAAGGCTTGTCTCACTCTGGCACGATGTTGACATCCCTGGCACAGCGAGATGCTGTGTGTGTGTGTGTGTGTGTGTGTGTGTTTCTGTTTGAGAGCGAGACAGACTACAAGAGAAGAGGTGAGATTCCTGAAGACTGAGCTCATCCAAGGCTCAGAGTCCTTCAACTCACCGAACTGAACTGTAACAAGTGAACTTTGCTACAGTTCGTCGGCCCTGAACTTTCTGTTAGGGCCCGGGGACAAGTGAACCGTCATGAGAAGTTTATGGAATAAATAAATGACTGATATCTACATGTTTATAAATGCATATGCATTATTAATTCCTATTAAATTTTCATCTGGAATTCATGTTTGGGAATGACACGTGAGCGATTGCATCAGATATTTGATGGGCGTTCTTACTTAGTGAATGTGAATTTCTAAAGCTAACTTTACTGTGGTGCTCGAGCAGCTCTGGACGAGTCAGTTCAGCAGCGACAGACCCAGCAGACCCAGCAGTGACCCTCTGAGCTGCAGAACGAACTAACCAGTTAGCACTTTGCACACTCTGACAGCAGTAAACAGTAACTGCTGGGCGAGTTAGTCCCTTTGGACAGACGTACGCTCCTGATTGTTATTTTGCTGAGGTTTATAAGACTGTGGCAGTTAACAGAGTTGTTTTTATTGTAAGCATAAAACAGCCAAGAGAGCTTGGTGGACAACTTGGCCAACTTGCTGTTCACATGGATCTTCCTGCAGGAACTGTGGGGGCCGTGAGTGTAGTCAAGCAGAGCACATTCATGTGTTTCGTGCGAGTGACTTTGGAGTCCCAGAGAGGAGGAGCTGGGAATTATTTTTAGTTTGGTTACATTCAAAATCAAAAGCTACTTGTTTCTACTTGTTTGTCCTTCACCAACCAAGGCATTAAGCAATGGCTTGCTTACTATCATTTCAGAAGTGCTGCCATTTTTCTTTCGGGGGCTTTTTCGGTGCTGTCTCTCTTGTATCACGGGTTGCCAATCACGTAATCAAATATTTTTGCTTTGGAAACTGATCCACCGTCTTTACCAAATGACGTGCAGCACTTGCAGAGTGGTTGTGTTCTATTTAGTTCTATTTGTGATTTAGTAAGTAGCACAGTTTGTCTTTATAATCTGTCAACTAGGAGCAATTAATCCAAATATAAAAGGACTGATGCTGACAGGCCCAGGATGCCTTGAGAAAACCCGAGAACATTTTACATTTTTCAAAAGAGGCTGAAATTTCAGCCTGTGAACAAATCAAAGCAGGAGGGCTTCGGCCGGCTGTGTGATGCTGCTGGTGGCCAACACTCAGTGCAGAATGCTGTACGTCTTCATTAACATGTGCTGTCTGTGGATACTTGTCATGAAAAGCTCAAAGGATAAAAATAGTCCCAGAGGTGGTTCTCCTTTCATCGGAAACACCTCATTGATTTACATGAAGAATTCGGTCTGGCCCGTTTACTGTGTAATGGACGTCTCTGGATGTGAACCAGCGTGTTTTTGCCTCGTCTGCCCAGAAAATGACAGATTGTGTTTCTTCTCCCAGCTCCGTCTGATCCCACGAGGAGCCCAGCGTTTTTTCCCCCCTCTATTTCAACCTTTCGGGTTGAAAGTGAAACTTAATTTGAGACAAGTGTAGACATTTGCTCTAAAAATAGTTGATGCTCAAAATAAACGCACACGTTCTGTAGTAGAATGTCAGTTTCATGTGCCTTCTGGAGCTCATTTTTGTATGACAAAGGCACAAAGTATGTCTTCTATAAAAGGAGCTGAATGTTTCAGTCTGCTGCAATTTTACATCTGCTTCCGAGAATGCAGTAATGCTATTGGCTGACTGAGAGTTGTTTGATAAAATTAAAATGTTAGGATTATCAAACGTTTTCATAGTATCAGAGTGGATTAATGTTTGAACCAAAGCTGATAAAGAGAGGCTTCTAGCTTTGATGCTTACAAACACACACACATTTAAATGCACAAAAACATCGACATGCACAAACACTTGCCTGTACAACATGTACAAGGTGCTACTCGTGTCAGGACGAATGGCTGCATCAGATCAGCCTGGCAGCTTCCAGGCGTCAGCGACGTTACACAGCGAGGCAGCTCTGCCCTGCCACAGTGAACGCTGGAACGCAGTCCGGAGATAAACGACGAGCTGCGAGAGGAAGAGCTGTCAGACGTGATGGCCTCTTCTTCTGTCTCTTTTCAGTCACGTGGGTCACACACAAGGACACGCAAGGTGCTCAGTATGCAAAACCTGCAGCAGAAACACACTCGCA
The DNA here is from genome assembly GCF_020382885.2 of Scatophagus argus. Classification (NCBI taxonomy): domain Eukaryota; kingdom Metazoa; phylum Chordata; class Actinopteri; family Scatophagidae; genus Scatophagus; species Scatophagus argus. The sequence continues at coordinate 2,673,614 of NC_058499.1, read as the reverse complement.
GAACACAACACGCCTTCTGATGTGTGCATTTGTGGGCTGCGGCTGCTGTGGTGTTTATCTCGTCTTGTTAACGTACTGGTGAGGCTTTGTTTTGCTCTTGAATGTCTGAGAGGTCTTCATCATCTATGTCTTCATCTATAGGCATTAATGGCTGCTACAGCCGCCTCAGCGCCCAAAGCTCTTTTCATTTTGTGTCACTTTTGTCGATTTGTGTGTGTGTTCTCCCAGATGAGCTGTACTTTAGGAAGGTCTTTGTGTATTATGTTGGTGTTCTGTTGTATGCATTGGCTGCAAAGTGCCAGTCAACACAAAAGAAATCAGTATCTGATGTGGACTTAAGGGCTCAGCGATGTGGTTAACACCCCAAAGAAAAATAAGGACTCTGACCAGCCTTATCCTTTAGTCTCCACAACTAACCTGAACTAGAACCCCTTTTCTAACCCTAAATCCAGTTTTTACTCAAACCTACACTTAAACCAGTTCTGTCTAAACTCACTCTCCAGGTCTCAAACTGAAGTCCAGACAGACAAATGTGCAAGGATAAACTAAGAGGCTTTAAAGTCTTCATTCCAAACAGGTTATACAGCCTCTCTGTGTGCTCGTCTCTCTGGCGGGTGAGTCTTTGCAGTTTTTCTCCACTAGAGGCGCCGCTGACATCCCATACAATCCTCTCCTGATGAACTCGTGGATGGGATATCATTTCAAAACAGCAATAATCTGACAGCTGCTGCAGATTTATCTGGTGACCAGCCAGCTTATTATACTTATTGTTCATTTCATTTCAGTGCTTCCATTTCTTATGTTTCCCCAGCAGCTGCATGTGGTATCAAAGTGGTTTTGGTTTTCTGCCATTTTTCAAGTGTATGGTCACATAGTTTCCATGACCACCATGATGTCAGCCCAAATCTGTGTTAGGAAAGTGTGTAATATGCACGGGCTGGTGTAAGATTTGGTCTGATCTGTAAATCAGGGAGTCTGTGTAGATATGTGACTGTTCAAATCTGACAACCATAAACACATCACAAACATCATGAAAACATTTTATTTTTAGACATTTATAGTACAAAATAAAGTCTCATGATTTAAAAAAAAATGTTATTCTCATGAAAATATGTATTTGTTTGAGCTGCTGACTTCCAAAACTAATGGCTGTTTCCAGGTTGTGCTATAAAACTTGTTTATATGAATTCCCCAGAGCTGCAATTATCTGCATATCCATTTCACAAGTATCTAAATACGGGCCTGTGGTGAAATCCTCCATGTAAATGAACTCACCCCATCTGCCACTCCCAGACTGAGTTTGAGTCCCTTCCCTTTAGTTTTTCACTGTGTTTATCAGCACTTCTCTGCCAACTTGTTGGCACAGTTCTGCCAAATTGCCCTTGTCCTAAGGGGATGAGTTTTCTACTCATAAGGCTCAGCCAGTGTGTCAGTCCTCCATTCAAAACCTGTGAAACGTGCCCACACCACAAAGCGGTGCACCACAGTTTCCACTCAGGCTTCAGTGGTGCAAGAAAACAAAAAAAATCTTCATTCTTCCTTTCAGCTCTCCTCGCTCAGCATTTTGTTCTTGTATTTGCTTGTTTGCTTCGGTCTCCAGACACCTTGCACACCCCTGACCGACTGCTCCTCTACAACAGCAGCTCCCTCTCCTCCTCCTCCTCCTCCTCCTCCTCCTCATTCCCCTCCTGTGTGGAGTCACCGGGTGTGGCCTCCGAACTCTGAGCAGAGTCTTCCCTCCCGCCAAAGCTGCAGGTTTCATTCCTAAACGGAGGAAATGTGCTGTCCGATATCTGCTGCTCTCTCCTACACTCCCATTTTCCAAGAATGTTCTTTGGCCACATTTACGTAACAATGAGACCCAAAAGGCCAGAGCCACGCCCTCCAACACAAAGGTTGGATGACAGCGAGGTGGAACGCTGGCCATGTTAAGAACAGTTTGAAGAACAGTTTGAAGAACAGTTCGACCTGTGACCTTTGATTGGGGTTTAAAACAGGTGGTAACCAGAACATCCTGTCGCCTTTCCAATAAAGGAAATGTGATGAACTTTAACATCTTTAGCATATGATTGTGTGAACTTTAATTTGGTTGGCTTCATTTTGTGAGTACTTTACGAACCACAGAAGAAACGGAGAAAACAGTGCCTCAGGCCTTCAGGAGAAAGGTCAAATCAACACACAACAAACAGCTTAAGTCGTCTGCTGTCATGTTTAAATGAGAGTTTTAATTAAATCTCCGCAGTGTGAGACACCTGTGCAGGTGACACTGCTCATGCTATAGTCCAGTGTTCCACACATCTTCTGACAATGAATGGATGGCCCTGAAGCTTTCTCTGAAACCGAAATGTGTTTAATCCCTCTGTGCACGCTTGTTCCTAATCGTATCAACACTCCGCATCCCGAGAAGAGCTGCTACAACTGAAACCTGAAGACAAAGTAAATGATTCAAACAGAACTCCTGAGAATAAAAAGAAAGATGTCGTCACTAATCCACAAAGATTCCAAATGCGACCTGCTGAATGGCGCCAAACAGCTCAGTGCAAGCCGACTGTACAGCTTATACTTTGGTAACGTCGGCACATCTACGTTTGGATGTTTGCATGGCCTGGGAGGAGCAGCCTGTTGCTGGTACCTGTACCTGGTTCCCACTTAGTCAAAATGAGTCCCCGTGCTGAGGAATCTCCGCGTGGCTGATGAGTGGAAGGACTGCTTGCTACGCTGCTAACAGGCGGTTGCCATGTTGGGAAGCAACCACAGAGTCAGCCGAACAAACATCCCTTCTCTGAGTCACAGGCCGCCTCCCCTCCCCTCCCCTCCTCTCACCAGGCCACGGAGTTCCCTCGCTAATGTTGCCGTTGGTCTGTAATTATGTCTGATTTCTCACTCACTCGCTCTCAGTTCCTCTTTCATCCTTCCGTCTCTTCAGCCACACCGTCAGAGCCCAGACACTGGCCGCTCTGTCAGCTTCTCTCTGCCTTTTCCTGTTCCCTCCACTCACACGCCGGTTTGACAAAACGACTCCTGGATGATATTTTTAGGGGGTGGCACAAACAAGCACTCCACTCCACTTCTGGAGGAGGAAAACTCAATTCGCTCACTCATTATGGTCTCATCTGGCATGCACAGCTCAGCCCGCTGACCGAGTGCCGCTGTTTGTTTTGCCTTCTTCGTCAACAAGACGACAAGATGAAGACCAGATCACAGCAGTGTGGTGCCATGAGAACCCAGCGACGTCTTACTTTCACGATTTGGAGAGTGGCTTGATTGTCAAGAAAGGGATGAAACAATTTAGGCTGAAAATGGTCATACGAAAGGTCATTCGTAATCTTACTCAAGTAGATATTCATGATTATCATCGAAGAATTAACTTCTGCATTAAAAGCAAAATCACTAAATAACCGTAATGATGGATTATCGCTATTAGTAGTAATTTTTCATCTTGTTTGACGCAGTTTGGCAGCTGAAATAAGGCACATTTTGGGAGAACATGTAATATATTTTACTCATTCAATCCATATGAATGGTTTATTTGTATTCTTTATTATGAAATTGCTGCTGTATCAACTCCATTTTCAAAGTGTTTCTCTCACAGTCTGTGGTGTTGGTATTTGGATGGAGGGAGGTCATGAATAAAGTGTCTTCAATAAATCGAGTGCTGAAATTTAACTAAGCCAAACCAAAGTTCATTTCCACACACTTTTAAGGCCTTATTTTTCTTATCCACAAACTGTCAAAAGTGCAAAAGTTTTCAGGGTCTGCAGGAACTCTCTCCATACCATGAATGCTCTGTCAAATGTTTGGATCGATGCCACTGAGGCAAATTCCTGCACAGGCACCGACTGGATGAGTTTCAAAGCAAACGTCTCATATTTATCTGCCGTTAAAAAAGTGAAGTCTGCAGATAGCTGCAGACAGTGCAGCGCTGTATTTAAGAGAAGTGGTCCGGGCCACATGCTCTGTCTTTAGGGGGAAACCCTCCCACAAAGTGGCATCATTAAAAGTGGAGATTTCCCCCTGCAGTGATTAAAGGAAGCTTTGTGCTGTTTTGAAAGCAGTCCAGCGGAGGCCATTTTGTGTGAAAGCATCATTCACATCCCGGCCTTACGCTTCTGTGGAAAACTACCGGGGAGGCGCCATGTGTGTGTCAGCGAGCCGGTGTGTCTATTGGCTCGTGGCTCCTCAGCTCACCACACCCTCCATGTGTGTGTCAGGTGTGGAAGGACCTCAGGAATGAGAATAGCTCAGCACACCGAGAGCAGGGAGCCTTACGCACTCAACAAAGAATGTGTTTTTAAAGCTTTACCTGCAGCATTACTGACACCATCAGCAAGACGTCCATCTGTCCACTTGTCATCAGAAGTGCTGGTGTACTTCACATCTCCTCTTAAGAGATACAAAAGGTGACTGAGAACTCAATCAGCGTTTACCTGCAGATTTTATGACCCAGTGATGCTCTCAGATCTGCTAATTATCTCCATAGCAGCAAAGTGCGTCACAGTGGCAACACAAAAACAAAAAACATCTGTTATATTTGCTTAAAGGGGCAACAGAGAGCTCCATTCAGCCTGTTGTTTAGAGGTTTATCTGCTATCAGGGCCATCAAACTGCTGAGGCCAGTCATGGCACACAAGATAAACTTCTTAAGAAACCCTCTGCAAGTCATCTTTAAATCTGGCCTGCATGTATTTTTTCCCTCCCATTTTTATTTTCCTCCACTTTTCTCCTTAATTTAGAGCAATTGTTTTCTAGTGCAGCTGCCAAATTGGAGAATAAAAATGGGATCTTTATCTCACAGTCAGCATTAAGTCCCCCACTGCTGTTTATCAGCTCACGATTTACATTCAGTGCCAAAGGTAAACTCCACCTGAGGAAGTCATGTGACGTATGTATAGCAGGGCAGAAGGGTAAGACGTGGATGGAGGGGTGGGGGAAGGCTGTGCAGCACGTAGGATGTGCCGTCTTTCCCTAACTGTAACCAAGCACCATATTTTATTTGCTATAACTTGAACCATTCAGTAGATGAGTAGGAGAATCTTTTCATATCTGCCACTAGACGCCACTCAAAGTCAGATGTTCTTTAGTAATTTAGCTGAAGTGACCCTTTAACCTCTTTATGCATATTTCAGCATTTCAGGTTTACTCTTTTGTTTCCTCTTTTGTTTGTTTGCTTATGGTCAAAACACATACAGGAAGTGAGATGGAAACGCCAAACTGCCCAGGTGTGACTACACCTGTCCACAAGGTTTTCCATGATCCTGAGCAGCAGTCATTTTGTTCATGTAGCTCTATTCTGCCGTCTTATCACAGCTATGGCACCCGAAGTCAAGAACCACACGTCATGCGTAGATGAGCAGAATGACGAGAAGTCAAAAAGTCATCCTGATGTGTCTGCTATTCTTCAGTTGCATAGTTCCACAAACCCTGTTTCTGCCAAGTAAAAAGCCAAGCCCTCACATTCCTCTGCCTGATGGAGGGTGATGGAGCACACAGGCCTAAAAGAAAAGAAAAGAAAGAAAGACAGAAAAACGCAGACATCTTTAAACAGTTATTCAGAGCTTCCAGTCAGAGCTGCTGTGGTTTGGGATGTGTGGGCTGATGCAGATGTGTGTGTGTGTGTGTGATTCTCATGAAGGAGTTGGGTGTGTCTTACCCAGCCCATATTTGAGTCAGGGCTGAAAACATGAGTACAGCTTTATGACTGGGAAGCGGGAATCTCCTGAGCGATGGAGTTTCTGCACTGCGACAGGAGCTCGGTCTCACTTGTCCCTCATGCTGGGGTTTAATGTCGCTCCGATGCAAACGTGTCCATGTCCACGTCACTACACACAGACGATCAGAGCACCTGCACAACCTGCACAATGTGATGTAGTTTACAAGGCGAGGAAGAAACAAAACGGGTGGAGGGTGATGCCTCACATGCAGCTGCCACTCAGGAGGCTGGAGTTTGCTTCCCACGTGAAAGGAAACGCTCTTCAGTGATCTCTTCCTGAACCTGACCGTGACGTTAGGTTAACCAGAGTGACGTTTCATGTCGAACATGTGTCAGAAAGACTTTGTGGCAGGAAGTGGCCACTGAGGTCAAAGGGTGCCTTGTGTTGGTGACACATTATTATGTATTTTAAATTTAAAATGGGTAGTTTATATTTTGTTTGTGCCCCGACTGAGAAATTACAGGTTTCATGCATCATTTCACCCATGGCATTACATGAGTTGATTTTAAAAAATATTTAGCCGACTAAAGTCTGTGATTATAATCTGATAACATTGCAAATTTAATCAGTAACTTTAGTTCAATATCGATATTTTAGTTTTGCTTTCACTGAGAGATCCCGAGCTGCAGAATCAACTCACTGTTCAGATGCTAAAGCCACAGAGGGAAGAAAAAACAAACAGAAGAAGTTTTAGCGTTAGTTTGGGATCAGCTACGGCCAGTTTATTTACCGTCTGAAGCTGCGAGGTGTCTTGAATTTACATGCCCAACAAATGGCTTAGCTGTGTTATCATCCTACTGAGAAGAGCTGCTGTGCCACACGTTGGCCCACTAAAGCCTGTGTGGCGTTTCCTTTGGCAACAGTGGGGTAAATAACAACTGATGATAAGGAACAAGAGTGAAGAAACTTGGCACCATTTAAGCCCCTGGCATTGTGAAAATCTGCAGCTGCGCCATGCAGTCTTTTCATCAACAGTTTCACCTATGACTCAGTTTGCACAAAGGTTTAACTGTGCTGCTGCTGCCTGGAGATGAAGTCTGATGGCTCGATGGCTTTTTTTTTTACAAAACACTGCACATCAGAGGTGGAAGAACGATGAGATTATAAGACTCAGTCTGATAAAATGTGCTCTGTGAAAATACTGAACTATAATACAGTCTTTTAATCAATTATTTTGTGCAACTTTGTGCCATTTGCAGTCTTGTCCCAGAGTGAGATCTTTCTCCTCTACATTCATTTGAGAAATAGATGAGAGTTTTTACATACTAAACATATACTTGATTCGTAACAGGACGCATTGCTAAACACTTAACTGAAACGTATGAGCAGTTTGGTGCAGCACCATGTGAGAGGAGGCTCAGAGGGAGAAAACTGGAGCCATTACACAGCAATGCTTCAGCCAGCACAAGCTACAGGCTGCAGCAGCTGGAAGGAACTGAGCAGCTTGACTTTTTAATCACCATCACCTGTCGCTCTGTCAAACTTTTCATTCACGAAAGGAAAAATGTGTTTCTTAATCTTTCAGAACTGACATACTGACGGTGGGGTGATGCTGGAGAGAGATTTTTCAAAGTCTTGACAGTCTCATTCCCTGTTAGGGGGCTGCAGAACACAGATAGACACAAGCCAGAATGGCAGGTATGAAGCTAAAGGTATTTATTCCAAAGCACTGAAGAAGATGACTGAAGGGGGGCGAGACTGCAGAGGAAAGCTCAGCTGAGAGCAAATAATCTGTGCCCAGAGAGATGAGACAAAGTGGCTGGCTTGACCAGACGAGGTGGATCTGGTGTTAGGGTGGAGATGAGAGCTGAGCTGAGTAGAGTTTGTGATTACAGTGATGGGATGCAGCTGGTGGCTCCACCCTGACTCCACACACACCTGCAGACAATCACATGCACTCAGAGAGAGAGCGGCAGGGGAGGAGGGGGGGGCAACAGGTTAACGAGTCACTGAAGAAGATGTTCCAGGGCAGATTTAACATTCAGAGGTCCTGCTGGGAAAGAGATTATCTTTTCCCAGGAAGCTCAACCAAACCTTTGAGTACATATCGCTGGAAATTCTTCTTTCCCCTTACGCTCCTTAAAATTCATGCAGGATTTCAGGTTTTACAGTGTGAAGAGAATCTTCTCTCAGTGCCAAAAAGCTCTGTGTTGGTGATGTTTTGAGGACTAACACCTTGGTGATCAGATGACAGATACTGTGATAAAAGTGGACATTCGAAGCTGAACTCGAAGCTAACTTTTCTGCACAACAGCAAAAGGTTTGCTAACTGCTCAGCGGGTCCGTCAGCGCCAGGTGACTCGACACGAGAAACACTGTACCAGTGTGTTGCTGTGCATGATCCAACAGCTGCTCTGCATACCTTCCAGCGCTGTCATCCTTCACGTGACCTGCAGCCACAAAATCACTTTCAAGGAGGGAGAAAAATGTCTTCCACCTGGTTGGTGCCAAAGCTCATCACTTAAGAGAGTGATTCTTTGTCTGCCATCCGTGAGAGGAAATTACATCCCTTTGGCACAAGGCGTGAAATCTCTCTCAGTCCCAGGATGACAGGGTGTTGCCGAAAGATTAGAGGGAAAGGAGCCTAAATGATGTTGTTGCTGTTTTCTCTTTGAGTTACGTGCTGCGTTTTTGACTTTGTAGTTTCACTAAATAGAAGCATAATAACCCGTACAGCCTGAGACGTGAGTGATCATTTACTGTGCACTTGTGACAGGTGCACACAGCTCTCATGCTCAGTGTGCGGTAACATTTTCCATTTTTTGATGATCTGTGAGGCAGTTTTATGGTTAATGGGCTCAGCAAAAAAAAAGAAATCAAAAAGCTATTCAGCCGTTTTCCTGGCAACAATAGTTTCCAATGTGATCAAAGCTACAAAGCTGACTTTTCTATGGTGCAGCTTGGTACATGGTTTTCATTCACAGCTCCACACAATGCTCACAGCGTACAATATGTTGTCATGGCTTTGAAGAGACGTTAACCTTTGATCATCGCACGCACAACTGCAATGGCAGCCTGATTACAGTCCCTACAGCACTTTGCTTTATGTTGTTGCAGTCATTCAAAATGTCATCCTTCACCTCAGGAAACTGACCATTAAATGACAGCGACAACAGCAAAATGTAAAACACTTCATAACTGCAGATAACATTGAAAACTGGGTTTGGTCACACGTGCTTGATGAAGCCCACTTTAGATAAAGTGAATGTTTAATATAAAGTTGGTCTGTTGCTTTAAACAATGTGCAAAGTTTGTTAGAACTTCCCTCTGGCTCCAACTTTGCTGAAAAGAAAATTATCTACTTTGGCCACCAGATGAGCGACTGTGAGAGTTCAGACAAACTTGTTGACAGATGCAGATGGTTTTAGTGGAGACAGAAAGAACCAGAACCTGCCTCAATCAACGATATGTGCAGCAAATGAAGCTCTGAGTGTACATGAAGGAGGGACAGCTTTGATGAACGTGAAGCTCTTAGCCAAAGTCGTCTCCCTGTTTACAGGCCAAACACAGAGACGCTGCACTGCTCTGCTGTTAACATGAAAGATGAGCCTCTTACTGTCCAGCCATTGCTCTTTCTGTGGTCCTCATACCACAGGAAAAAAGAGATAAAAAGCATTGCTGTCCAATGTCACACTTCAACTTAAAAACCCAAAGTGCTCTTCTTGTTTGACAAGGTTCAGTGTAGTCCAGTGAAAGCCTGTTCTGATTGCGATGTGTTTTCATGTTGCCACATGCTGTATTTGAGGTGCACACAATGACGGATGACGCTGATGCTTTTCAACCAGCTGACTGAGGCCTGGGACGGGAGGCTGCTCTGGGCTGCCCTGAGGTCCCAAACAGCTTCAACAAACAAAGTAAACTCTCAGGGACAAAAGACCTGAGGTGTGAAAACATCAGAGGCAAACCTCACAGTCTCTGGCTGAGGAGAAAATGTCCCCTCAATAAACCAAACAACAAACTCTGTGAGACATGACTGAGCTTGATGCCTCGTCAGAGTTTGGCTGTTTGCCCTCTCAGCCTGGTCTGCCCATCGCTCGTGTTGTGCGTCTTTGCAGGTCCGGGAGGTGGGCGGGGTCAGAGTGTGAGTGACAGAGCAGGGACACCTGAGCTCATCAGCAGCACTGGCACACCTGGGCCCTGTGTGCCAGCATTCATTCAAAAACCACCTGGAGCTCAGCCTCGGTTTCTTCCTCCTCTGTGAAGCGTCTTTGGTTGTCATTTGGTTGCTCCCACTGCTGACTCCACTGACTACACATGCCAGCATTAAGTTCATTTCTGTTCATTTTAAACAGTCAGCGATTTAACAGGCGTCGTTGCATGCATCTCGTATTTCTTTTGTGGTGGCCGTGCAGCCTGCTTTGCGGCAAAGGCACACTGATGGTTTTGGACAAACTGACTCTGGTTTGCCGTCACAACAGCCATTAAAAGCCACTCAGTCTGAGGGCAGGAGGATCCAGATCTCAGCTTCCTTCCTGTGTGACAGGCACACACATGCAGCTTTGACAAAATACATCAGCTTTTATAATGTTTGTTTTGTGCTCGTCATGGCAGCAGATGGTGTCTGCTCCCCTCGCACAAACAACAGGAAATGATGTCACCTGGATGAGCACCAAGGCAACCTGTGTGGAAGCAGCTGATAAGGCGATCGCTTCTACAAGAATACTGCATTTACACTGTGAACTGATTAAATCTCTCACAAGTGTCCAAATCCAAATGTTAACGCTGTTTCTCAAGTCAGATTCCATCAAATGTCTGAATAGAAGGGAAAAGAATAAAATTAGATAACAGAAGTCCATTTTCTTATCTTCACTGATTCATATGTGTCACCATTACGTGTGTTTTCATTGCACTTAGTTTTGTTTTCATAATTACGTCAACTTTGCAAAACACCAGGATGGAATACCAGGATGGAAACACACACACAGTCAGAGCCCACAGAAGTTCAGCTGAAACTCGTCATGTTGATTGGTTTAAGGTCAGGAGTTGTTCTGAGAGGCTAAAGAAGTCAGGAGTGACTCAAAGTCCACACTAAGAGTGAGGCCTGGGAAGCCAGTGAAGAGTGACAGTGAAATGGGGGGGACTTTTCCTTGTATCTAACTACCCTCATCCCTTTGGTAAAGGAGGTAAAACAAATATCCTGAACACAGTGTCCCTGTCTTCCATACTCATGACTGCTTTGGTCCCCTCTTTGGCGATATGACGATACACAAAAAGGTGTCCAAACAGACAAGGACAACACATGAAGCAAAGATATGACAGGTTCGGTAGCCTCAGACTTTTTGAAGTCATCACAGCTTCGTGCTGAGATGACTTCACGGCTTCCGTATCAAAGGCAGTGCTTCCAGAAGAAGTCTGCCCTGTGTTTGACTCTTTGAATCTCAAAGAGACATTTAGAGCTGGCAGATTGAGAGCAGAGGGCCAGGTGACACTGACAGTGTGCACAGAGGGCGTCCAACGTACTGCCAGACATATCTGGGCTATTTTGGAAAATGGTTTGAGGGGCTTTCAAAGTTGTTGTGAAATTTTTCCACTGCCTGAAACGAATGTGACAGTCAGTGCCTCAGTATGCCGGGGCCTGTCAGGACATTCCTCCCTCCAGCACCGACATCTACCTCCGCCTTCTCTCATCCCTCCATCCATCCACCACATCTGAGGCTGAGCAGGAAGAGAGGTGCCGGGACCACAGTATAAATACTGCAAGTACTTCTATTTTTGACACTGAATCAGGGGAGCTCTGTGAGAACGTCTGCCATGAAGCACCACTGACTGAGTGATGTCACAAACTTCATAACCAACCTTTTTTAGCTTTCACTGCAGCTTATGAAGCTCGGTCAAAATATTTGTGTTCTTGCTGCACTTACTGAACCCTGTCTGGATTTTGTTAAGCAACATTGCAACATGCACATTCAGGAGTGTTGCATTAGTTGTTGCTTGTGAAAGGTTATTCAAATCTGATTTACGGTGCAAAACAACCCAGGATCCAAACGAGCTGGCACACTGCAAAAGACAGAGTGGAATAATCTGCAAACGAGCTGCGGTCACCACCAACTGATCCAGAGCCTGTGTTGTAATATCCTAAACAATCATGTGTTTGACAAAGTGATGAACCTCCTCCCATCCTCCACCCTTCACACCCAGTCATGATACTGTCAGCTGTTACCAATGAATGAATGTTTTCCTGTGTTTGCACTAAATCCAAATGAAGCATTTATCTACAAAAGTCAATCAAACTCATGAGACAAAAACATCATACACACTATAAGGACAAAAGTATTGGGACAGCTGCCCATCACACCAACAGAGACTTTAATGACGTCTCATTGTAAACACACAGACAGCTCTGCAGCTTTAACAGCTTCCACTCTTCTGTGAAGGCTTTCCACAACATGTTGGAGTGTTTCTGTGGGAATTTGTGCCCATTCATGCAGTAGAGCATTTGTGAGGTCACACACTGATGTTGGACCAAAAGGCCTGGCTCACAATCTCCGTTCCAGTTCATCCCAAAGGTGTTGGATGGGGTTGAGGTCAGGACTCTGTGTGGGCCAGTCAAGTTCTTCCACACCAAACTCATCCAACCATGTCTTTATGGAGCTTTGCTTTGTGCACTGGGGCACAGTCATGCTGGAATAGAAAAGGGCCTTCAACAAACTGTTGCCACAAAGTTGGAAGCATAGCATTGTCCAAAATGTGTTGGTGTGCTGAAGCATTAAGATTTCCCTCCAGCCCAGACCTCTGAAAAACAGCCCCGTAAAGAGGTGTGTCTGGATACTTTTGTCTACATAGTGTATATTCTCTTTGTATGTGGCGTTTATGCCAAAAGGATTAGCAAATTATCACATTCTGTTTTATTCATGTCCTACAGCTTCCCAACTTGTAAGTTTGTAAAAGTCAGAAATGTCCACACTCCGATTAGCAGTAGCTGATCAAATCATCTCCATTTACAATACTGTTGTACTTTGGTGTATTAAAACATGACAAAATGTCAGCAATGTAAATATTTTTACACAAGCGGACTGACCTTCTTTCATCCCTTTGTGGAGTTTGCTTGTCCTCAGTGTTCAGTATTTATCATCCTGACTGAGGGTGAGCGTCCTCTTCTCTCAGGTTACTTTCCCTCGGGCGATGAAGGTGTGGTTGTCAGCTGTGATGACGAGAGAGGAAGAAGAGATTCGACCAGACCAGTTTACAGTTTAAGTTATTGCTGGATAATTTGCCAGGAAAAACAGCAGATGCAAATTGAAGAAGATACTAAATGTAAGTGTTGCTCTTATCTGTTATTCTGTAAGGTAAGAAACCCAGCTCATATTCAGTGCGTGTTATCGCCTGTGTATGTTGCATCAGTTTCTTCATGCATGCGTGTACGTTTTGCACAAGTCTGTGCTTTTATTTCCCTCTGCTTATCACAGCTATATTTTTTTCTGCTGTACATTTCCCAGCTATTTAAATGAGATTCATAACAGGAGTCCTTAATTCCTCTGCTTACCTTATTTACTCTCTGTGGCTTTGGGTTCATTTAGCTCGGGTCATTTTTGTTTAACAGACCCAATTCTCTCAACCAGCTGCTCGGTGCCAGAAAGCAATGTTCATTATTACTGGAAAGAATTTTGAATGAGTCACTTGCAGAAACGGCAGCATCAGAGAAAAAAACACGGCCACCGGGTACGCCTGACGCCAGACTGGTTCAGCCTTCGTCCTCCTTCTCCTCCTCCTCAGCCGAAAACCCCAGAAACCCTTTGGAGACAGATCCCGTCTCAGCTGGGATCAAACCTGTGAGCGTCAGGCTGCAGGACCGTCGGCAGCACAAGCCCGAGCCGACGCGTTCTGCTGTGCGGCCCTCACAAACAGAAACATGGCACAATTTACATTAAACAGACAACCTCATACAAACACTACATGGTTGAAGATAAATATACTGCAGAGCACGTGTCCGACGTGTATACACACACACACACACACACACACACACGTGTTTATCCACACACCATCGCACAAGCTCCGCTTTGCTGCTCTGTAAGACAAACCTGCTCCATCAAATCAAAGCTTCCTGTCTCAACACAAAGTGACAAACTGTGTGTTCAGTTTGCTGCTCTGAATGCATATTGTGGTGCGGGTCTCATTTATCATGTGTTTTCACACACTGTTTCTGGTTTGGCTCAAATGGGAGCCAAATCCCTGAATTATTGCAGACAAAATCATCATGAAGCAAATATCTTAGTGAGTTAAGCTATTTTCTCTTGGTGAAACTTTTGTATGATGAAATGTGAGATTAAGTCAGAACACATTTAATAAATTTGAGTGTTGGAATGCAAAAACAGACGGAGAGTGAAGGAAGGTTTGGGTGTTTTGTTTGAACTCACACACAGCACACACACACACGTAGTATTCACACGAGTAAAGGCACAAACACACCCTTCCCCTCGCTGTCCTGAAGGTGGTCTGTGTTTTAGACCGCAGAGATGAGGGTCCTTGGGGTGTAACAGGAAATCCCTTTGCACTGCAGGTCTACTGATATCATTGTTCCCCCTGGAAACTCCTGGCCAAATATTCATTTGTTCCGCCGGTCCTCAGGGGAACGCGGGCCGGGATGTCCTGGAATGTGGCTGCTTGGTGAATTCATTAAATATTAACGTGCAGCATCAAAGAAGGAGGTCAGCAGGAGCATCCAGCACTTCAACAGGCTAAGAACATGAGGACATTTACTTCAGATTCGCCAATCAGTGGCTGACTGACAGCTAGCCGACCTGCGTTTGATTGATGCGCAGTCTAAGAGAGGCGTCACATGTACAAACCTCTGTGAAAATCCATCAGTGTTCGATTTAAAAATAAACAACTTTGGGTCTTTCACGTTCCAAATGAGAGCGAATGTCGTTCTGCGTTCCTGCATGATCTTGTGTTTTCTTTTGCAACACCCAAAATACTTTCCCAAATTTAAGCGGCGCTGCAGACAGAAGACGGATCAATTCAGAAGTGGACCAGTGATGGAGAACTACTTAAATCGATTACCAGCACCACTATGCAAAATTACCTCATGACAAGAAAAATGTCAAGTATTCAAAATCCTACTTATGTAAAAGTATCCAAGTATTATCAGTTGAATGTATTATAGTAGTATAACCATGGAGAAAAATGGTCCATGTGACCAATACATTGATATGTATGACATCATTATATATGTATTAATAAATACAAGCTGTTCATATTGACACATCAATGTGGAATCAGCATTTTACTGCACTGTACTTCATCATGGAGACAGTTTAAATCCGCTCCAGTACATTTAATCCTAAAGATGTTCAGTCTTCAGTTGTAGTGAATATCTCGTGACATTTGGCGTGCGGGTGTTGTTACAGGAAGCTACTTGAATGGCCAAAGTGAAAAGAAGGCCATCAGAGCTTAAGAAAACATCCTCGGGGAATGATGTTTGGAAAGCGGAAATTTTGACTTGAGCCAAAGGTCAGCAGGTCAGCAGAATTGTCTGTTAGCCTGCTGTAAAGACTCTGCTCATCTGTTCCCACTTTGATTTCAGTCTGTTTAAATGTGCCGTCCTGCTCCAAATCTTTGGACAAACCGACTGTCCAGCATCTTCATCCTGATTAGTTTCTGCCACAGGCTGAGCAGAAATCTGATCACAATCCGAACTGTAGCCCACACCAAAGTCGATACCTTCCTCTCCTGCTCTCTCCTCCACTCGCTGCCAGGCTCCCACACCGTCACCTCCACCCACCTCACCCTCAGGCCGGCCATTCGGGCCTCCTCTGGCTGAGTGCTTGTCTGTCACAATCGTTCTCTGCTCGCTAATCCGGGAGCATTGTGCTGTTGTGCTGTGGCTGTGCTCGAGCCAGGGATCACCCAGCATCCCTCTGTTCCACCTGCTGACTCTCTGCTTTTCCTGTCACTCACCTCCCTGCCCTGCCTTTTGTTTTCTGTGTGTGTGTGTGTGGGGGGGGGGGCACGTTACGTCCAGTCTGTGGTGTTGAAACAAAAGCAGGTGTTGTTTACAGCCTGCCCTTTAACAGACAGGAACAAATGAGATGCAAAGTGCAGAGGACTGCGAGCAGGTTTGCTCTTCAGCAAGACAAACATTTTGCATAGAAGAATGGCAGTTAACACTAGAATGAAGACCAGTAGGTAAGAGAGGAGGAAGCTGAGCCTTTAGCCAAGAAGTATTCAGCTTGTTATCAGTAAAAACATCACTGCAGTTCATGTTCTTTACTTGAAGGAAGTTTTGATTTTGATATTTCAGCTCAGCAGCCTCAGAGCCTGCACTGTGAAAGCACGTCCTGCAGCTCAGAGGCCCCATACTGACCAGGAGCAAATGGACGATCGATGTCCACCTGCACTGTGGGCCTAAAGTGACCCGAAGAGTCAGCTGTTCTGGCACGACTTTGAAGGAAATGGTAGACTGACGGTTTGTGAGCTGCTTCTTGTCCATGACCTGTTAGATCAGGGGATTTTATTCAGAGTTTCACCTTCCCTGATAAGATGCTACCAACCAACCTCACAGTCTGCGGTGTGCGATGTGGTGTCTTACACAACATCAAATTATGTCATGTGGGACACACTAAATACCTCTGACATGCTAAATGCTAACTGTCTTTTCTGCCCAGATGGACCCCGTTGAGTCAGTGAGGGCAGAGAAACGTCGTTAATCGTGCTCGCAGAAGCCGCCTGTCGGCAGCTGATGTTTGTTTGAAGGAGCAGATCCCGTCGTAGATCCTGGAGGTGCAGAGGAGGTTCTGAACCAGTTCCTTATGTCCATTTTGTTGAACTTTAGAGTCACTGAAGGTGAAACGCACATCGTGGTCGACAGTCAGTGATGACGATGATGACGTGTTCTGAACAGCCAGTCGCAGAGCAGTGATGTCTGTGATGTAAGCCAACCTGACGCCACCTGGCTTTGATTTCACTACGTGTGTTATTACGTACATGTAACGTGTACATCTAAGAAGTCTTTGCTTTTATTCCACTTTATTTCAGCAGGAAATGTTTACTGACAGCTGCAACTGAGTTCTTCTGTTGTTTGTTTTGGGTTTTAGGAGGTAAACTAAATAATTCAGAGTGGAAGGCGTCTCAGGAGATGCTGATGGATGTAATGTAATGTGTAACCACACCATGTATGCACACAGAGGCCGACTATCACATGTGTATACAGTAAACAAGCTGCTTCGTTTCCACACGTCCTGTCACACTCGCTCACACACAACACACACGCACAAATCACATGCTTAATAAAAGACACATCACACACACATGAAGACACAGATGTAGTATAGCCTCACGCAGTCTCAGCTCACACAGCTATAATTTCTCATGTTGACAGACATGATAAGCACACGCAGTATGTTGCCTGAGGACAAAGTCCTCCTGTTGTGGTTCGTGTTTGGACATCTGATGGCCTGCAGTTATTCTAACAATGTTGGCTGCTGTGTTCACAGAGTGGAACAGCCAGCGGGAGAAAAATCCACACGTACCCAAAGGAACATTGTGCTAAATCAACTCAACAGGTAGAGCAGTGCGTTTAGCCTGCGACAACAACAACAATAACCAGCATTTTATAGCGACTCAGTGTATGTGGGTAAACATGTGGGAGTTTCCCTCCAACACACAAGCCTGGAGGAAAGTGTTAATTGGTGTTTCCAGCTCAATAAATCAGCTGGTTACATTTTCCAAAACATCACTAGAAAAAGATATCCTTCCACTTAACTAACCACTTTTTAAAAGAAGATTAGTCTTCAGTTGTGGAGGAAGGAAAAAAGGGCCTGCAGGTTCTGTTTTAATCACGCTTCATCACATGGCTGAGGATGGTTGGTGTATTCAGGTTCCATTAAAGCCCGCGGACTCCACGGCTCGTGACTGGAGGCCAATGCACTGCACAGTAGCGTCAGTCATCACCGAGCTGAGCCGTGAAATGGTGTGTGGGGACGTGACTTTGAGCTTGTTGTGTCTCTTCGGCCCCACGCTGCGCTGCTTACCATACGGGGCGGGGTGCCGCTCAGCCCGGCGCACAGCGCACAGCGCACCGTCACCAGCTGCTCTGCCTGCACCGTCTGACTGCACGACATGGGTCTGGAAAAGGAGAAATCGGACACCAGCATAATTATGGACGAGGATGAGTTCAACAGGTCGATAGAACCCATTCTGTCCAAGAAGGGGAAGGTGTACACGGCGGCGCCGGATCGAGATCCAAACGATATCAGCGCGCACTTGAAGGTAACGTGTGAACGTTGCGCGGAACCACTCTTTGAAAGTGAAACTACACAAGGTTGTCACGTTTATATGCGGTTACCAATTCATGTATTGTTTTCATGTGACAAACTGTGAGGTTGGTAACACGCGGCGTGAATACCTGGAAGTCGCTGCCTGCGCGTGAATCCATCACGGCCAAAGCGCTTCCTGTCAGTGCTGGGTATTCTCTAAGCTCACCGTGTGCCTTGTGTGCCCTGTGTGATCTGACAGGTTGGTTTTGAGGATGTCATCGCGGAGCCCATCTCCACGCACAGCTTCGACACGGTGTGGATTGGAAGCCACGCCGCGTTTGAGCTGCTTAAATTCATCCTTTACCGCCTGCTGACCACGCTGCTGGCCGTGCCCGTGGCTTTCATCCTCGGACTGGTGTTCGGGCTGCTCAGCTGCATCCACATCTGGTAGGGAGAAGTTCCTATCAACCTGCAGCTTTCTGTTCGGGGCTTTTGTCTTTTCTCGTTTCAGCCTGGCTTATCTGGCGTGGAGCCAAAAGGTGTCATACAAGAAATAATTCAATTTTTAAGAAAATAGAAGAGAAACTTTATATTCGAGTGATGTCACTCTGTATTCTATAATTTGGATAGATAACCTGTACTTAAAAGAGATAAAAAAAAAACTTTTCAATTCACATATTGTAGTGATAGCAAAAGATAAAAGTACTGAAATAATATCAAAACATCATCATAAACTTATATTGAGTGCTGCAAACAAGTTTTAAGTTCCAACATAAACGTTTTATAGTGACACAAAAATCTGTAAAATACTATTGAAGTATGATAACATCACTTAAAGCCCTGTTTGGAGTACTGAAAACACAGATTAAATTGCTGTGGGAACATTACGGGAACATTATGGGACTTTTCCTCGGGGGCCACTGCCTGCTCGTTCTGGCTGTTCAGGCAAACATTCAGACGAGTTATTTTTAAAGCTGTGGTTTCAAGCTGAAACATTTTGTCGGTGTTTTGTTTTTTAACAGTTTTATTTGGATAATTACGTCACGCTCATGTCGGCTGTATGCACCTGCATGGAGTTAAACCAGGTGCTTCTGGGGTGTTTGAGCAATTCACAGAACACACATATGCTGCATGTTCCCGACCACAACCCAAAGAGTCCATTTATTAACACTTGATGAAATGACATGATTTCGTGCCGTGAGGTAAGCGCTGTATGGAAAGTTAAGAGGCAGGCTGAGTTCCACTGGTGGTGGAGGGAAAATACGCCCTGTGCCCTTAGATAGCTGGCATTCTAGCAGCAACACAGGCCTGTTTGCAGACCGGAGTGGGACATTCTTCAGATTCAGACAAAGAGCTGCATGACCTTTCACCTGGGTGAGGATGATCCCGTCCACTGCAGCATCTGAGGGTGGAAGTCACCTCAGGTACTCATCAATAGAGGCCTGTGGGGTGACGCTGAGCTGATCAATACATGAGGAATGTCAGGAAGGGAGATCACATGGAGGGATGCACAGCT
The DNA here is from genome assembly GCF_020382885.2 of Scatophagus argus. NCBI lineage: Eukaryota > Metazoa > Chordata > Actinopteri > Scatophagidae > Scatophagus > Scatophagus argus. The sequence continues at coordinate 2,654,190 of NC_058499.1, read as the reverse complement.
TTCACAAGACTTTGTTTTGTGTAGCTGAACGGAGCTCAGGTCACAAGCTGCAGGAATGTAATGATATGACCCAGGTCTTTATAGAGATTTTTTGAGACAGAGAAGATAAGACAAGATAACACAAATCAGAAGTTAATTTGAAACATGGAGATAGAAAAATGTGTCAAATAGGTGTCAGAAACAAGTTAAAGTAACCCTCTGACTGACTGGAAAATGTTTGCAAATATCACATGGTTTGCTTTTCTTATATCTAAATTATTATGAAGACGTTCAGCATTCTGCAGGCTTACTGGTAGCATCAACTCATCAACACCGAACGGTCAAGCCAGACGTGAATTCGCAGCATCCCTAAAACAGCTGCCACAGAACTGCAGGCATGTGTCCCGAGAATGATGATGGATGAAACAAAAGAGCTGCACCTCAGCCACTGCTTGAGTCTGATGTTGCAGGTTTTGACACGAGGACAGACGACAGGCCGCGTTCTGGCTCTGAAGAGCACACGGTCAGTTTCTGGAGCAAACTGCGTCCATCAGCAGCATCAGTGAGGAAAAACGTAATCTGATTCTGTGTTACAGGGAAAGCAATTCGATTTCCCAAAGCTCGGCTAAGCAGCGAAGCTTCTTGTGAATATACTCCACTATTGCTCAATCTCAGGAACACAATCCTCCTGTTGGTCGGCTCATTTGGTCAGGTGACCGCAGCACGCTTTGAACACTGATGGTACTTTTTAAAGAACATGCAAATCTGAGCCTCAGTCCTCCTCAAAGGGAGTCCCGGACGACATTTTGACCCCTGATGGTCAGCAGGCACAGATGTGCAGGGAGCAAAGCAAACTTCCCGGCTTTGATCCAACTTGTATGTTAAAACAAAAAGCCTGGCGTGCGTCTCACTTTGACCTTGTTCCTCCAGGTTGGTGATGCCGGCGATCCAGAGCTTCCTGATGCTCTTACCGTCGGCGCAGGTGGTGTGGAGGAGTCTGATGGACGGGTTCGTAGCCCCGCTCTCGTACAGCATGGCCAAGGCTCTGTCCTCCGTTCACGTGAAGACCACTGAGAACTGACGCAGACGCCTCCGTGTCCCCGCGCAGGAAGAAACCGAGGACAGAAACAAAAGGAGTGAACGTCGCTTGTGGTGGAACACATGAGCTCTTCATAAAGTGAAATCCTGAAGAGTCCTGCACAAAGTGCTCAGGACTATAGAGGCATGATATATTAAAAACAGTCATTTTTTGAGCATTTTCAGGGAAAAGACAACTTCAAATCCAGGGAAAATTTGGCGAAAAGTGGAAATATGTCAGTGTTTCATTAGGCCTTGGTACATACAGAAATCCAGTCATTAAAGGCTTTAAAAGAACAATTGTTCATTACCTGGAAAAATATTCCATTTTTAAATAAAAAAAAAAACAAAAATCAATTTTTCAAGTTACCCCAGTTTTAGTCTGAATGCCTTTACGTCGTTCAAGCTGCAAATACACACACACATCCAAACACACGGTTTATTAGTCGCATCACTGGCAGGAAGTTAAAGGTTATGGTTCTGTTTATGAGGAGCTCATGTGCACCACCAGGATCGGAGGTGTTTCTCCGACTGTGACCAAAACAAAATCTTGTCATTCCGTTTGACTTCGTGGCTGAGAGAACCAGCTGGAGGCGTGTAATGTTGTTGTTAAGAGGTGTAATATTTCTGCTTTTTTATATATTGTATATATTTCACATAATTCAGCTTGAAGTTGAATGTAATGAACTGAATCAGAGCAGACAGAACTTTAGATGAATGCCAAGTGCTGAGATGCAGCTTGTTGCACATTCTGAGGCTTACTTTACCGTAACTGCTGTGTTGCTTTCACAAGGCATCCGCAGTAATACGCTGCTGTTTTAACGTGTTACTGAACCGTGTCATAAAACGGGATCGCATATCATCTGAGCGGTGGCTTTCTAACGGGTTTGTAATGCAGTGACCAGCTGTTTGACACGTCGTCCACTCACTGCAGTGTGGTGAAGGCGTGACGCACTGAGCTGACACTCTTTGTGGACTGCGCTGTGGAATACATCTACCTTTTTGGCAGTGGATTTGATAAAGTTTTAGGTATAAGCCTGCGCAGTTCCCAGTTACTATGAGCTGTACAGAGACAGTCAGAGGACAAGTTATGGAGCACCCATACTCCAGCTGATTTGCGTGTGCTTCTCTGCTGTGCACTTTAACTTCCTTCATTACAGCGTCAGGCCCACCTCTGATAAACACATACAGCATGTTAGCAAACAGCTGCCAGCGTCCACATCCAGCAGATGCAGAGCAACGTTAACTCTGATATGGAGGGTTTCTGTCACCCTCTTCACCCCAACACAAACATCTGGCTGTTTTCTGCCCGACATCTGAGAGTATCTCTGCTGTCACATGATCTCTGTGAATGTGTGCTAACTGTGTGGCTTGGTGCTGGGCATGCAGCGTCGCTTCATCTATGCTGGTGAGTTTGCAGAGATTGAACCCTCCAAAGTGCAGCTAAGGAAAAGCAATGAACTACAGGCAGCTAAATAAAGGTAAAAAGAGCTGCGGATTGGCTGCTATTTCTCTTATCATAGTTTATTACTGCCAGTGGCACAGTGCACATATAGCATCTCCCCAGAGAACAGTGCAGTTATGTCTGCATTTTGGACAACTCAAAGCTAGCTGAGCTGCTCAGCTTCTTCAGTCGAGCGCAGAGAATCAAACAGTCTTGTCCACAGTAACACAGTATGACGTGATGTTTTATTTCCAGCTGACAAGTGAAGGCCAGCAGTCCTCTCACAGCTTTTTATAAAAATCCTTTCACTGATGTTAGAGGGCTGACAAGCCACCAGCCGATATGCTTGTGTTTAGTTTTTCAGCTCTCAGAGGACATTCGAGGTTGGGTTGTGCAATAGCGGCGGCGCAGGTGTGTGGCTGAAGCTTTTTCTCTCCTCAGCAATACGACCTGCCACGAATGAACCTCAGCTCAGCCCAGCTAGTCTGCAAAAGTTACACACCCATTTTAGGCAAATAAATCATAACGTCACATGCATCCGTTAGTAAAAACACTACCTTCCTTTGTTTGCATTTTATTTTCTCAGTCATGTCTAACTGTTACTAGTCACTTTGGAACTTTCTTTTCTTAACAAGCCAAATATGTTCTTCATGACCAAAATAAAGACATTTTTCCTCCAGGTAACTTTTCAGTGTGTGGTTTCTCGTCCTGTCACTGGAGATGAGTGTGGTTGGGATGTGCAGCCGAGTGCCAGAGAGGTCTCGTAAATCACTTTGCAGAGGTTGCGTAAGGCGATCTCCTGAACGAAGATTAGTTGCCGGTCGATGGAACAAGACCCGAGGCTTCACTGTTAGACCTGCAGGCCCACACAGCATTTCTAACTGCTTCTACCTCACATATCTGAACTTTTCAGAATGTTGTTGGGGTTGTCAATAAAAGGACAAGGTCACATAAAAGCAAATGGATACTCATGAAAAAATAAGGGCACTTAAAGGAAGGGGTCGAGGATCGAAGACCACCGACTGGGTCGCACGCGGTCAGGATTTCTGTTGTGTAGCTTTCATTCCAGACCAACATGAAAAGTGGTCATCCATCCATCAATTTTCTATACCGCTTATCCGTCGGGGTCGCGGGGGGTCTGGAGCCTATTCCGCACACAGGGCTAACAAACAACCACACGCTCACACACGCACACCTACAGGCAATGTAGAGTTGCCAATTCACCTAATGTGCATGTTTGTGGGATTGTGGGAGAAAACCGGAGAAAACCCACACAGGCACAGGGAGAACGTGCAGACTCGGCACCAGACCGGGATTAGAACCTGGAACCCTCTTGCTGTGAGGTCACAGCGCTAACCACTGCACCACTGTGATCAATCAAACCTTAAAATCAATTGTGAACCGAACAGGGAGCCAGGACTGGGGTACCACTGATACACTCAGTGATACAAAGTACCACTGCAATAACTACAGCAACTACTGTTTCTGTACAACTGATATTGGATAGATAGATAGATAGATAGATAGATAGATAGATAGATAGATAGATAGATAGATAGATAGATAGATGCTAGTAGTAGCATTTTATTCCTGCCACTACTTTTACTTTCTATACTGTTTGCACCTGGCCGGAGGTGAATCGTGTGCCTTCTGCTGGGTGCAAATCCATCAGCTCTTACTAAAGAATCCAGCCTGAACCTTCATCGTGCTGCACAGACTCACTGTCATGCCTTCAGAGATGAATGCATGTCAGTCCTGAGCTGCCAGGTGCCGTAAACAAGCAGGCATCCCTGTTCTCAAGAGTCTGTCCTGCCTCTGCTCTGACTGACACATTCACATGTTTTTGATAGTCAAATCATCAGCGTTCAAGTTCCCACAGATCCTGTTCTGCCACGGAATCGTGTTCCACTCCCATTAGAAAGGGATGCTGCTGCAGAGGCCTCGGGAGGAGTCACATGTCGGTGGAACTTTGCATCCTGTGGCCTGAAAAGTTCACTTGGTGTTAGCGGACTTTGCCATCAGTTTTGAATCCTGGAAGCTCTTGATGTGGTTCAGAGTCTGACGGAGCCTCCTCTGCGAGTCGGCAGCAGCAGAGCGTCTTCATCTGAAACAGGTTCTCATTCGGTTCCCGAAAAGGGAGTTGAATACAGACAGTGAGGGCCACCCAAACCTTTATTTACTTCTACAAAAGACAAGCGGAGCTGATGTCATCCTCAGTGTGCAGTTTCAATGATCTTAGTCATTCAGTGTCTTTTAAATGGATGGTTAAGAGGCAGAATGCTGACAAATTAAATAAAGAAGGGAAGGTAAAGCAGGTTTATAAAGAACACGTGTGGTGGCGTAAGTTTAAAGGTACAACCAGGCTAATTCTCATCATGAAAATATCTTATGGTGGTTTTTATGAATGCATCTTTTGTAACTAGACAACGTTATGGAATTGACTGACTTTATAAATGGTGAATAAACTGTTTGCTGATGTAAAAAAAAAAAGGTTATTTCAAATCCACGATATTGAGTCCCAACCAGTTTATTTCAGCTCCACTCAGACACACCCAGAATTTGCTCCTATCAAGTCCACTGACTGCAAACAGCTGAGTGTGTGTCACTCCAAAGAGACTATATACAAGAATGTAAACAAACCAGTTTAGTGACCAGCACCAGCTTCCCAACCCTGTAAAGCTGAGAACAACAGTTAGAGTGTCAATTCACCAAAGTCAAGTCCATCTCAGCTGTAAATATTAGTATAAATGTATTTGCTGAGGGTAGACAGACAGGCTTCTGTGTTTACTTAAATGTAGCTGAATAAATTTTGATTCTGAAAAGCCGTGTCTTTTTTTGACTTGGTGTATATTTTTCCTGCTCTCTTCTATAACTCTTCTCTTCTTGCTCTCTTCTGCAACCACAGGAACTGGTCTCCCTTAGGCTAAGGTATGGCAAATATCCACACCTTGCCATTCTCAATTAACGCCCACATTTCACTGAACAAAACGGTTGTTATACTCTGCCATGATCCCCAAATAAAGTAATTCCACGCCAGTTTCAACACCCCTTTAGTCTGAGATCACGGCAGTCTCTCCTCCTGCTGCACACTGTGGCTCTCCTGTCTCTGCAAGCAGGTGACTGCAAGGACGCGCTGTGCGGGATCCGAGGAAACGCAGGAGGTTCCCCTCACAGCGCTGCCATTAAATTCTCGTCACGTTCGCGAGAAAGGCAGGAATTAGATCACCGTAGAGGGGCCTGAGAAGAACCCCAGTCCTCCCAGTTTGCCTCCACGCCTCTCACTCAGCTTCCTACATTGTCTTCTTGACTGACTCACCGCGCTAATCTCTTCAAGCTTGAGGACAGCATGACAGGAGGACCGAAGGACGGCGAAACGGAGGAGGTACACTGTGACTCCCATGTAGCTCTGTCAATATTTGTAGGTGTTTTAGCTGACACGGGAGCGGATTGTGTTCACTCATAACTGGCATTCATGAGAGAAATTTGCATGCTTTTCCAACTCCGGAGCGCCGTGTCTCAATCTTTATCTCTCTTTTTTTTCTGGCACCTGGTCATGAACGGGTCTCCCACACGCGCTGGGGGAATGTGAAGGACCACTGAGTATACATTAGCATGTCGGTGTCAGAGTTTGCCTGCTAAAATCTTTATTAACTAAACAAGCGGTTGCCGTTTTTACGCATAAAAGGTTTAAATTTCCGTGCGTAAAAGCGCAAAGGAGCGTACACCCACAGCCTTTTTTAGAATAGAAGAATGAATCGTGCGCACGCTTTATCACCAAGGAATCGAACCATATGATTGAGAATGTATATATGACAATGTGTTTGAAAAGACAGAATACGGCTGTGGGGACTGAAAGGGCTTTTACGCACTCAGTTGTTCAGCGATGGACGCGGAAACCCAACGCGCGTCCATATATTCACAAGTCAGACTTAGAGTATAGCTTCTACCGGCTTTTTGGTCAAGACCATCCCAAATATAGCTAGAATATAGCAAATATAGCTGGTAGGCGGTTGTTTAATATATGGATTATGCTTTTACGCATTGTTTCCATGTTCACAGAAACATGTTGAATCAACTGTGTGTCAGGTCAGAGTATTAGGTTTCTGTCCGGGTGGTGAGGACCCCTTGCGGCTGGATCGAGGGGTGTGGTGCTTCACTTTGTATTCATTTAAACCCATCCCTGTTTGTGGGACAGGCTGGTTACACGCAGCTCCAGCCTCTCTCCCTCTGAGCGCACTGTACACTCTCCCTCCTCCTCTCACTCTCTTCTTTCTCTGCCTCCTCCGGATCCCGACAGGAGTTTCTGCATTCGCCGTTCATCAGAAAACAAGGGAACATATACAAACCTAACAACAAAGACATGGACAACGACAGTCTGAACGAGAAGACGATGGAGGATGTCCACACCAAAGAGATCGATCTGGTCAACAGGGACCCAAAGCGCATAAACGACGACGTTGTCAAGGTGAGTCCAACCTGTGAACTTTTAAGCCTGCATTTTGGGGTTAAACGTGCAGCTGTTGTCAGTTTTCCCTTTATTTTAGAGGCCACTGAAAGCACAGCTTCATCAGAGTACCGGTTGGAGAGTTTGCACTTCACTGCTGCTCAGTGCAGCCGCCTGACAGTGGCTGCAAACTGAACTAAAACTGTCAAACTGCTGTAATGTGTGGATGTGCGTGTCAGAGGCGCACGGCAGTTCTTCTGCGCACTGTGGTCCCAGGACAGTTCCCCCTCAGTGACTTTCCCCTATTAGGAAGAAGCTTTGCAGAGGTATCGAAGCTCATTGAGGCGATACTGTGCCGAGTTATCCACATGTTGAAATGTGTGCGCGTCCGCACAAGCAGCACACTTGAAAACTTGAACATCCTCGCTGCAACGGAGGAAACATTACGAATTTCCTGTTGTTGGAACACAGATTTCCCACAGTCCTTGCTGCACACGCCTTGCTGTTGGGAGAGCTGAATTCTTTCCATGAGAGAGCAGCCTGGCCGCGCAAATAGCGAGCGTTTATTTTGTTTAAAGGAGTCGGCAGTGGGAGCGAGGCTGCTGCAGCTCAGCAGAGGCGCGCTGGGAGCCACCTGACGCGCCTGCAAGGGAGCGGGGAGCAGCAGCTGCCTCGGCCCTGACGCCCTCCTCTCCAGCTGGAGAAGAGTGGGGCCAAACGGCTCGCTGCGGGGGGCGGGAGGGCTCAGCTCTTTGAAATACCTGAACTGTGCCTTGTTAAAACAGGGAAACACCCAAGTAGCTGGTTAGCAGTCTGAAGGGATATCCCTCACCTCCTCCCTTCTTTCCTCCCATTCTAGTGCTCTCCTCCCTCCCTCTCTCCCTCCCTCCCTGCATGCCTGTAGCTCGCGTCAGTGGAGCAAATATGTATGTGCAGCTTTTTATTGGCTGCCGTCAGGTTCCAGATGACAACTGACAGCCTGGCATCAGTGATTCTCTTGTTTGGAAAGATGACCCCCGGCAGCAGTGGCAGAAGTCCTCTTACTGCTGGATGATTCAGAGAAGGATGAATCACGGCATTCTGATAAACAGAAAGGTGGCATGTGTGCATGCCTAAAACAAAGCATGTGTAAATCTACATTACGTATGGAAACAGCAGTCACAGGAAAGGTTCCACCAAATCCAGTTCGATAAACGTGAAGAACTGGATTTTCATTGGGATTTGTTAAAACGGGTTGTGTGTTCGATGAGAGGATGAGCTTCAGTCTCTGGGTTTTCTCTCCCTCCCGCCTCCCCTCCGCTGTGTCGGTGAGTCAGAGTCTCCTTCGGCTCTCAGAATAGAAGGCAGCTTTATGGCTGTCCCGCCCTCTCCAATCAACTGCACAGACGCTGCCGAAATGAACTGAACTCACATGTGCGTGCGCTGTAAAAAATGAAAGGCTGCGAGGAACCGTTAAGAATTGGAGGCCTTAATCTTGTGACTGTAATTACATTTAGATAAGAATATGACGCTATGTTCTGCTCACAGTGACTTTCTCTACTTTTGGTCCTCTGAGTGCATCTTTCTGCTTATACAAGGCAGGACATTTACTCTTTATTTTACACTATGATATCGTTACTGTTCCTTAAGTAAAATCTTCAGATCTAAGTAAAATCGAAGGACTTCATCGGCCCCCACAGAGCTAAGGAGCGCTGAGCTTCAGAATAAACGCAGATGAGCATGTGGCTTTCACAGTGAGCTGTATGCAGCAGCTCCGAGGTGCTTTGAGGTCAGTGAAAGGGTCGTGCTTTCCTCGTGAAAGGGGAAGCGTGTGATTGGTGTTCCCCCGTGAAAAGCACAAGCACGCGGGGAATCCCTTCCTGCAACCCACACACACACACACACACCACATACGACACTCACACGTAAATGTGTGTGCTGTGCATGCACACATACTGTGAGCAGTGTACGTGCACACACACACACACACACACACTGCATTCTCGTAATCAAAGGAGCACAAGCTGCTGTCTTGCAGCTGCTGCAGCTGGCCTCAATCACCTGGCCACATCAAATGCTCTCCATTGGAGACATGCATGTGGAGTTTGTGCCTCTGGAAGATCTTTATGTAACGGCGAGGAGGGTCAGTGGAGTAAAAATGCCCCCACAGGAGGACAGTTTGTGAGAGGGAGTTAAAACAAGTTTGAAATCTGGCAGAACGAATCACTGCAAAGCCTACGATTGGTTGACTCTGGATCATCCTGTCCAATCAGAGACGTCTTGTCATTGTCTGTGCTTTTATCACAATGAAATGATGATGACACTGAGGCGTCTTTATGGACCCTCTTTCAGGCTCGGTGCAGTGGGATTTGTTCTTATCCAAATGTCATGCGTCTTCAACTGAAGCGAAGCGTCTCAGATGACAACTTGTGCTGAATTTGTTGACTTGCATTCAGAGCTTCAATATGAGAGATGATAGGAATTTGTGGCCACTTTATTATTTTAAAGATTTATAAACCAGAAGTGCCTTTTTGATGCTGAACTTTTCTTCTTTTTCGATGTTGCTCACATACAGTATACGTTTCCACTGCCAATCATCCTTATCTGTGCCCCGGAGCAAACCAAACATTTCCCCTGACTACCAAAGCCTACCAACAAAAGGGTCCATTAATGTGCTACACTCTGACCTTCTCCTCCACAGACCCACTTTGTCTATTCAAGCATAGTTGACAGCCTGAAGATAGAGCTCTGGAAATAGCACACGGCCTTATTTACTCAATAATACGGTTGCCTTGGCGACTGCTCACATGCTGACCCTGCGACTCCAAGGTTTCGTACCAAACTCAGCATAACTTTGGTTGCTGCAGTAAAAGTCCACAAAGTTTTGATGCTTTGAAAGTTTTTCATGCTTCACATGCTTGTGTTTTAGGACTCGGCCTGAAATTATGGATTTCTGTGACCTTCATCTTCAAAAACAACCCTGATTTGATCAAAAATCTTCACTGCTGAGCAAAAGAAAAGTTGGACACCTCAGTGGAGGGTGATTCTCTTCCTGTTCCTGTCAAAATCCAAGTTAAATGTGTATATAACAAAATAAAACCCCCTAAAGTAACACATAAATCAAACAGATTCTTGAAACGGTAAAACTGAAGGTGATGATTCTTTTACACTCTGGATATTAAAGTGCCAAACCTCGGCTAACAGTGATGGTTTTCGTCAGAACAGCATTTAGAAAACAAAAAGCACCAAAGAGCTTCAGTCAGAACTCTGCTCCGTCCTGCTGTGGTCGGGTTTGGGCCTCTCAGCAGAAGGCCTTCATTTAGTCTCAATCAAAGTTCTGGAAACTGGAGCGCAGTGGCTCCACTTTAAAATTTGTAGCTGTGGAAAAATTAAATTGACGCCGCGCTGCTTTTTGTGGTTGCACTCACATTTATATTTTAAGGCTGCACTGAGCTCCGCCAGTCGGTGGCTTGTGAGGAGTAAAAGAATTGGACTTACAAGCTTACATGTAACTCAGTTGGCATATTTGAAGAGCTCTGTTCCAAAATAACACGTCCAGGATTGGAAAAACATGACATCTCTTCTTACATAATGAATCACAGCTTGAAATCAAGCCCAAAGATGTGCGTCCATCCTGTGTCTGCACTCTCAGTATTATAAAGATTTTGAAGGAATGAAGTGTGTTTTCATCAATGGTGAAATACTACATGGTTATTTTGTGAGTTTCATGAATATGTTTTATAAGTAATTCTCTTATTTTAGTGAGACAACCTGTCTATTCTTTCTTGTTTCAAGTCACTCACAACACTTTCTTGAGATAATGTGATTTCTTCTTGAAAATGGATGCTGCTCTTACAGATTTGCACAAAGTTAAAGGAATTCTTACTTTTGGAAAACGCACAGTTGTGTATAAAACTCATGCTGTGTTTTATGGGGGCACATGAGTCGGACTGACTCAGCCAGCCATGCAAACACATAAGTCCCCATAAACCCACGTTTTCACACTACGCTCCACACTGTTTTTACTTCATTAGTGAGCTATTTACCTTCAGAGGGTCAAGCCAACTGCTAGCTTGTGTCCAGTCTTTCCGCTGCTAAGCTAACTGCTTAACTTAATGTTTATATATGAATATTTAACACACAGATACGATTTCTACCTAAAGAAAGCACATAAGCATTTCTTCTTCTCCTAAGATGGAGAGTGCAGACTTGTTCCGTGTAAACGAGGAGGAAATATGTCATGTTTAAATGTGGATGGATGGAATTAGAAAAACAGGATTTGATTTCACTTTCCTGTTGGTATCACGTTGAGGCTCAAGCCTCAGTGTCTGCTCTGCAGCTTGTTTAAGTGGGCATCACGTCTCCCAAACAGTGGATACCATCTCTGTGTTTCGTTTTTCCGTTTCACTGTCAGCGTGACACTGGATAATATCCACATGACTTACTGATATTACAGCCATTAGACCTCAAAAGTCCAACTGTCCTGTGTGACGAGACACAGTCTCCAAGTAACCGTAATATAAATATTGACTCTGCGCTCAGACGCCTGTGGAGAAGATGAAGAGGGCGAGTCTTCATTGTGTTCACGGTGTGCGAGTTGCCACTTTTCCCTCTGATCCCGAGGTCAGCTCAGCAGGGATGGTCTTACTCAGGCCTGACAGACGTGTTTACACTGGGAAGAAGTGATCTGGTGGAGGGAGGGAACCGCCGATGGCCTGTCAGTCGAACTCTGTGGTACAGGCAGGTCTCCTTCTTAGGATTCTCCGTCGAAGAACTTTTCTTGAGTTTCTTAGAGGAGAGCTTTTTGTGTTCTTTGTCCACACTGTTTTTTCCACTCCACTTAAAAACAGACATGTGAAACGCATCACTTCCTCCGCACCACAGCATTTGTCCTGCTAAAGATGTACCACACACGGAGTGTCTAAAACAGCTGAAGTGGATGTTTGTGGGACCCTTGATTTGTCGTAATACCAAACTGTGACCTTCTGTCTTTAAACCACTCAGCACAGGAAGACCTTACTATGTTTTATTGGCCTCATCTGCCCCATCTGTGGTCATAATTTAACTTAAGAATTACTGAGGATTGCACTGTTTAATTTCAAGGTTGGTCCAAATTTGACCTCAGAAGGAAGGACTGTCTGTCTATCTGTCTGTCTGTCTGTCTGTCTGTCAGTGAGCATAGCGATCAGCAGTTTGGGTGGGGCAGTTTGTTGGCGGTTCGACTGTGTACCAGTCACTGCGAGGAGGGGCAGAAGTAAATCTTGTCAGGATTCCCACCCTTCTGTATTAGCAAACCAACATTTCTACAACAGGGACTGAGGAGCTGATTTATGATCAAATAATGAGTTCAGTTCTGAGGGACTATAAAGTCTGTGTGAAGGTTTCGTTAGCACCATCTCAGGACTCTTGTGAAATACTGTGAGCTGCAGTGAAGGCATTTGACAAGTCATAATTATGAGTCAAATGTGAATGTGTCTCCGTGTACTGGACAGTATGGGTCACTTTCAGTGCATGACAAATCGTACTTACCTCTCGTCTTATTAATCTGTGGTAGTTTTAATTTAATGAGTGAGATTTCTGCAGGGAATTAATGAAAGTTGGATTTTCGTGCTCAAAGCTTTGAAGAATGGAAAAAATGGCTTATGGCTTTGTTTTAACTTAACACATTAATTACAAATACTGTATCATTGGTTTGGTTTGCTCTGGGGCAGATCTTCAGGTTGTAAAGAATCCTTTTGTTTGGTTGAATCGTTTCTATTTGTTACGGAGTGAAGCCATTAGTCACCACTGTTGTCTTTATTTTGCCTGGTGAATGAAAGTCTGAAATGCACTGCAGTGATTCTAACAGTAAAGTCCAGCTAAAATGTGCTTGCAGATTAGTCACAGTTGTTTATACTGTAACTACTGAAGCCTGTAGTTGTTGAGGTTAAATGTGTTCATGTTGCTGTGTTTGTATAGTGATGTGGTTTCAGCGTCTTGCATTATGTGGCAGCTCCTTCTCACTTGATGCTTCAAGTGCTCTGGTCAGTGGCTGTCGGGAGCCCTACAGCATCACTTCTACCTGTCAGGTACAGAAGTACAAAGAGTGAGACAAGTCAGAGTCAGCAGGTGATGAGGTCGGATGGGTCAAATGCAGGAGCTTCCTGCAGGAAATCAGTGTTCGAGTCCCATGTGTAATTAATTTCTTTATTTTAAATCTACACTTTATAGACAAAAGTATCCAGAAACACCTCTTTATGGGCTCGGCTCCTGACTTCCAGTGAAGGGAAATCTTAATGCTTCAGCATACCAAGACATTTTGGACAATGCTATGCTTCCAACTTTGTGGCAACAGTTTGTTGAAGGCCCTTTTCTATTCCAGCATGACTGTGCCCCAGTGCACAAAGCAAAGCTCCATAAAGACATGGTTGGATGAGTTTGGTGTGGAAGAACTTGACTGGCCCACACAGAGTCCTGACCTCAACCCCATCCAACACCTTTGGGATGAACTGGAACGGAGATTGTGAGCCAGGCCTTTTGGTCCAACATCAGTGTGTGACCTCACAAATGCTCACACAGAAACACTCCAACATGTTGTGGAAAGCCTTCACAGAAGAGTGGAAGCTGTTAGAGCTGCAAAGCTGTCTGTGTGTTTAGAATACAGTGTCATTAGATTCCCTGTTGGTGTCATGATCAGGTGTGTCAATACTTTTGACTATGTTTGTATGTAGCTATTGTAAGGCATTTGTTGACTACATCTTTTGATATGGGTCACAGGCAGAGTGGTGCTGCCGAGGCACCAGCTAAAGGGGATCACGATGAGCAACAAACAAAGACACTTTTAGATGAAAATATCTTCCTGAAGTGTTTTAACATTCTCTCACTCTCCTTCCCTCCTCAGGTAGACTTTGAGGATGTGATCGCCGAGCCTGCGGGGACCTACAGCTTCGACGGCGTGTGGAAGGCCAGCTTCACCACCTTCACCGTCACCAAGTACTGGTGCTACCGGCTGCTGACGGCGCTGGTCGGCATCCCCCTGGCGCTGGTCTGGGGAATCTTCTTTGCCATCCTCTCCTTCATACACATCTGGGCTGTGGTACCGTGCGTCAAGAGCTACCTGATCGAGATCCACTGCGTCAGTCGCGTCTACTCCATCTGCGTGCACACCTTCTGCGACCCGCTGTTCGAGGCCATGGGCAAGTGCCTCAGCAGCATCCGAATCCGCACGACCAAGGAGGTGTAGCATCCGCAAAGAGGAGGAGGAGGATTAACGGAAAGAGGGGAGGGTGGAAGGGGGGGCGCGAGCCACACAGATGGAGGGAAAAGTCAGAGAAAAATAACTGTGGAAAACGAGAGGTGACTTTTCCGGAGCTGGGCGGAGGTTGTTTGGAAGTGAAGGGGGGTGGTCACCTGACTCCGCCTTTTTCCACCAGCTGTTTTTTTCTCTCCAGTGTTGGTGTAACCAAACGGGTGGGCACAGGGAATCAAAGGGTCGTTCTCCGGGGTTTTTGCTGTTGTTTTTTTTGTGTTCTCTAGTTTTGTTTTTCTCTTCTTCCCTGTTAACTTTAACCAAGCAAGCAGCCGAGCTCCATATGTGTTTTCTGTTAGTTTTGCCACATGATGTAAATTCCTTCTGTTCTTACTGTGGAGAGCTTATCATGTCGATTGATTCATGTGAAGAGGGGATGTCGGGGTCTCCTCTCGGGCTTATTTGTGTTTTTGGGTCGTTGTGCAGGGCGGGATGGGGTCAAAGCGCTGCCAGATTCTCTCTGACTCAGCAAAAACCAAACAACTGCACGGGCCAACCAGCACAGCAACACCCCTCCTGTCTGCCCTCCATGACCTCCACCCTCCCCCCCCGCCTTCACCGGGCTTTCCAGCAGTCTCACACACTGAACCTGCCCTCGTTCCTGCATGCACCTGCGTCCAGCACCTTGCCGTCCGCCGCCGCCACCAGCCTTTAGTAACACAGAAATGTTCTCGGCTCACTCGCTCTGTGCATCAGCTTCTTACTTCACCTCCACCTTCATCCGCCTTATCCTCATCATGTGTGACAGAGAATGTTAGAATTTGAATTTTTGCAAGAACTTGAGTTTCCAGATCAGTTTCATTTTGTCAGTGAACTGCACGCCACCAAAGCTCAGCAGCGAATGATTTTATTTTCTGTGAATATGAAGAACTTTGAGGGGTTAACTTCAGTTCTGTCGTTTCAGCATCCTGTATGTACTGTATGGCTGTTTAACAGAAAACGAGACTGAGGCCTCAATCCAGTGCGCTAGTCTGTGGCTAAGTGCTGTTAGTGAAGAGCACATGAAGATCTCCTCTCTGTATTGCAAAGGTAGTAGGATACAAGCAGTTACTTTTGCACACTCTGCACACATAGTTAAAAACGTGCAGTACGTCCACAGGTCAGCGCACTGGAATCAGACAATGTGAGGTGGAACGTGTGAGTTTGGATGCATTTTTATTTGTCATCTGGTTACTGTTTTTGCACCCTTTTTTTCCCCTGATTAGTTTGTTCTGCTGCCTTGCTTCTCGACTGTGGACACGATGCCGAAAAGCATCAAAGCGATGCCTTCCCGCCCCAGAGATGGGTGAGGGCGGAGATGTTCGGGTGGGGTGTGTTTTAATGAGACGTTAAGCTCACTTTGACTCTGTCACCTTCGGTCTACCTGCTGCCTTCTCACAGGGATGGTAATATCATAGCACCTGCTCTTTGAAATGAGTGTTTTTAAGCTCTAAAGGTGATATTTTTATAAGAATTTTTTTCCCTTTCTTGCTTTTACTGTACAATATCACGCTGTGCACATTAAAATTTAATATAACACAGTGTGAATTCGTTTGTTTGTTTTTTATCCACAGTTTCTTTACCAGCATGGATAAAGTGATCGCTAACGTGCACCAGTGGATTTTCTACTCGTTTTTTAGGCTGCTTTCGCAGTAGATGCTTGCTGACTGGTTTCATTCATCTGTACTGCAGGACCCAGTCAGTTGAAGCTACTTGTGGAAAATGTAAAAAAAAAAAAAAAAAAAAAGAGCTGAAGAATAATTTCCAGCTGCGGTGCCCTCCAAACCCCGTGGAGTATCTGCAGTCCGATGCCCGTAGTGCTGCTCTCAGGCTTCTTTCCAAGCCTGGCACAACATTTCCATGGTTACTTGAGAAACAAATAAAAGCGCTGGGCAATGCTCATGAGTCGGGTCTCTTGACTATTCAAGTTAATTTACACCAAAAGCAGCCACATAATTATCCAGCCCAAGGCAAGTCTGGACTCTTAGTGTAAACCGTATTGTTCGACAATAACATGTTGAGGATGAAGTCAGGGCAACCTAACAGTGGTTCATTGTTTTAATCTTATGGGGGGGCGGTTCAAGGATGCAGTGGATACAATAAAATGTTCTCCCTGTTTTAGAGTCACAGAGCTACATGAAATGGCCAAAAGTAAGCGGACAACCAAACGTTACAACCACATTTCCAAAAACAAAGCCTCCTCTCTTCTGGTTTCAGTTTTTCTGTGAGTTTTTATTCCCAGGCTGAGGGAATTTGCTCCCATTCAGCCACAAGAGCAGTCGGGTCAGGCAGCAGCGCTGGGCGATAAGGTCTGGCTCTCAGCTAGCGTTCCAGCTCATAGCAAACGTGCTGAAAGGAGCTGAGGTCAGGTCCAGTTCTTCCACAGCAAACTCAGGAAATCAGTTTTTTATGGCCCTGGCTTTGTGTGTGGTCTCCTGCAAGGTGTTGTTTTTCGCACTGTGGAAGCGTGTATTTAAAAATGTCATTTTAAGCAGTTTAATTTGCCCTTATTGTAACTGAAGAGCCCAAAGTGTGCATAAACAAAATATCCATCCACTGCACAGTAAATAATACTTAAACCAGTTTCCTAAACTGTGATAAAATTCATGGTTCAGTTTAGGAGACAATATTGATTTCTACATCATGTACATTCACATATCCGTGCAATTTTTTATTATTTTATATGTTCATACACAATAAAACATTTATAGATTAACAACAGAGTCCCAACTTCAGAAACAGGTTGAAATTGTCTTTTTGTGCAGCTGAAGGAATATGTTTTGATCCTGGAGAGCAGAGGACCTTCAGTCCTTCATCCTGTGGAGGCTTCTCAGCACCCAAAACATGAAAACCAGAACCAGTCTTCAGTGCAGACGGAAACCTGAACCCTGAGATGCTAAAGCGTCCTGACAGCAACACATCTGGGCTGAACCGCAACAGAAACCTCCTGAGCAGGATGACAGAGGAAAACCTGCTCAGTCCAGAGGAGCGAAGCAGACGTAACGGGAGGACAAGAGGACACAGAGACGTGTCTGTCTCTGTGACCCGGGACAAACACGATGAGGAGACACCACCAGCCGCTGACTCGGTGCTCCTCTGCGTGGTGGCAGGTTTGTCTGTCCTGTCAGATATCAGCTGGGAGTCAGAATTAAAGGACCATGCCTGCACTTTCGTCTGTTTTTACCAAAGTCATTGTCACAGTTATTTTTCAAAACAAGCTGTTGTGTTTCAGATTTGTGGAAGTAATTTTCCTTTCAAGCAGCTACTGGCTTCCATTCATTCACACACCCTGTTGACAGCTCAGCAACTTAAACATGTTTTCCAGTCATCAACCAATATTGATTAGGGGTTATGAAAAGATCGGTTTCTGCATAAAATTCCTGGCTCTGTTGTCTCAAACGTGCATGAAAAAGTCCTCATGTCTCCTTAAAAATGCCAGGTTTTGTTGCAGCAGAGACGAGTTGAAAAAGTTGGCTGAAGGGGTCTTCAGCGGTGGTCTCGTCCTCGTTAGCCGCCTCTCGTGGATTTCAGCTCACACACATGTAATCTGAAGGGAATGTGATGCCGCTGCAGGAGTGCTGATATCATACGTCTGAGGCAAAGTTAACATGTTCAGGGTTTGCAGAAACACTCAATGCCAACTTTTTGTTCGGGCATTTGAGCGGATTTGTTTTCATTTCATCCTGAACAGTAGATGCATGGAATGAGATGGAAAACACATCCAAAACTCTAAGCAAAATATGAAGTGTCATACGTGATCTGCAGAGATGCCGGCTTTGGCCTTCACATCTTCTGATCTTTGGGCTTGTTGGTGGTTTGGATGTCTGAACTTTCCCCTCCTGAAGAGAAATTCCTGTTTGATCCTGTTCTCTCTGTGTTTGCGGGGTTTTCTGCCAGCTCACAGACCTCTGCAGGTCAGGGGGATTAAAGACTCCAAACTGACAATAAATGTGAGCATTAGTGTCTGGATGGGGATGTGCTGGGCCTGAGGCTGGGGTAGGAGCTGATCCTCGGTGTTATCATGCTGCAGCAGCCTGTGATTACAAATAGAAATGAGGCTGAGCGAAATGAACGTATGATCTTTGCGGAAGAATTCAATTCAATTCACTTTTATTTAAAGTGCCAATTCATAACAGTTATCTCAAGACACTTTACAGGTGTGTAAACAACAACAACAACAATGAAATGTTTTACATCTAATGTTGTTTCACTATTTTGTTCTGTCTTCTCTTCACTCACGTTTGAGATACTTGCCTCAATTTTTACGATGCAACGGCTCCCTCTAGTGGGTTAAATTAACAATTCCATATGCAGTCCATGTGACCAAAAGTATGTGGACAGCCAAAAGTGGATTGTGGGTATTAATATGACTATTGAAACCTCCACTCTTCTGCTTTGTCTAAAATATCATGGTGCTCTGTGGTATTTAGATTTATTCTTATTCACTTACTTACTCTCTTTACTTACTCTCCTTACTCACTTTCTTTCTTCCATTTATTTCAGCTTTCAGTTTCATGTTGTGGCATCGATGTGCTTAAGATCCGTTTAGGACTGGGAAAAGATCAAGTTTTGCCTTAAAACCCCCAACACAGCAGTTTCAGCTGCTTGAGTCACCACAAACGCCTTGAAAACATCCCAACATTCATTAAAATGATGCGGTTTGTTGGTGGGTTGAAGTGGGCTTGTGAATTGCGTCTAAATTGTAGATCTAAAGCTTCTTTAATTACACAAATCTACCTCGCTGCATGTAGCATTTTTCGCATGCCTGTTTTACATATTAGATGACAACAGGTTTTTCCATTTTAATGAGTCATGGAAAGGACAAGAAGTCCAAATATTCTTGAACAAACTGGACCTCTAAAGGCACAGAGTAATTATTTTAATTGCTTTAATTTTGCTGTGAGTGATGAGAGGTTTTCCCATATTTAACATCAATTAATCAGAGCTGATATTTTTAAGAGAGCGCAAGCAAAGTGTTGACTGCTTTATCTGCTCTCTCCAACATGTTTTATCACATGTTAGGCAGATGACTCACTTCCAAAGAGTCAGATAGCAGTCAGAGAAGAAACATCAGCTAGACGTGACATTGACTGAGTCTGTGTCAGTAGTGCTGGTCAGAGGAAAGTCAGCTGACACAAACACTGTGGCTTTTAACCACCTGGAAGGCTGCACATTCAGCAGCTGCTTCCTCTCAGGCACACGAGACACAGCAGCGATTGGTCAGCGAGTTGTCTGTGATTCTGTGTGATTTGTTGCTGTCAAAATAGCAGCAGAGACGCTCATCTTCCCTGAAGATGGAGCTGAAAGAAGATACCAAACAGCTTCACACAGCCACACTTCAGCTCCGTCAACTTTTCGTAGTTCAGGTCTTCTGAGGTCAGGGCCCTGACCCAGTACGACTGCCCCGCTGTAGGACTGCTGTTTTTGGACAGTTTATATATGAATTTTAACTTTGCCTTGTCTAAGTTCACTGCTAATGTGCATGCTGTGTTTGCAACCCACCTGCCAGAATTAAAAGTCGGCCCTGCATGCTTCTGCACACGAGGGATGTACTGAAATGTGTTCAGACTATCCAGTTCGAGTCACAATCTTATGTCATGCTTAAAGGGGAATTCTGGTATTTTTAAACTTGGGCTCAATATTAACATACTGTAAATGATTTACATTAACCAGAAGTTTTGAAATTGGTCCATTTGATCACTTCAGCCCTTTTCAATCAGAAAACTTCAAATCGTTTTAAAAAATGGCCGAACGAGACCTGTTTCAGTTCATTCTGAAGCAGAAAGTGTTTCCTCACCTGTCTGTACTGATCCACAGCCACCAGCTTCTCTTGTTGTGTTTGTGTGTCGTCAGTGTGCAGCCTGTAGATGGTGGCTCACAGCCATCAGTGGGCGCTGACCGACCGCATGTTCATCTGCAGCCCAGAGGGGCTTCGGCCTTCTTGAGTCTCTTAACGGACATCTGCAGCTGAAGCCGGTTTCTCGGCTCAGATCCCACACACTGCCCTCTGTGTTCTCCAGCATGTCCTCTTTATTTGGTTTCAACAAACAAACCCTCGGGGAAGCTGCTGCTGTCCTGGTTTGCCCTCAGCTCGGGCTCAAGCAGCTCTCTGTTTGCCTGCAGGGCATCACGTCTGCATTCACACAGAAATGAGCAGATCTCGTTATCTCCGTCAGATCTTACCCTTGGCACAACGAGTCGTCTCCTCTCTTTTCACTGTGTATGCTGTACCTCATTTTGTCACAGGATTCCTGAAAAGTAAAGTACAAGCCTAAAGTTGGAGAAGTGACACCTCAGGTGATTTCTGAGGCCTCCTGTTGAGCAGAAAAGAACATTTCCTGGGTTTTTTTGCACCACTTGTGTAATGCTCTATGCTGTGTTTTACTTGTTCCTCAGTTGTGTTCAGTTTGCTTTGTTCTTTGATACATTTACAGAAGCTCGTTTGTAACCGGACTCGTAATGAAAGCAAGACTTCACAGACAGACAAAGGGAAAATCCCTCCACTGAACCTTTCAGAGGGGTCAGTCTGACTGCTTTTTGGCCTCACGCTCTGTCAGCTGCTACAGCAGTGAATAGCAAATATAATGAAGCGTACGATGACATCAAGCAAGAGGAAGGCTGGCACAGATCCGTCCCCTCAGGCTCAGGGTCCGCCACGTCAGCCCTTTCCAGATGTTCCTCCCCCTCTGCACACCTGGTTCTCCGTAAGTCAGCGAGTGCACTTCCTGTGAGGATACATCACTTTGACCACGCGTGTTTGAGACAGCGTCATACAGGAGATCTCACAGGGGGAATCTGTGACACATTGTTTTGTTCTGATCTGATCCGATCAGACCACGTTTCCCAGAGATCCCAGAGTCAATCGGCCTTTTGCTCACATGATGACTGACTGATGAACTTTGCTTTTCTGATTGTTGTTTGGGAAGCAAATTGTGTCATCTCAAAGCAAAATAAATGCTGCATGTTTGATAACTTGTGTGGTTCCCTGACGATGTGATAGAAAAGAGTTGGCAGCAGTTAATTAATTCTGAAACGGCTGATGGGGAAACACCGACACCCTGCAGTCTGGACCAATCAGGTAACTTCATCACTAATTCAGTGAGTCACAGACGACTGCTTCTGTCTGCTTCGTTCTCGCAGCCCAGCAAAAACTTTTGCGTTTCTCTTCACTCTTCACTGAATATTTACTGAAGAAGATTTTTATCACCTGCGTCGTTGAAACTGCTGTATTGACTTTGCAGAACAAAACTCTATTGTTCTGAACACTGGCTGGTTGTTGTCTTAACACCTGATGTAAATGTGTGCTGTGTTCAATGTTGACTTGTGCATCTTTTGTTAAGTTACAGACTAACAGAAGAAGACGAGCAGCAGGCTGCGCATTGAATTAACAAGTTAACAAATCATGATGACATGCAGAAATAAGGTTTTAATGGACATAATTTTGCACTGAAAGTGTTGATATTCAGATGACAAGAGGTCAACGGGGAATCTTGAATTTCCCTCGGGATCAATAAAGTATCTATCTGTCTGTCTATCTATCCTGCTTCACTGGGAAGGTTCAGTGTTGGTGCACTGGGGGCTCCGGGTTTCCACATCACACTTCTTGTAGACCAAACATCAGACCAGGTTTGACTCCCAACCGATTTGCGATATCACACATCGTGCTCTCGTCGCTGGCTTTTCAGCGAGCACGGACATTCCTCTTTGAGCGGATGAGCGTGAAAACAGCCTTTTAGTGTCACACTCTGCACATGCGTTATTGTGCACAGCTCCAACGTTCAGCTGGAGCAACAGGGAGGAAAGTCTCCTTTCAGCTGGAGGGGGGCTGCAGCAGATTACTGTGTGCGTTCAAATCAGATGCTGGGCAAGAAGAGGCGATGAAACTTAAATATATAGTGTGTGCTGAGGGAAAAAAGGAAATGCACGCACAGCAGAGAGTCCAGATGTCGTGCTGTGATTTCACTGGCACTTGAGTGTGGTTTATTTTAGTCGAAGCTTCCACAGATAAACAACCAGGACGGGACAGTTTAAGAGCTCTCAGACGCTTCCCATAAACACTTTGAGACGAGATGGACGCAGCAGAGGGAGGTGGAACAGCCTGTGTATAAAAAGAAGATTTCCCTTATCATATGTACCTGTAGTTTGATGACATTACATTGCACACAGGAACAAGGAGGAAGAGAATATATCTGTTGCAAAGGCCAACAAGCAAAATCACCTGCCCTGTGAATCTCAAGCTGAGTTACTTCACCTACTTGGAAACAAACGTCTTCCAGGTTCTGAAATCCTTGGTGTCGTTCTCAGTCAGTTTGAGACTCGTGTAAATATTTATCACATCTTAAGAGCTGAGAGTGTAAAATGTCTCGTCACAACCATGTGGTCTAAGAGAGTTAATACCACCTCTTCTTCTTGTACTTATTCCTCCGCTGATGGTCCTGATAAGAGCCGAGACTCGATCGGTGACAGACCAACAGATACTCACAACAGCTGCTTACCGCCTGGCAGGTTTCTGTCTGCTGCATTTCCTGTAACGTATGAGATTTTAATCTTTTGATTTCCTTTTTCATTAGGAGTGTCTTTCTCAAACACACAGGTAGTGCGAGATGGAAGCGCTGATCTCTCCAGACATGAAAATATGGAGTCCAGCCTTCCAGCGTTGGAAGGCGGTCAGATGGCTGGCAAGCCAAAAGGTGACAAAACATTCAGTCAAGGCAGGAAACAATGCGACCACTGAAAGCCAGAAAGCTACATGGCACAAAAATCAAATGAAATCAAATTATATGAAGGATCCGGAGGCCTTAGTCTTTATAGTTTCATAAATTTTCATCCAACACATCCTGAGTTAAGGCAAACTGAAACTTCCATAAGCAAATATGTTAAACATTAACTAAATGCCTGTCAGAGTGCATATTAGTAGCACACTGATGCAACAGTCTGCCTGACTCGAATCTACACCCAAAGGTGTTGGATGGGGTTGAGGTCAGGGCTCTGTGTGGGCCAGTCAAGTTCTTCCACACCAAACTCATCCAACCATGTCTTTATGGAGCTTTGCTTTGTGCACTGGGGCGCAGTCATGCTGGAATAGAAAAGGGCCTTCAACAAACTGTTGCCACAAAGTTGGAAGTATAGCATTGTCCAAAATGTCTTGGTATGCTGAAGCATTAAGATTTCCCTTCACTGGAAGTCAGGGGCCGAGCCCTGAAAAACTGTTCCATACCACACCTGAATTCGATAACAAAGAGGTGTGTCCCAGTACTTTTGTCTATATAGCGTAGATTGGTGTCAAGCAGATTCAGGAATTAAGGAATTAAGCAGAAAAGGTGAAGATTTTCAAAATTCATGTACTCTTCCCCAGCAACAAAAGAAATATTGAATTTTAGTATTTTTTCAGCAAGATTTAGAGCTCATACAACAACTCAGCAGGCTTCTTTAACAACACTGACTCCCTGATGGAAACACTGAGCTGCTCTGCCGTTAAGAGTTACTGCACTGTGCACAAAAGCATCAGCTAAAAATCCTCCCTTGACCTGCTGCTTTTTTCAACGTAACCTTTTACGGAGCATTTCGTCGTTATCTGTCATGAACTGTAAAGATCCTGCTGAAGAAGCCTGTCCGTGGAGATACACAGCTGAGTGATGAAGGCAGCACACACTTAATCACCGCTCCGTCCATGAGCTAAAGGAGCTGCGAGAGGTTAAAGAGTCCATCGGCAGAATGAAGCAGCCGAGGCCTCCGACTGGTCAAGAGCATCAATCACAGTTTACTGTCCGGCTCAGCAGTTAACCAGGGTTTGTATTGACCCTGCAGGTGATAAATAACCTCTGTTGGACCAGGTTTAGGTGCCCAGGAAGGGCTGACAGAAATGGTAAAATCAAGACTGAGTGCAGTGCTGCTCCTCCCTGATAATCACTCGCTTTTGTCTGTGAGATTACTCACTTCGCTCTCTGTTCGGTGGCTTGGGGATTAGCCTGACCTGAAGCTCCCTGCAGGTCTCCGGAGACCTGCAATGTCTGTTCACCTCAAGCACCAGCAGATGGCGCCATGATAAGTCAGATGCCTGAAGCTGCGGTAGAATTTAAAGGATCAGTCCACCTACATGACCTTTAAAAAAAGTATTTTCTCCATCAGTTTAAGCAGTGTTTAGTTGTACTGATTTTACATGAACAGTTTTGGAGATACACTACATGGCCAAAAGTATGTGGACACTCAACATCCATTTGTGACTGTTAGACATCTCGTTTCAAGACCAAGACCATGGGCATTAATCTGAAAGAGCCTCCACCCTTCCTGTTTCAGGCTTCTCACCAGATTTTGGTCTGATCCACAAATCAACAGCATAATTCATTTCCCGTTAAAGTCTGTGCAGCTTTTTACAGTATTTTTTTCTTTTTAATTTGGTTGAACTGACTCTTTAACGCCACTTCACGCTCTCACACATTACACAGCCGAGTCCATTTCACCACGTTTGGTTGTTTTTTGTTGTTGTTGTTGTTTAACCTCAAACATGTACACAAAATAGGAAGTGCGTAGTTGTTGTTGCGCTGCAGGTGTTGCGGTTGCAGGATGCTGATCGTTCCTGCTGCACGTGTCATCCTTCAGGGTTCCCACATTCTGCATGCCAGCAGTGTGAGGTTCACCACCAAACCAACCTTTCCCTTCTTCTTCTTCTTCTTCTTCTTCTCCTCCTTCTGCTCCTGCTGCTCCCCACCAAGGCCATGACCCGAGCCAAAATGGTTTACTACCACAGGAGCCACAGGGACACACCCCTCGGGTATGCAGTCAGACACACACCCTGCGTCAGACACACCCCTTGGCAACTGCGTCAGATTTACCCTGAGGTAAGGCAAAACACAGTTCCTCTCACAAACACACACTACAAAGAGCGAAGGAGCGTGTTGTGAAACTTCTGGCTCGTCGGTGAGAAGTCAGAAAGGCGCTTCAAACAATAAGCTTTTATAAGAGGACACATTTAATTAAATTACATGAGTATATTTTGTGACATTTGTTTGATGCTCTCATCCAGATTTTATTCAAATAAGCGAGCAGGTAAAAGCACTTTTAAAGTCTGTGAATCTAAGAGAGTGATTCAACATTATAGATATTTATTCACAGCATTCCTGTCAGAAAATAGTCCTGCATACTTTTACACTTCAGTTTTAGATTAAACAAACAAGATGCAATATGTTAACTGTTGAGCAACCTTACAGGACAGAGCCTGGTTGGCTTTTTCTACCTGCTCTACCCGAAACTGCTTGTCCACACTGTTCTGTAAATGAAGATTGGTCTTCAGTGGAGATAAAATGAAGGCTGATGGCGTGCAGTGACAGTTTAAGGGCTCTCAGAGGTAACAGCGTCGTCCTCTGGGAAATCAGGGAGATAAGAGCGGAAATGCTGACGAACTGTCCAGAAAATGTCTCTGCGTGAAGTCAGAGATGATCAGCTTCAGTTCTGAGAATGAAGGCATCGGTTGGCTGTTCTTCTGGACTGACACTTCAGCTCGCTGAAACACCTCTAACCTCCACACACAGAGTGATGTGCCTCTTTTTACACTGACGCTGTCACAGATTCCATCACATCAGTCGTCCTGCCACTTGAACACACTCATTCGCTGACTGCTCGTCTCATTAAACCTTCACATGTCAGAAAGGGAGTGCAAACAGCCGCCGTGCTGCTCCTCAGCAGCTTCGTGCCTATTAACTCTCCATCCACACTCTGTTATCAGTGTTTCCAGTCTTCATTCCAACTGCCCTCCATTCAGGAAGTGGGACAAAGGAATTTTTTGTGCTGGCCGTCGTGAATCATAGCTGAGACACACACACAGTTGGTTTAGCCTTTATAACTTAGCTCATTATTTATGGCTGAGTGAGTCGTTTTAGCATGACAACCAGTAGTCTGACTCACTGGGGTGCTGGAGGAGAATCAGGTGGAAGCTGGAGAAGAAAGAAAGACCTTCCTTCCTTCGTGTAGCCTACGTGACCTTTTCTGTGGCTTTTGTTTAATTCTGAACATTTAGAGAGCTTTAACGGTCAGCCAAGGGCACATTAGTAGCCTATGTTGAGCCATAAAACATGTTTTATGAATGTCTGAGCCACTTTCTTCAGAGCCTGTCTCAAGAATAACTGAATGTGGTGGATAAATCCCTCTGAACCTGTTGGGTCGTATGGAATTTACCCCAAATATACACAAATCAAACTCTAAAACAAATTAATCAAAGTAATGTAAGTTCTCTGGGGCCATAAAACAAGCCATTAAATCATACATAAGAAATGAAAACACGGCTTTTCTTTGAACGTCTAACTGATTGTGTTCTAATTGGTGGGTCGGTGCCGAATGATAATCACTAACTACATCTCATAATTTACTGTTTGCTCAGTTTTCCACCTCTGCTTTCCTCCAAGTGTGCCAGTCTGCCTCACCTGAGCTCCACCGCCGGAGGAGCACCTGGACGCGTCACACACTTTGGAGAGCAAGGGGCGGAGCTTTACGCGCCACGAGTGGAGCGGAGAGAGCGGCGGCGGCAGCGCAGCGTGTGTCTGCTGGATGCAGTCAGAGCTGAGTCTCACAGGTTTCAGCGGGAGCGCAACGAGCTGGAGTTTAACTACTGCAAAACAAGCTAAATCAGACTGAGGAAAAAGCGGAACACTTTGTTTGTCTCCCGGAGTTTTTCTTTTCTCGGGAAGCCAAGAGGAAATCCTCAGCGATCAGTTTGGACTTGATGAGAAAGTCAACAAGTCCCGCTCTTAGGGAGACCAGATGAATATGATTTGACTCGACAGAACGTGTGACACTGTTGCTCGCTAACAGGTGAGTTTATCATCTATAATTTTTCTCCCAGATTCTTCACTGTGCTGCTTTTTTCCTTTTACTCAGACTGTATTCTCATGCGTGAAAACGCACAGATCCTGACCCTGAAACTCCTGACCCTCTCCTCGTCCTCCTCCTCCTCCTGCACTGGGTATAACAGCTTGTTTTTGAAATACTTTTTGTGGCTCCTATCATAATTTCACCCACTTCCCATTTGTGTTTTCTGAGACCTTTCGCCATGAGTCACTTTCCTCTCAAAATGAAAACATTTTCACTGTTTTCCACTGCCTTTTGTCCTTTAAAAAAACAGCCGCGCGACGGGCTGTAAATGTATTGTGTTTGGTGCAGGTGTGCAGTAATGTGCCCACTATTACTCACTGTACTGGATGAAAACAAGACGGTACTCATCTCACTGTCGTCTTAATAAAAGAAAGCTGCCTCTAATGCTGTGCAGTATTCTGCAGCAGAAACATAACGTGCGTTTTGGGGTCTAAATTTATACTGACTTTTACCTTTATTTTCTGCGGTATCACTGTTATCCTCCCACAGTGTTGCCTCAGACTTTTAAATTATGTCTTTGACAATTAATAAAGATATTTTCTGCAGTAAACCTCCATAGAACTTTGCCCACAAGCACCTGTTTGCTGTGTCTGTCTTTAAATAAATGCTGTGATAACATGAAAAAACCTGAGCTTTCTCCCTCTGACTTGCTCTGCGTAACAAAAGAGCTGCTAACAGTGAGAGTCAAAACATGCACACACAAATCTCTGTGGGATTATGCATCACTGTGGGCATGAATGTAAAAACCAAACCTATTGCACCGGATGTTTTTGCCTTGTTTTGGTTTACATCTGGAGATTTTGTTAAAACCACATCCAGATAAGCTGCATACAGATTTATATTTTGCAAATTCTCTGGTGTTGCTCTCCCTCCATCCCTCGGCTTAAAGCATCTCCCAGCGGACTGCCATTTAGTCACCAGGGTTATTTATCATTTTGCAAGATGGTCCCCGTTGCCTTCTCCCTCCAGCCTCTTTTGTTTTAATTGAGTTTATCTCCACTCCCTCGGGTCCTTGCTGTCTAAACTTAGGCTCGTGGGTTGTGTCGCCCTGCAGTGCGGGCTGCTCTCTTGGTGATTCACTGCTTTGCCTCTCGCTGTGGTCACTTGGGAGCAGAGCTGAGAACCGCAGAAGTGCTCAGCCAGGTCTCGCTGCTGGCTTGTCTAGGGTCAGCAGAGTCAGAAGTAGAAGCGCTTGATGATGATTAGGAGGCTGATATTAAAGCTCTGTGAAACCATAAAGCCTCCAGTCACTTCTGCATGAATGGTTTCACTGCTTGTGGTGAAGTGAGTAAACCCTGGTTTTGTACCCTGACACAGTTCCATTTATGGGTCTAAAAAGGGATCTTGATGTACTTCTTGTTTCTCCTCAGTGGTCTCTATTCAGCACAGATTGCCTTTTTTTCCACACATTCACACTGCAGACAATTGAGGCCACCTATTCAAAGATGCCTCTGATGAATGTTTTGAGTTCTTTGTGTTCCAGCAGGGATGTTTCACCAGCTCATTTCTCATGTCTCTTATTTCTGGAACAGGATGAATCGCCGCTTGCTTCATGCCGCCATGCTGCTGTGGGCTTTGTGCCCCAGCGCACAGGGCCAGTGTGACAAATCACCTGAGACCAACAAGCTCAACCTCTCAGTCACCTACAACCTCCCGACGTTCACTGCAGACTTCCCCATCCAGAACATGGTGACGCTGGATGGCATCATCTACGTTGGGGCTGTAAACAGAATCTACGCGCTGTCCCCAAACCTCACAAAGCTGTCGGAGTACCACACGGGGCCGCTGCTCGCCAACCAGACTTGTGGCCAGAAACTGACCGACACAAGTAGCAGTGGCCCGGTGGACAACCACAACCTTGCCCTGGTGGTGGAGAACATTTACGACAAGGGGCTGTACAGCTGTGGCTCGGCAGACAATGGCGTTTGCCGCCGCCACGTCCTGGATGATGACGGCATTCGACCCAAAACTGTTGACGAAGAAGTCTACTGCTTCGCCGACAAAGTGAGTCAAGGGAAGGGCCAACCCAGCGACGCAGATGTCGTGGTCAGCCCTGCAGGCTCTCAGGTGCTCAATGTGGAGAGCAACGTCAGTAAGTTTTTCGTTGGAAACTCGGAGATCCCCGGCCTAGGAAACATAGCAGGTAGTGGAACGCATCACCATACTCTTTCTCTGCGGAAGATGAAGACGAGCCAAAATGGCTTCATTTTCTTCTCCGACCGCTCGCACATGGACCTGATTCCCTCTCTGCGTGGAAACTACTACCTGCGATACGTTTACTCCTTCCACAGTGGACCTTTCACCTACTTCCTCACAGTGCAGCGTGTGAACAGGACCTCCCAGGCCTACCACACCCGCATAGTTCGTATGTGCTCCTCGGACCTCATGATCCGCCGTTACATGGAGATGCCCCTTGAATGCATCAGCACCGATAAAAGGCGACGGCGGTCCACAGAAAATGTGAAGGTGTTCAACATCCTCCAAGCGGCCCACGTCACCAAGGTGGGCAATGACATTGAACTGCAGAAGCAGCTGAAAGTGGAGGAGGGTGAAGACGTGCTGTTCGCCGCCTTTGCCCAGGGAAAGCCGAACTCTCCGGAGCCGACCCCTAACTCGGCCATCTGCATCATGTCCCTGAAACACATCAACAACATGTTCAAGATGTACATGCAGAGGTGCAACACGGTAGAGCCGTACCACTTCACTGGATCAGACAAGAAGTCCTGCTACAATGTGGTAAGAGCTGGGACGGGGCTGGGGTGCCTGTGGAGGTGTTTGTTTGGAAGGAAATGCAAATGCTGCACTTTTTTGTCAGCCCTCAAAAAATCATCAATCAATCAATCAATGCAAGTTTTCACCAATTAGCACAAGTACTTCAAAAGTGAAATAAATGAGCCTAAATTAATAATTAATTAATTAATTAATTAATCTATTCAGTTCTAACCTTTGTTATGTCTGAAGCAGAATAAACTGGGGTTATGTGTGATGGCCAGCTCGACAAAGGCCATTGGTGTCTTCAGGTGCAGTTCTCATATTAATTCACACGGTATTTGATATGGTCTATCATGCTGTCCGGGTCAATATATGTCTCTCCTGGCAAACATAAGCAGTAAATTGCAAATTGCATTTGCTCTTTTAAGTTGTAACTTTTTATTTGCAGTGATGCTGACTCAATCCAAAAGACAAAATTACAAGCTCTTTAGATCAGCAACCAAGTTTCATGAGTATCATCACGGTGTTTTACGATGTCTTTCAGACACATTAAATAAGCCTCAAATCAGTCATCTGTTGGACATGCATGGCTTGGTTTTTATCTGTTGGAGTTATACGTCTTGGCTGTTTATTCACTGTAGGCAGGTCGACTTGTTGGCTCCGGAGTCGGTCTCAGAGGCTGGGTGGTCTCAGGTTGAGGTAGCCTGTGTGTCTAGTGGATCTCTGTCCTTGTGTCCTTGTGTTCAAGTGTCCTTGAGCAAGGCGCTGAAGCATGACCTGCCCCTGACCTCACGCCCCTCTGGTTAAGGAGCACGCATGCATATGAAGCAACACATTTCTGATCAGTAGAGTGTGCGTTCTTATGTCTTATATCTTATCTTATTTTGGCTCTGCAGCACATTGGATTTAAAATGAAACAGCGACTATGAGGTTAAAGAGCAGACTCCCAACTTTAATTTTTGCATCCATATTTGGTGAGCAGTGTGGGACTCTGATCCTAAACATACAGACAAGGACGGTGGAAACAGTCATGAATGATTGGGTCTGTCCCCTGACCTCAATCCCACTGATCATGATGTGTTTCACTTGTTGAAGACTTAGGACAAAAATGTAGTTAAATGTGCAAAAAGTGACAGAGCACCAAAAGGCAAGGATCTGCACACACACACACACACACACACACACACACACACACACACACACTCACACACACACCCCAGTGCTGCTGCAACCCAGTTGTTACCTCGCCTGTTCTAGCTCACCTACAATCCATCAACATTGACTCAGTCAATCGGTTGAATCACCTGATCAATAGTGACATGAAGTTAACTGCCGACCACCCCGAACACCCCACACACACACACACACACACACACACTTCTTCTTTACTTAACCTTAGCATCAGTCATTACTGTGTGTCTCCAGTCAGGCAGTGGATTATCTTAGTCTCCTGGATGTATTATACACTCAATGTGTTGTCAAAGGGCAAGCACGCACAAGCACAAGCGAGCACATTTTGTGTTGTGAACTAGTTTGAACGTCGCTGCATGCGCCTTCATAGCAGGAAAATTTATTGCTGCTGTTGCTTGGCTGCAGACCACAACCAGGTACATAACACTGTTTCATACTGTGTATTACAAATTGTATACGCTTTAAGTCACAGCTAATCATTTAGGAAACGCCGCCGCTGTGTTTTTGGACTTTTCAGTTAATTTTGTACCATTCCAGACATCCACTGGTTTCGGTTCATTTTCTTATATGAAATGAAATCGAAACATAAAATGAACATCAAGTGATCATTAATGAACCCTGTGAAGTTTTCTTGTTCACCTCTTGTAAACAAACTCGTGTTTACATTCAGCCATTCACTGTGTCAGTGTTAAATTTATTTCCTTACTCATAAAACATTCACAAACCCAGTTTTTGAAAATGTTTTTGAAACATACTGTTCATTATTTATGTCCATGTTTATCTACACGAGTTGTCCTCTCCTTCCCCGCCTCTTTCTAAACCATTGCTTCGTTTCTTGGCGAGTTACCTCCACTTAAAGAGGAATAGCATCACCCATCTGCTCATGTGGGCACTTGTCCATCTTCCTGGATGTACTACAGAGCACCAGATATAAAATAAATGGGAATCTGCCCAATAAAATCTCACTCCATAGCGCCACTAGTGGTCATAAACTTGTAGTAGTAACAGGATCTTTGTAGAGGTGCCTCTTTAAATCAACTTCAGGTGCATTAACATACAATAATACATGATTTGCAGTCAAACAGCTCAGACTTGCAATCACACCATCTGCTCCTTCTAGGTCAGTACTGCATGTGTTTATTTTAAAGACACGAGCTGCAGTGAAGAGAACAACATGAGGAGTGACCTGCACTTAAGTCCTCAAAACAGATTCAAACCACCTTTGCAAATGCATGCAAATGCACGGCGGATGGGTGTTTGGCTACATCGGCACGGCCCTTACAGCTATCAGAGGTGGAGATCCACAGGGGAAAGTGAGGAATGCTGGGAGCTGAGTGGGGGTTCGGGGGGCAGAGCATATCTGACTCTCAGCGATCCGTGATGAATGGCTCTGGGATAACAGGGCATCAGCAGCTGGACGGAAGATGATCCCCTGACCCGCTGTGGCAGCCGGCCACGCAGCCGAGGCCTCCTCCCCGCTCCCCTCGGCCCCCACCTGCTACCAGCACCTGTGGGAAAGTGGAAGTCACATGAGTGACGCTGAAGAGGCTTTGTTATCCGGGACAGTGTTTTCATGGATGATCATTTAGTGCGATTAGTCCTGTCACAGTAACTACTTTGGTTGGATGATGTATTGTCCCAGAAGTCGTTGCAAAACTTCCTTGAACTCAACACAGCGTCAGAAGCAGTCCTGGGCTGTAAACTGATAGCTCACGGAGCCTGTTGAGCTACCGTGCACACTATCAAAGCAAAAATCATCCTGTTACAAATCAAACATCTCACGCCTCATGCTGCTCTGACTTGTAAGAGTGGTATTGTTCCTGAGTGACGAACGCTGTGCAAGCCTTTCTTTCCTGAAAACCCCAAACAGTAATTGTCTGTTTCTACCTCTTGACAGTGACTGTCGGCAGGAAAACTGTTGTTTTGATCACTGGGTGAGAGTGTATTGTTCCGTTATTAGACATTCCTTCCCCTTGACTCACTTGATTTCTGGGCCGACGTGAGGCATGACATCAGTTTTGTAAGAGGTACAGGAGCATCTCTCTGCTGTATAATTATCCCAGAATCATTCTGACTCTGCGTGGTACTTTGTGCACTTTTGGTATGTCTGCAGATAATATGATCTAAAAGTTGAAACTATGCCAACTTCGTGCTTTTGCAGCTGCAGTACTGTCCTCGCTCAGTGATCCCTTTTCAGTATCACCCAACTCAAACACAAAAATCTGCTGTTTCAAAATATGTTTGAGCACGAAAGATGGAGGCGGTTTGCAGCAGGTCGAGTGCTGATTCGCTGCAGCCAAAAGAGCTTTTATCTCAGTGTGACTGGAAAGCCGTTTTCCAGTTTCTCTTTTATTGCTGACAGTCTGACTCGAATCCTCTTCGAGTCCTCAGCTGCCAGGTTAAGAAACAAGCTGCAGCGACTAAACAACTGCCCATCTGCTGCTCGTGCTCCGAGCCTGGCGTTGAGTGATCTAATCATAGCACTGCTCATTAGATTTATGACTTGCATTCAGCGGCA
The DNA here is from genome assembly GCF_020382885.2 of Scatophagus argus. Lineage (NCBI taxonomy): Eukaryota > Metazoa > Chordata > Actinopteri > Scatophagidae > Scatophagus > Scatophagus argus. The sequence goes on along the minus strand of NC_058499.1, from coordinate 2,620,715 downwards.
TATGGCAGGTAGGTTCTCTGTTATCATGAGGTTTGGGAGAGATAAGCACGGTCATAAATTCATAAAAAGGTGTAAACACTCAGAGGAGGCATATTTAAGCACACAGGAGGTTATTTTTGCCGTTCGCTCCACCAAACTGCGTGTTTCTGCTGGAAAACTCCCTGGATGAGGTTGAAAGCTCAGCGTAAGAGCATGTTTGAAGTCTTTAAGTGGTGGTTGTCAGTTCAGACGTAGCTCTTAACTCCAGTTTAGGCAGCGAGATATGATAAATGTTGTAATGATGAGTGGCTCTCTTTTCGGCTGTCGACGTGATGGAGCAGATCTGCTGTTTTTATTGTTTCTGTGGGGCCGCTTTTGTCTTCAGGCTGAAGAAATACTGACTTTTCTTCGCCGTGAGACGTTGAATTAAAGTACTGGTTACTGTGCTTGAGCACTTTTTTATATATTATGATATCTTTCCAGGTGCAGCTTGGAATATATCAGTAATTCCTATGAAAAAAGGCTCAGTCAACTCAAAGGAGAATCAGCGTTCAACAGCTGAACTGGCCTATTTATTTACTATTTAAAGAGCCCACACGGATATGAATAATAGATACACAAGCTGAATTCAACATTGAAGCTTTGAGCCAATACGATTCTTTGAACTAATGATTTCCCCATCATGTATACCAAAATTAGACTCAAACAGGTGTTGACCAAAGTATGTTAAGACTTTATTTTAAGGATTTATTAACCTTAATGAGGCTTTGTTCTCAATCTAGATCCAGAAGCTGCCAAAAGCATAGTTAACTGTGCCGAGTTAACTGTTAATGAGCGCTTAACAAAGTGTGTATTAATCATAGTAAAGCAACAAAAAGCACAGCGAGCTGTACAAGATTCTAATGTGTTCATAAACGTCTTCCATTATCACCAAAACGTGTCTCTGATGATATTATTAACACATGAAACTGTTAATAAGGACTTATAATGGCCTTGTTACCTGTTAATTAACACTTAAAACAGCGATCTTAATGTAAAGTATTCCAGCAGCCCTCCACCTCTCATATCAAAAACTTAATCTGATCTGACCCCCATGATGTGCTGGTGCCTGATGGTATCACTTAAAAAAAACAAAAAGACATGTAAGGCTGTTTTGGTGGGAAATGTGGCGTGTAGAGCGCCCCCAACATGAATGGCCCCCATTCCCATAAGTCTGTTGAGGGAGCAGGAACATTTGAGACTAAAAATAAAGAACAGCCACGGGTCAAAATTATCATCAGATTACTATTGATTCGAGAAAACCCACCGAATGCTGATTGCTTTTAAATTGAATCTTCGGCCTGATTGATTATAGTGTGCGTAATATAATTCCAGCTGGGAGACGCTTTTGACCAACAGTCATTTTAATTAGCCCGTCTGTTTTAATGAACAAGCTTTAAATGCTGCCTTGAAAAAACGCCAAACAAGCCGCCCCAGAGGCCCACTGGTCTGACAATATGCTGTTAAGGAATTCCTAATAATTCTTGATTATGAAATACAATAAATATCCAGTTATGTGACTTCCAAGATATATTTGGCTTTGCCACTCAGTTGTTTGGCCACTAGATAAGATAGTATTTCTTTTTATTTGCACGTAAGAAACTTGCACACACCACTGAATAAAAGAATGCGGAGATGAGCATGCAGCTTGTTGGAGGCCACTGCCAGGACAATGAAGACTTGATATAACATTAACATTGAGATGCCCTTGACTTCCAGTGGCGGGAAATGTTAATGCTTCAGCATACCAAGACATTGTGGACAATGCTATGCTTCCAACTTTGTGGCAACAGTTTGTTGAAGGCCCTTTTCTATTCCAGCATGACTGTGCCCCAGTGCACAAAGCAAAGCTCCATAAAGACATGGTTGGATGAGTTTGGTGTGGAAGAACTTGACTGGCCCACACAGAGCCCTGACCTCAACCCCATCCAACACCTTTGGGATGAACTGGAACGGAGATTGTGAGCCAGGCCTTTTGGTCCAACATCAGTGTGTGACCTCACAAATGCTCTACTGCATGAATGGGCACAAATTCCCACAGAAACACTCCAACATGTTGTGGAAAGCCTTCACAGAAGAGTGGAAGCTGTTAGAGCTGCAAAGCTGTCTGTGTGTTTACAATGAGACGTCATTAAAGTCCCTGTTGGTGTTATGGTCAGGGGTCCCAATACTTTTGTCTATATGGTGTAAACAAAGTTTACTGGTTTTACTTTTTTTAGTTGGTTTGACTTGTTATTATGTGTTGTCAGTGTGTAATTCTATCAGTGCTAGTTCTGTCCATCCAGCAGACCACACTCTGTACACGAGTACACAGTCAGTCAGTCAGTCCTTGTTGCTTCTTCAGATGTTGTTCCATTCTTTTTACATTATAGGTTTACTCTCTCTGCAGACACTCTGCCTTCTGCCTCAACGATCAACAAAGGACTTTACAGACCGAGCGGTTCAGCATGATGAACCTCTGACTTTCTCAGACGTGTTTGCATCAGTTGCCTTACAGCTAAACCACTGCAAACTGCATCAGACGAGCTTTGTGTCTGTGATATTTTCATGCATTCTTTGTAGCTTTTCAGTGACAGATGATGGGACCAGCAGCATCCTGACAATAGATGGACTTAATACTGTGAGTCTCTCAGCAGTGCTGCTGATTCAATGGATTCTGTTGTGGATGTCAGTGTTTTTTGGCCCCGTGTGCCCGAGCCTGCTCATGCCATCAGTAAGCTGGTGTTTGGTGGCTTCAGCTTTCCCTCTACGTGGTTCAGATGCAAAGAACAGCAGTGCTGGACTGGAGCTGGCACACAGTACATCAGCATAACTGTCATCTCCAAGTAATATTGTGTAGTGACGTGCTTCAAGGTGCTGCAGAGCATGTCACACCCCAGAAAAGATTATTTGACCTTTTAATCTTATTTTGGAAATCTGCAATTGACATTTTGTCCTTTAGAACCTGTAAGACAAAGCAAACATTCATCACTATTGGCAGCCAGAAAATGAATTAGCGTTCACTCGAAACCAAACTGTTTTTTTAACTCACTGCAGTGGATTAAGCTCTCAAACTATTTGCCATTTCACCTCCAGGGCATAAAGACATGCAAAAGATCCCACAAGTACAGGAGCAGAGTCTGGAGAAACGTAATTTCAGTATTTAGTAATCAAAGTAAAGACTGTGGATCTGAGAGAAAACCCAAAGAATTTTAAAGACTTTGTCACGTCCAAACTTTCACTTTCTAAAATATGAATCTTTTGCATTGGAGTTGTGATCTGCAGGCAGATGGTTGCAGAAAGTTTTGTTTCATGTGATACGGGAAAATTATCTGTCAAACTTTATGCCACACAAGAAGCCAAGTCTCGTTGCCCAATATCACAAATCTACCTCGAGAGCCTTTGCGTTCTGTCGCCTTCGCTCCTCAGATCTGACATAAAATTAACATAAAATTATTAGCAGGGAGACACGACTGCCCTCTCTGAGGTTTTTCACCACAGAAGGGGCAGATTGCGTCCCACATGCCCGAGCCTGTCCATGCCATCGCTAAGCTGGGTGCAGAACCCAGCGGTGCGCTCAGCGGGCGGGCAGGTCTCTACGGGAATCAACAAAAGAATGAAAATACTAACTTCTTGTCCTGTCCTGTTTCACGCCGTGTGTGTGTGTTTGTAAAGAGACCGAGATTCGATCTGATGTGTTTTTGTAACCTGCATCCATCACATAACACACACACATACACCTCACAGATTGTCACGTGTGTGCTCACAGGTACAAACACAGCAGAGTTGGACAGGTTGTTGATGGATCAGGTTGTTTGTTGGAGTGTCAGATCAGCTGACCACTGCAGCATCACATCTGTGAAAACAGTAAATTACTGCAAAATCACAGCAGGTTTCATTTAAACTCTTAGTGGGTGAATCATCAGTTCGCTGACTGAAAATCAATCACAAACTATTTCCATGCTTCACTCGTTGCAGCTCCTCCTGTGAATATTTTCTGGTTTTCTCACTTAAAACACCTAAAAATGCAGCTCTGATAATTATGAATAACATATTTAGAAGTTTATCCCGTGACAAACGACTAAACGTGATGTCTTCATGTTGTATGCACAGATCTCAGTAGCCCCCCGCCCGTCTCCACCCACAAGCTTCATCAAAGACACAAAGCTCATTTAATTCAGCAGCTTAATTATCTCCCAAACTGTTTGTGTAACATGTGTAACGTTTTCTTCGTCGACACCTCGTAGCTACAAAACTAAAACGTAAGACAAATCAACTTCCTGCTTGACCGACATGTTGGCTCGTACTTTCTGTGTCAGGTGGATGGAAAAATGTTCACTCTGGGAGTTTGACCCTCAGATTAACAGATTCTCTGAATTTCTGTTTCACTTTTTGCAGCTTTACAAGTGAAAACACAAGGCGTCTCTGCCATCTTTTTAAACACAGTGAAAGCGTGTGAAACTCTGCCTGACAGAACTCACGTTTCGTTGCCACACGAGGTGGAAATGCTCAGCCTTCACTGCGTATTTCACTCATTATATGTCTCGTCAGAACTTTACTTTTACCTTTTAATGGAGGGTCCATTTGATTTTCCATGATGTCAAACTGAATATCTTTTGGTTTTTGACTGTTTAACATAAATGAAAATATCCATTAAATAATCATTTCACTGTTAACTTCAGTTTGTCATTGGATAGTTTCAGTGTCGGAAAGCCCAACTGAAAACAGAAACAGAGGCTGGTGCGAGCTGCTGTTCGTTTAATGCAGCATCATGGAAAGTGACTGGCATTGTGCTGATGTGTTGTCAGCGTGCCCTCCGCCCCTCCACCCTCAGGTGGGCCGCTGCGTCACCTGGCAGCCGTGTCCAGGCAGGTTCCTCTGCGTGAGGAGGAGCTCGGTCATCGCCCACATCCAGCTGCACAGCACATCAGGGGAAGAGAAAAAAACCATAAAAACATGTACTTTTTCACGGCTAATGTGACGTGGCGAGCCGCATGTTGCTTTGCCCTGTAATGGATCGTTCACCTTCAATGATTTTTCTTACTGATGGCCAGATTTGATAATTCTTTGATAGTGGAGGATAAAGCTGTCGTGCACGGCTTTCAGCGACTTTATTTCAACATCGCCCGTTCGCCTCGGTAGCATCGGGTCAGTGTGAGCCTGCAGGCATTTCCTGGACGATTTTCTACATGATTTCACATTCACTCAATGTCAGTGTTTGGCTTTCAATCCACAAAGTTAATCATTAGTCCAGCAGTTTGGTTAGTTGTTTTGCTGGAAAGCTGGAAGTGTGTGTAAATCCCTTTGCATGGGCTTTTGTATGCACATCTTATCTTTGTTCCCGAGATAAAGAGTGGAGTAGTAAATATGCAAACCGTCGGTGCCTGCAAGCTGTCTCACAATAAGCAGGGTGGGAAATTACCATCAGCCAAATACTGTTAAATTTAGGACGCGTCTGATAAGATTTTCACTGCTAACCACCGCTCTGTCAGATAATCAACCAGTTTTTGTTATTTTTTCTTCTCTTCTCGGTTGTCACTTTCAGTCCAGCCTTTGAAATGTGAGATCTGCTTTTTTGCTTCATGTTGACGTAAATTGTTGATGCTTGGGTTTTGAGTTTTAGTGGCACAAAAGCAATTTAATGATGTCAAGCCAGGCCTCTGATTTTTCTTCTTTTTCCCTATTCTTACTGTTTTACAATCGTTTGCTTAAGAATTTCTTGATTCATTGTCTAAACAAAATCATCATTTGTAACTGCTGGAAGCTTTCAAACACATGTGGTGAATTTTGAAATCTGCCCCTCGCTGTGGTTGACTGTTGGATGAAATGCTGATCACTGTGGCCAAGTCATCTTTTTGTTTTGACACTGTCTTGCAAATTAGATACTTTCCTCCAATACCATCCTGCAGACAGATTCATCTCTGATTAGATTTCTTAAGTGCTTTCCTTACCAGCGTGAAGGCGCTTGCCAGCAGTGCCAGAAGCCATCTGTGATACACTTGTTTAGTGTCAAATATGGAGGAGCTTTGCTCCGCTGAGCTTATGAGTCAAAGCCCCCGAGCTATTTCCTAATCAGTGGCATGCCTCCTACCCTTCTATTTCATCACATGGTGATATCCTGCTCTCTACTGAAATGAGGCGTGCGGATGCTTATCTGGCATCCTCTGTGCCCTCAGTGAAGAACCAAAAGCAGTCGCCTTTTCTCCTGCTGGCGTCCTCAGCGGCGGCCTCGTCTCGACCCCGGATCACTCTCATTTCCTCGGCTCGGGATCCTTCAAGCTTTGTCATGAGGTCTGAGTCTGAGACTCGTAATCACAAAGGTCACCAGAGCAGCAAATGGGCTTGCAGCCACAGACAGAAATGAGATCTTACCTGATCTGCATGTTTCTTAAGCTTCAGTACTTGTAAGAAGGAGCACATGAATAAGACAGATTACAGAAAGAAACACGGCAAGAAACTTTTGGCCAGCTCATCCTGCGAGCGTATGTTAAAGGAACGATCTGGAAGATCTCGGTTCTGTTCACTCTGGCAGCACCTGTGGTGAAATGCAGTAACTGCAGGTGTGTTTTTGCACCTCACTTCCCAGAGATCCAATCAGTGTTGCCTGTGTGACGTCTCTGGATTTGCACGTGTGTTTGAAGATTCGTCTGCTGTCATTGATTTTCCTTTTCTTTGTCTGTGAGGACATAGTAGTCATTTACTCGAAATTCATGTCGATGCACGAGGGAGGGACTGCTCTGGAATCTGGTTTGGGGTGCTTGCTTGCAGGGAGCACGTCTCTCCTAAAACTTTGACCTTGTGACTGAATAATCAACAGATTTTGCCTTGAGATGTTGAATTAAACATGCTGCTGCACCATAAATGAACTTCCATTTTACCATCATTGTGTCAGGGTCAAGTAAGATCATCTGCATGTCTAGATACCCCCAGAGGTAAGTGAGAAAGTGAACTGACCCTTTAATCTGCTACCTACCACCGTTTCACCATACTTCCTGAATACACAGAAAACCAGTGAAGTAACCTCCACTTTTTAACCAACGCTTCATTCCAGCAGAAGGTCTCACCTCAGATGAGGACTAATCCCCCCTGTTGCATTCAGCCAGTAATCCCCCACACAATGAAAGCAAAGGATTGTGCCTGCATGTGTGCTCAGGTAATGGAGGCAGATAGAGAGGAAACTGTGTGGCTTTTATCGCCCTGCTGGGCTCCCAAACAATGCAGCACAAACAGAGAAGCTATCAAGTCAATCCCTCGGACACCGCAGATATTGTCTCCTGCATACTTTGATCTTATCCTCCCGTCGGTGATCCCTGCTTGAATCATAACAGGAAGAGGACAAGCTCACACCTGAGGAGGCTGAGTAGCTCTTCTCGCAACTGAACGCCGTGTTTTACGGTTAAAAGCTTGATGTTGTCAGCAGCTGGACGCTGCTAAGATTTTTTTTATTTTGGGGGGGGGGGGGTTAAAGAGTCTTAAAAATAGCTTCAGACATGCTTTCCCAAAACAGCTATTTTTAGTTTTATGGGAATTTAGAATTAGTTGTTGTTAAGTTTGTTTTTGTTGTTAGGATGATTACCAGGTTTTTCAGGTCAAGAAATCATAGTTAATGTTCGGTTACATCACGGCCCTCCAGCCTGCTCATGGAGTTGGGCCCTCATCTTGAAGTCAGCACACTGAGATCCTCCAGAGTCCTGAGCATTAAACTTTCTGGCTTCAGGCCTGGCGGCTCAGTAAGTGAACACTAGCAGATGCAGCAAAATTATTCACAACCCGATCCCTGAAGATCTTTGATATATGTGTACAAGTGTGCGGGAAGGAGGTTGAGAAACACTGCAAAGCCAGATGCCAACTTCCTGGAGATTTACAAGTGTGAAAAAGTAGCACAGTGAGGCATTGTTGCGCTCATGGTCAGCTCCCTGAGGACAGAGGAGACGCTGATTTGTCTTTTGTTTGCTTCGTCATGCAGAACAGAGACTCCAAAGCACACGAATGGCTGCCACCTGCGAGCTGTCACGACATGCAGTGAAATATTTTATGGTGACTTCATAAAGATCGGCTTCTATAAAAGCCACGTCTGTTTTCTGATTTTTTTTTTTTTTTTGATGAGGTTTTGGCTGTTTGAGTTTTCATGGGATTTCACGATTATATTTAGCTCTGTCGGTTTCCATGCAAAGCTGCTGGAATATTACGTTTGCTTTTCTGTGCCACTTGGTGAGAAGGGACAAATATGAAAGGTTGTGCAGCTGAGCAATAAAAAGTTCATTCCCTGTGAAGAGCACTTGCAGACTCCCTCTCTCGCGCTGTTGCCGGCGCTCTGCAGTCGCTTGTATTTTTCATCATCTGGCTCTGATCTGAGATCTGCTTTGAGTATGAGCGCAGCGTTTCTGCCAGCACAAGGCCTGCCAGTGATCTCATCCTGTCCAGGACCGTGCTGAGTTGAGGAGGCCCGCGTGCACAGACCTTATGTTGACCCACGGTCAATAAGCTGCCTTGCTGCTGAGGCGCAGGCCTGTGCTGTTTACAACCTGAGGTTATCTGGCTGCTCCTCAACGGCTGCTGTTGGGCTGCAGCGCTCCAGCTGCTGGTCGCCTGCCTTACCTCATAGATGAGCCCCCACCCCTTTGCTCTGTCTCCAAGATAGAAAATCGCCTCTCGGGTTTGGAAAAAAGAAAAATCAGAGGCAGAGAGAGCCACTTATAGTCATGAGGACAGTGTGCTTTAAATGGTAGCGAGAAGGCCTGAGGAGCTGTTTTTGGCTGTTTCTCCCTCGCAGAAATCTTCACTGTGAAGATTCTGCCAAGTATCTGCAATGCTTGATGGATTTGATTATTTCAGACTGCTGGGAATCAGGAATTCTTGCTGAATAACTTTGAAAAATGTCTGTTTGTATCTGTGCATATCCTCGCTTCAAATCAAACATGGTCCTCCTCGCCGATCATGCTGACACCTTCAGTGAAGCCGTTATGGCTGTGCAGCTGTAGCAATCAACGGGAGAGGCTAATGTTAATAAAGTCATCTGCGTAGATGATTGGTGCTAACTCTCCGAAGCAGCCTCAACACTAAATCACCCCCCGCCTCCTCTTACGTTCATGTGTTTCTGTAATTAAGAGCACATGTAGGAATGGCAGCTGCTTTGGTAAATACGACCGATCGCTCCGCTTAGCTGTCAGGCAGGAGATTGATCTGACCTCAGAAAGACATTAATGCTCTAAAATAATGTCCTGGGTGAATACTGTGCAGGCTGAAAAAGCAAAGCACGATGTGACGCTCGCTTGCACCGTGCAAATTAGCCAGCGACCTCACTCATCTGGTTACAGTGCAGTCAGGAAATATTAAAACAGGATGTTCAGAGGTGTTCACGTCCATATTCATTCACATTATACTTGTGGTCCTTTCTACCCTTAGGGACTATATGAAAAGCACTGCAGTACCATTTATCTAATGTGCATATAATCAGTGGTGATCTATTTATCACTCAGTTTTATTTGTCCAAGCTTCAAGACTTGCACCTCTGACTGACAAAAATGAGGGGAATGAAGGGAAACTTCTTCCAGTGAGGACAGTGGATCATTCTGAGTAACAAGGACATGTTTTCCCAGCTAACTACGCTGAAGGCTGAAATATCAGAGAAAGACCTGGACAACCTAAGCCAAACCATCAGTGGGACTAGACCTAAAACGCATGAAAGCATCCCAACCGCAAAGTCATTGTTTCAGATTCCTGACCACTGGCTCGGGAGCATTAGGAATAGTAGGACTGTGGCTATTTGAGCAATGACCACCTTGCCCACAACAGACAGGAAACTGATTTTAAACTGCGAGAGGCTGTGAAAGCACAAGATTAGTGTGATTAGCTCTTCACCATCCTTTTAATCAACTATCTTGCTGCATGAAAACGCTTTGAAAGTTTGGGTGAGAGCTTGTGAGCTTCAGGGGAGGCAGAGGAGGTAAAATGACTGTTTGGCCTGCATAATTACAGTCTAGCCTTTATTTCAGAAGTGATACCCCCACCCACTGCGTACAACACTGATATAAAAGCAGCTTACAATAAAAAACAATAGTCGGAAGGCTGAATTTATAATGACACAGAAAGAAAAGAATTTGGTTGGTTTTTGTAGGCATCTTAACAAAAGTTTGTTCATAGAATAAGCTTTCAGTCCTGCAATAACCATCACGAGGGCTTCAGCATCCTCACAGCAGATGTCACAAATATCGACATTACCTCAGTATTTAAACAAATAAAAGTCAGACAGAAACGCGTGAGTCCTGTGGGAACGTTTTACTGTACGTTTCATCCGTAAAAGTGCAAGCCAAGCATGACAAGCCAAGGGTTTATATGGCGTAACGTATCTCATATGTCAGGGGCTTTTATGAAACACCTTGCAGGGATGTAACCTTCATCGTCAATGGAAAAACAAGCCAGAAATTTGCCTTACTGAACGATTTTCAAGAAAAATATTCTGTCTCAATATCTTATCTCTATCTGTAAGAATTCATTAAGGAGTTGACCTTTCTAATCTCCTTTGATCTGCAGACTGCAACCTCAGCTGCTGTGTCAGTCTGACCAAAATGTGCATTTTTGCAGGACAACTCTGGAAAGCTCATCTGAAGAATGTGCTGCTGAAGTGGAATCAAAGAGGTTCTCAGACAGAGCAGAAATAGTGTCTTTTGGACCCCGATCACCAAACTCAGCAGTCCATCATTCTTCCCCTTGTTTTGAATCGCATAAATCCCAGATCTCTGCGAAGAAGAGAAAGATATGTTGATACACACAGAAAAATAAGACGTTGTGTCAAGCGACGATGAAAAATCATCCCTAACTGTGTTCTCAGAGATGATATTTTAGTCTGTTATTGGCGGCAGAGGAGGCGGAGGATGCAGGATCATCATTCATCCAGCCAGGTTTGGTACAGTTAGGGTGATTTAGTGGCACTGAGAGGCTGGAAGCTGCATTGTTAACTGTTAAAATGGACCGAGCATGTGTGTGTGTGTGTGTGTTTGTGTTTGTGCGTGTGTCTAGGGAGGTAAAGGAAACAGAAAAAATGAGAGGAAGGTGGTTGGTCAAGAGAAGAATTGAAGGAGGGTGGGGAGAGAAGGTGGACGACGGGCCTCAAGTTGACTCTGGCTGGAGGAAAGGAGGAGAGACAGTCTGCTGAACATCTAACAATGTTTTATTTTCAGTATCAGGACTGAACAAGAGAACGTCCCTCTGCCAGTGCGGTGTGAGAATTCTTGGTTTTAAGGAGGAGATTGTGCACAGGAAGTGATTTGTTTTATTAGAAAAATAAACAAAGAAATCAGACCAGTATCTGTGAGAGAATCTGGACGGCTGTAGTTTGCATTGCTGTGGGCACCAAATAAAGCAAAATTAGGTAGGCAAAGGGTGTCCTTTGCCACTTCTTCCCTGGGAAAGACTTTCCCAGCACAGGCTCAAAATGGTCCTGAAGTAAGCATGAATTCTGAAATGTAAATTACATGTTGTGAGCATGAATTATGCAAAAAAGGCGCATTCCTACACAGGAAAGGACACAATATCTCACCGTGGGCACCAGGGATTTCCTCTGTGTGGAGCGGTCAGCTAATGGTCAAGGATGTCTTTGGTTAAAAAAAGAACTCCAGCAATGTGGTGTTGCAGCTGTGTAAGGACGGACTCATGAGAGACAGATTTCATTTGAGAAAAAGTCAGACTGAAGTGACAGAGCCTGAGTTATCCTCACTTTTATTCCTGAGCGTGGTTAATAATCCAAATAATGTGCACGTCGTACCACTGATGTGCTTCATTCACAAAGCAGAGACCTTTCAGTAGTTGCCACTTGCAGCCTCAGATCCTGGCAAATGACAGTTGTGGAATTTTACACGAAGGACGTCTTTTGGAAACCAGTGATTTTAGAAACCTCCAGTTTGCTGCATCGCTGCACCGAGACGGCCACACTAAGTGACACCATAATGACCGTCATTTCCAGAGCAGAGCGTCTATTTTGGAAAACACTCATACATGCTGAGTGAACATCTATCTTATATCTTATGTCCACTGCCTGTGGACTTAACAGGCTGTTTGCTGCGAAGCATCAGAGGAAACAGGAAGTTAACTAATTATCATTGTAAAGTGTGTCCTGATCCATCACAGGCTCGGTTTGTTTGGGGTTTGAAATGAGGTTTCCAAAGTTACAGTGAGTCTTTGGAAATTTCCCCCATCTGACTAAAATATTTTCTATCAATATTATCTGCACTATATAAGGTTGCATCGACAACAGCGGCTTTATTCGACCATTGTACTACTTCACCACAAACATCCAGGCCGAGATGTCCAGATTTCATGAAGACAAAATGTCCCTGCAGTCTCCTTCTATACATATTTGCTATGTTGTTTATGGAGTCTAATTTTACTATAATGTCCACATGTTGTTCTGTCTGTCCTCTGTTGGATGTGTTTATGTGTGAGGCCATCTTTCTGCCCACCTCAGGGCCCCTTTGTAAACAAAGCTGTAGTCCTGCCTGGCGTCTGGGGGGCCACTCGAGGGCGAGGCCAACTGCTCTGTGAGCACCCAGAGTCTGTCCTCGCCTCATTGTCAGCTTCTCTCACTCCTTCACTCACTGTCCCTTAGACCCTGACAGGACCCCACAGCAACACACACACATGCAAACACACATGAACACATGGCTGCGTGTGCCTGGCGCGACCAGCCACCTGTGTACTGTGTAGACACACACACACACACACATGTCACGGTCATTACAGCTACTGAGGCTCAGGTTGCACAGTGACGTGCAGGTGGAGTACTGTAGTGTGTGTCCCCACATTACTGTAACAATAACCCCCCTCAACACACACACACACACACACACACACACACACATACACACAGACCTATATGTGCAATCCACATTCCTTTGCATTTCTCTTTCTTTCAAAAATGCATTTCCACACACCCTGACGACAACAAAACCTCTCCGCTGTCTGGAGCTCACAATTGCACATGCAATCCGGAGGTCGAAGGTCTGTTATTCCAGTGCGAGAGCCAGCTGAGCGTCCAGCAATGGGACAGACTCCACGGGTTTGTGCATGTGTGCAACCCTGCTAGCTCGGGGCTAAGCCTCCGCAACACAGTGTGTATTTTTGTACATTAGCAAGAGCGCCTTTAGCCTATTTTTGCCCAGCACTGACATTGTTTGTGTCCAAACTCTCTCCTGCCAGTAACCCAGTCCATGGTTTATAATTCAGGCATTAGTGAGTCTATTCACACGGGACCCAGGGGCCACAGTGTGAGTATGAAAACGACATTAAGCCACGCGGATCGCCTTTCACCCCTCTCTTGACTTTTCTGAGCGGTGCCGCGGGGTTTAGGAGCTCCACGACACCGAAACCCTATCGCCATGCCGTTGTTTTGCGGACAATAGCTGCTGGTTAAGTATGGGGCAAAAGGTGTACAATATTCCACAGATCTGCCCCCCGGTGCCTGTTCTACAGCTGAAAGACACATGCAAAAAAATGACCTGAAAGATGTAGAACATCAGGAACATTTTGCCAGAACCATAAATCTTCCAAAAGATGAATGCAAGAGAAGGGTAAAAATGTTTTAAACTCAACAAGTCAGTATCAACAGACAGTTCATTGGTCAGTTACTCGGTGATTAATCCTTATGCCTCCGTGTGATTGTCAGCATGACGTCCTCCAAAACCCTCTGTCTCCGTGCCAAGACACGGCCAGCGGAGCTTCAAACGAAGCTTGTCAAAACAGTCTTTCCACTGTCCAATTTCAGTGCCTTGATCATCAGGAATACCTTAGCAGAGGCCGAGGAATGCCTCCGAGAACCTTCCAGTCCTCCCTCCCATCGTGCTGCTTTGCTTCAACAAACACCCCAAAGTCCTGTTTGTTTGCTCTGAAAATAATCAGCCCGGGTCCTGTTTTTGAGCCGCGTGGCTTAATCTCCACAGCAATGACATCTCAGCCTGCTGTAGTTTGGAGAAGTGTGAAGAGCTTTGGCAGATTCACAGTTTCTGGGTAAAGGTAGACATTATTAAGGTGTACTCACATGCCCAAACACACACAGATTCACACATCAAAAGCAACCTGTCCGCCATGTTTGAAGAAGAGGAGGTGTTTCTTCCACCTTAGCTCTCTGACTTAGTCAAACCCCCATCCCTTGCTACGTGTCCTTATCTTTGTCCCATTTCAAATTAGTTTCAGCCACTGCCATTCCTGATCCGTTTTGAGCTATTTCTCCACTCTTAAACACCAAGTAATTCAGCACAGATCAGCTGGCTGCACAACCTCACAGCTGTGCGTTTGGCATAAAAACATCCAACCTTTCTGCCAGCTTTCAATTTCCTCCACATAACTTAACTGTTGCCTCTCTAACTGCAGCCACTGGCCTTGAGGACATTTAATTTAACCAAGCTTTGTTTCTGCGTGCTTGTCAGTTAGCCAGGTTTGTCTTCGTGAGGTAGCATTCGTCTCGGTTATGTGTTGTCCCCTCATTTATTACTGCGCCATTGTTCTCCTCATCTTCAAAGCTGCCCTTTGAGATCTAAATTAAACAAATGATGCAGCATGTTTCACACAAACCACAAATAATGGCCTTGTGACCCGGGCAGTGCTTTAGCTGGAGAGATCATGAGTCTGTGGGTGATTAAATCCAACTTGTTTGATGCAACAAAATGATTTTACCCATCGAGTCATCATAAAAGGTCAACACTAAGGTCACAGACACAAACACTGTGAGGAAGGTTTCCTGCTAAAACTGCACCACTGGTTCTGTGAGCCCCCACCCCTCTTGTGACTTCAGTAAAGAGGTCATCATCCATTGAACCTGAGAAAACAACAGAAAGCTCAGACCTGGTCAGGCAGCCAGGTCAAGGACCTTAAGAGCCAGAAGAGGCCCGCCACGCTGTGGGTCATTAATAATTAATGAAACCTGAGGCTAGGACAGGAGGCCATGACTAAACACAAAAAGAGCCAGAGCAGTGAGAGAGCAGGGCTGGGCAGTAAGGGCACAGAGGAGGGGGCTGAATTGATAGAGAAAAGGCCCTGAATCCAGCTCTGGCTACAGTCTGTGCTTTCACTGTATGCTCCAAAGGCTCCAGACACAACAATCTGCACAACCCAGTGGCGTTTGAAAACCAAAGAGGGGAGCTGGAGCGACAGATTTCGGCTCAAAACTCAAGTGAAGAGATGGAGTAGAAAAAGAGGAGGGTGGAGAAAGTGGGGTGAAAAAAGGGGGCTTGGAGAGACAAAAAGCACTTCATGGAATGAAAAACAGCATGAAAGTCTCCTCGCTGTTTCCCATGAAATCCCGCCGTCCTCAAACTTCTATTCAACAAAGCGTGTACTTGCCCTAGAGGTACTATCACGCCGAGACCTCCATTACGAGCGCAGCCTGATGAAAGAGTAGCTAAGGGGGGCTTAGGAGGTTTGGCTCTTAACCCTCCCCCAGCAGGGCCAGATATGAAAGAAGATAGTTCGCCATGATGTCATAGTGTCGAGGACAGCTCTCCGTTTGAATAAAGTAATCCAGTCTTGCAGTAGAAGCCCACAAAGTATTGGAGCAAGCACTTTTCATTGCTTGCTCCAATGTTGTGCAAGTGGATGTTCTTCAGTGTTCATCACAACCACAGTGACATTTCTTGGCTGCACATATCGTCATATCAGTATCATGCCTGAAACCACAATAAGAATCAGCCTCTATTCTATTATTCTTCATTTTCTGTTTCGTCTTCTTCTTCTTCTTCACTGATGCCTTTGGTTTTCTTTGCAGAGCTTATCGGACGACTGCGACCCACATGAGGGAATCCATGAAGGGAGGGAGGGCAAGTACCACCTGCAGGTGACCCAGTTTGTCCAAAGGCTGGAGTACTGGCACAAAGAGCTGACGAACACCCTGGTTACCTCTATCAACGTGGTGCCAGTCCACGGCCGTGCGGTGGCGTACCTGGGCACCGCCGACGGACGCCACATACAGGTAAAGAGGTCACGCTGTTCTGTCCTTATTCTGCCTGGCAAGAACATCATTTGCATGGAAAATAATAGCAGTTAGGCATAAACAGAGGCCCTGAGGCCACAGCGGCCAGTGCCGTTTCCCCCTCTCATTGTTCATGTAAATGCGGCAGGATGTTGGTACGTGAGGAGTGAAAGCGCTCAGCTGGAGACACAGCACCCAGTCAGCTACAGGTGCTTCTGCACGAGGCAGGTTGGGCGAAGCTATGACCAAGCAACAGGACCTTTCTGTTTGCACACTTTGCTTACCTTTGACCTTTGCTCAGTGAGCCTCCAAAAAGCCCACGTTCCAGTCTGCCATCTGAGCAAACACAGCCCATTTTGCCTAACACTACAAACCGACAGCACATTGCCTTTCCTGATCGCTTGTTAACTGCTTTCAGCGTCTCATACATGGCCTTTCGGTACAGATTGTAGAGCATTTTCGTTGCGAAGGTGAAGGTATTCACATTTATGCACTTCTGCCAACATTAGGGACACTTGTGACAGAATTCTTGGCTGACCACAACGGAAATGAAGACCTGTGAGCTTTTTGTTAACAACTTTGGAATTCAGCAACCTTGAATCATTGGGAGCAGTGATTGGATTGGATTTGCATGTGATTTCTAAAAACTAAACTCAGATCTGACTCTGAGACTTCATTATGAATATGGACGCTTTCCTTTTGGTGACGCTGGTGAAGTGAAAGTGAGAGTTTAGCACTTAACAAGGCCTCACACACAACACTGATGACATGACATGACAAACACTGCTGGACTGTCCCACGCTACTTAAACATGGACAAAATAATGTAAACACTGAACAAGGTCTGAAGAAGAGGCCGCCCCCTTAATCCTCCTGCTTTATTCCATTTCTGTTCCATCTCCTGTAAAGGTTAAGTGCTTTTTATGTCAAGATCGCCCTTGAGCACTTTGCTTTGATTGCACGTTATGTTGAATAACACAGCTAACATTGGGGTCATGCTTTCAGTAGCTTTAACTGGTCATTTTTGCCAGGACTGTCAGAGAGGTTTGAAGTGTAATCTCATCCACTCTTTCAAGAAAGCGTTTTGTAATTTGACTTTTCTGCATTGAGACTCAATCTTTCAAGAGAGAATTGCAATTCATCGAAGAATCATTTTTTCCCCCACGAGTCATCCTTTTGAAACAACCTGTATGTAATTAAGATGCATAAAAACAAAATAAGCCTTTTAAACTAAATTTAGCCCATTTTTACATCCAAACAGTATGAAGTCTTAAATGTACTCATCAGTGCACCTGCAGTTGAAAAGTGGATTTGACCTGTTGGAAGTCTGTTAGTTGAATTCCTTTTCTTGAAGAGTCATACAAGTGCTGATCTGCAGGGTAAAATATAACAATTTGGCAACTTCGACTTAATTAACTCAGGATGAGTTTAGCGTAGCTGCATATCATCAACATTTCTCCTGTGCCTCTTCATTTTATTTGGTCCATCCACTCACACAGTACAACAGCATGCATGCAATGGTTACGGCTGCACAGTAAAACGCGGCGAGTGACGTCTTATTGGTGCATCAGTACGGCGCTGGACCAAAAACGACGACCGGTGGAATGAAACACATGAAGAAATGTTGAATTACCTCACGTGTTATTGAAACACAAGAATGAAAAGTCACACATGGAAACAAAAGGCAAGCGAGATGCGGAAAAAAGGGTCGACAGCTGCAGGGGCAGGGATGGAGGGATGGGGGGGTGGAGACGCTGGTGGTGGTGGTGGTGGTGGGGTGCGAGGGGGCTTACAAGCCGAACAGCACGTTAATGGTGAACGGCGGGCTTCGCTGACACATTCCCTCGCACGGCATTTTCTGCTCTCTGAGTGTCCCGTGCAGCTGTTGCTGTGTGTTTTCTCTACCACAACTCCACCCCCCCTTCCAGGCCCTCCATCAGTTTTTTTTGTTTTGTTTTGTTTTTTGTGGTTGGCTGAAGTGGCTGAAGTTCATTGTTTTAGCTGAAGGGTTTTAGAAGGTCTGAAGAAGAGAGCAGCTGTCCTACACAGCAAAACCCCCCATTTTACCAAGTCATTTCTGCCCGTCATGTTGTTGAGATGTTGTTTTTAATCTTCGTTGTCATTCTCAGTGACTTCCGCCTCCTCGGTCAGCTTTCAGTCGGCGTCTTTGCCTGCGTTCACAGGACATCAGGAGGGGCAGCTTATGTCAGCTCGTTCCTCTGATAACTTCCAGACTAATCCAGACTAAAGTCCTTCCTCTGGTTAAAGGATAGAGTTTAAACAGCAAAGATCTAAAAAGTCACATGACTTGAAACAGTAAGAAGGTGGTTGGCTGGAGATGATTTTGATGTCTGGCCAGTTGCCGCTTATGGAAAGCTCTTTTAAAACCGAGAGTGTTTCCTCGTTCACAGACCGCAGCATTTGTGTGTTTTGGTAAACAGCTTTCATATTTACACAATTGCCCAAAGAAAATGAGATTGTAATAAACCTGAATAACCCACTGAGCACCTTGCTCAAAGGCATCCGGGTGTGGCTGCAGTGTCTCATTCACTTTCTGATTTTCGAGGTGTGTGTTGTTGGACCGATGACCCTCCGGCCACCTGCCCTCTCCAAAACCCAAACCGCAAAAAGAATCCGTGAGAGGGATGCTCGTCTTTGCTTCGGCAGCTCATTGCATTGTTGGTGCGACAAAAAGAGCTTGTCAACTTTCCATGTATTTCAGTTTCCTTGTTGCTCCCAGCGGACGAGACGAGAGGCAACACAGAGTTGAGGCAGTGAAAGAAAAAGAGCGTTGTTCCCCCCAGTGGACTCCATTCGGGCTCAGGAAGTGTTTCCCTCTGTGGGAATCACACAGCGGCCGTGTTTATGGGCCAAACTTCCCCCCGCATGCTTAATACAATAAGCTGTAATTTACACCGCTATTACCTCCAGAGACATGTCTGTTGTATGGCTTCGTCCCCAGCGGAAAGCCACCCATTATACTCGCCGTTACAAAGCTAACGTTGATCATGGGGCTCAAGCAGAGGAATGACGCTGGAAAACAAGGCATTTGTGAGGGTGAGGCGAGGGTGAGCAGAGCATCAGCCAAACAAGAAAATCACATTTCAAACCGTTTCAAAGTGCATCGTTCTGTGTTGGTAAGTCTCATCCCTGCAGTGTCTCATCAGTTACAGGCAGCCAGGTGTGCGTTGTACTGTGTATGTGTGTGTGTGTGTGTGTGTGTGTGTGTTTGATAGGGGGAATGGTGTAATTTAGAGGACTTCATGTAACTGGAGCAACCACACACCCCATTAGAGACCCTGTTCTGTTCTGTTTGCTCCCAGGCCTGTAATTGCAGTGTAACCACAAATGATAAATGTAGTTCCAGGTGTTTTGACTGCATGTGTGTGCGTGTGTGTGTGTGTGTATTTGTGATATATTATGTGTGTATTATTGAAAGTGTTTGTGTGGGTCCTGCATTTGTGAGATAGTTTGCAAAGACAAACATAGTATGTGTGTGTGTGTGTGTGTGAGAGAGAGAGAGAGAGAGAGAGAGAGAGAGAAAGAAGCTGTATGTATGTGTGACATTGTGTGTGTTGTGTGTTGTGTGTTGTGTGTGTGTGTGTGTGTGTGTGTGTGCGTGTGTTTCTGCTGCCGGCTGCATCTTCTTGTTTTTGTTCCCCAAAACCGGCCTGTCAGTTTCCTCCCACCCTCAGCCCAACTGTGCTACGACTTCACAGTCTCTCTTAAAACTCACCTCCTAACTGAAGTTTTCCTCGGAAGGACAAACCTGAAAACTTAGTGGTCGTCCATGGACCAAAAGCAAACACTTACTGTATTGGATTATATTCAAAGACGTATTTGGATCTCAAGTTTCCTTATTTGAATGACTTCCTGTGCAAAGTGGCCCCCTGCTCAGATTATGAAATAAATAGGAATAATCAGACCTCACATATTTAAAGAGCATGTTTACCTCCTACCAAACATTTAACCTGTATAAACTTTATAAGATTTTTGAAATTATCAAAAGGCCTGCCACAGGAAGATGTCATGAGTTCATAGGTATCCAGCTTTTCCAAAGTGCTGACCAAATCTGACCAAGACAAATGAGTGTTTCTTCCAATCCGGGCCCTCTGACAGGGCAGCCCTGTTGACTTAAACACAAAGTGAGAGTAGTGAGGAAAGAGCCCTGATATTGTGTATGCAGGCTGACTTTAGTGGTGCTCGTTACACCTGTGCTGTTCGTGCTGTGACAGTCCAACATGTCTGCAGTGAGAAAGCTCCAGGAAACTGGACTAGAGAGCTCCGACTCCCAGTCTTTCACTGTTTCATCCTGAGGGCTTTGATTGAATTACAGAGTATCTTTAGTACCAGACTTATACTCCTCTTTTCCTTTGTCTGTCTTTCAGGTGCTGTTCTCCCGAGTTGCCTCTCCTCATGTGAACATCCGCCTGGACTCGAAACCCGTCTCGGCCAGTGTAGCACTGCTGGACGCTGACCAGTCGGCAGGAGCCCTGCTAATAGCCACAGGAAACAAGGTGGGCTCGGCAACACAAAGACAGCAGAATGTGCCTCTGGTTCTTTCTGAATAACTCTTTACCAAAATGGTAAGAAGACAATTTGACAAAAAAAGTTGGTCCTTGACCTGGTTATGGTTTATCTCTGAGCCATAACAAAGACATAATCCTGCTGATTTTCTTGTACAAGCGAGAGGATTTCAAAACAAACTCTTACTGAAAACAAACAAACAGCAGAGCAGAGACGAGAGATGAAAGAGACTAATGTTCCCTAGAGGCTTCATGTATCTGTTGTAATGTGAAAACGTCACAGGATGTTTTCTGTCCTCTTCACAGATCACTAAGGTTCCCCTCATTGGCCCCGGCTGTGGTCAGCTGACTACCTGTACTTCCTGTTTGCTGTCATCCCGGGTGACAGAATGCGGTTGGTGTGATGGACGCTGCACCAGAGCCAATGAGTGTCCCTCCTCCTCCCTGTGGACTCAGGACTACTGCGCACCTGTCATCACCAAGGTAACCGTGTGATGGTCAGGACAGGAAGTTCACTTCTGTCGCTCGTTCTTACTGTAACTACTGACGTGATTGGAGGGCTCGGTGGACTCATCAGCCACCTGCGTCGTCCACTGGCCTGACCACAGCTCGTATAACCTGTGTGTCCAACCTGTTATCTGTATGTTTGCTCTGTGAAGGTCTCGGTATGTCCCGAAACATCTGTCCTATTTCACACTGCTCTGACATTGTGAGACTTTACTGAGCTCAGTGTGGGTGGTATTCAGTCATTCTGAATTTAATGCCGCACCTCATGCTGGCAGGTTGTCTAACAAGCTACCTGCTGCTCTAAATGCAACAAAATGGGTTAACGGGACAGGAACCTATAAAAACATCTCTTCCTCTGGGGCTCCTTGTACAGGCAGAGTATTGGAAAGAGCTGTAACTCCCTGCAAGGTTGCGTGAATGTGTCCAAGTTTACTTTTCTTAAATCTCATGTCTCATGTGTCTCACTTACTTGTACTATGGTTGATTTAACTGGTAAATCGGTTAAATGCTCTTAATTCAAGTACACTCTGCACTCCAGTTTACCGTGGTGGACGATAGTGACTGAATTTGGTAATTTTAGGTTGCTTTAGAGCACCTTCAGTTACATCAGACAGCATAAGTTTCAGATCGAACAGGTTCAATGATCTTTGCAACAGCAGATGGTGGAAGCAGTGAGAGTCTTAAAGGAATCATTCGTATTGTTTAACCAGGATGAGGAAACAAATACACCTGCTGCGACATCCAGCACCATCCTCTTTGAAAAAGGAAGCAGCAAATTCGTTGCAAACGTCCAACTGACCTGGAGACAAATTAAATCCGATCTGCTGGTGTAAAATGGAGACCGGTCACGATGGCCGAGGTCTAAACTGATGGCAGGAATTTATAACGTGTTATCTGATGAGGTAAAAGATTAGTAGCAGCAGGCCGCCGCGGTGTGTCGTTTTATTATTATGATCTTACAATGATGAGTGAGTGTTGTCCTTGTGTGTGTGCGTGTTAGTTTTTTCCAACATCTGGACCAACACGAGGCTCTACGACGGTGACCATTTGTGGCCGCAACTTCGGCTTTGACAAAACTGAGAACTTCAAGGCGCCTCTAGTGACTGTGGAGGTGGCCGGAGTTCCCTGCAAACTGCCCAGACAAGACAATGTCAACAAGTGAGTGTGTTTCTTTGTTTTTTATGCCTCCATTCTGGCACCCAGTGTGGACAGAGACATTATGGTTTCCAGTTGTCCCACCGTCCCGTTCTTATGAACACAATAACTCAGGCACACATGGAGGAATTTCTCCAAATTTGGAAGATGAACTCATTAGAAGTGACCCTGTGACCTCACACAATTTCAGCCATAACTCATGAATTCATGCAGTAATATCGACAGAATATCACACAAGTTATGACATTTGGACAGGCGTGGAAGTGAAGTGCAAGCAGCCGTAAGGCGTTAATTCTAGTTCTGGTTCAGGGAGCATCCAGCTTCGGGTGTGTGTTTTGTGGAAACCTGTTGATGCACTAGTTTTTGTACATGTTGTGTGCATGTTATGCTGGCATACTTTGTGCATTTCAAAATGAACATAGTATCTGAAAAGCCACCTTTGAGAGGCAGAGAGAGAGAGACAGTGTGTGTGTTCAGTGGTGGGTGTTTACGAGATAAAGGGAGGCGTATGCTGGCGTCCCATAGGGGAACAGCAGGTTTAATGGGGGTTATTGTGTTGAAGAAAGAATGTTAAGAAGCCCCCCTGCTCTTTCTGTCTCAGCCTGCCACAATCAACTCATGACTCCTCTAACTGAAAAATTGCTGGGAAAAATCGCTGCATCCAGACTTTCCACTCTCCCAAATCCACTGGGGCCATGCCTCATTCAAAAGTCCCCTTCACTACAAACAAGCTCATTACAAATTGGCGGAAAAAAAAATAAAATAAAAACACTGCCCACCCAATCCCAGATGAAGATGGCCTCTTTGTGCGTTGCTGCGTGGCAGTAGATCATCATTGAATTAGGATAAATGCTGGATGGCCAGGAGTATAATGCCTGGTCTGTGTGTTGTCTTGGGGGGGGTTGTGTTTAGGTGGACTGAGATGCAGTGTTCCCCAGTGTTCAGTGGGAACTTCACCCCATCAGGACACACGGTGAAGGTCACCAGTGGCCACAAGGTAGCCGAGAAGGAGGGCTTCACCTTTGTGGTAAGAGTTGTGCTTTACCCTTAATTTGATTGGATTCATGAGAAATCAGTCTTTTGGAAGTGGTTCATGGTTTGTCTGACACAATGCAAAACAACACATAACCTACATACATGTGTAAGATGGTGCCCACTGATCTCTGCCTCCAGGACCCCGTGATTCACGAAATCTTCCCCACATTCGGGCCAAAGTCCGGGAACACCATGCTGACGATCAGAGGAGCCTTCCTGAATGCTGGAAACAAGCGAGAGGTGACAATAGGAAAAGCAGCCTGTAAAATCCAGAGGTGAGTTCACTCAGCCTTCTATCCTTTCTTTCCTCACTTGCTCTTTTCTTCTTCTCTTTCTCTTTTCCTCACCCAGTGCACAACAAGAAAAGCAGACGTTTGCATGTCAAGTCTGGTCCTTCTTCTTGGGAAGGAATCTGGACGGCTGCACAGCACATACGAACTGTAGAGGGGTTGTTTTTGTTACACATACTCCAGAGTCCCTTGGCATTGCTGTAATTTTACTGGGAAAATTTTGCCCATGAACTGGAACATTGCCTTATTTTTTCCTTGTTTTTTTCCTCATTCTGTCTTGTTTCTCGCTCAGACAAGAATTGACAGGACTTATCTGCAGGACTAGTCCAAGATGTATATGAATAGGGGCTTGAACAAAGGATGCCACTGTACATGGTAACATAATGATATATCCTGTGTGTTCACTCATTCCCCTCACACCCCGACCCCGACCTCCATCATCAGCTCGTCGTCTAGCATGCTGATCTGTAAGACGCCTCCACACGCCGTTCCCTCCGAGCAGCCCGTGAAGCTGACGGTGGATATGGTGGAGCGCCACGCCCTTACGCTGTTCACCTACAACCAAGACCCCATCATCAACAGCATCCAGCCCTCACGCTCCTTCATCAGGTTAGACTCGTATTCATTCAGGACGGGGTTTGCAGCCTGTGGTGGCCAGTGCAGAAGTGGTTTGGATATCACTCTTTGTCAATGTCAGTTCAACTTATTTCCCTCCAACTTGAGCTCTCGCATGTTTCTTCGCCCAAGAGGAGGCACAAGAGCGAGAAAGCAAAGGCAAATTTGACTGATGAGACAGATTAATGCTTTAGTTTCACAGCAGGAGGAAATGAGTAGGAGGTGACGAGTGGCTAAACTGCTAACGCTAACAGCAGGTCTCTCCCAGTGGGGATCTACTGTGTCTCTGGCTGATGCTGACGCTAACATCCGTTCTCATCTCCCCCTCACTGTAGCGGAGGCTGCACGGTGGCGGCTCATGGCTTCTTCCTGCAGTCGGGCCTCCAGCCCCAGATGGTCCTCACCACCGGCCAGGACGCTGAGGTGTTTCATGTGGTGAGTACGAGAGGGGTTTCACATTCTAAAATGATGCATAATTTATCCAATCTTAGTTGAGTTTAAGCCTTGGACAAGCAAAAAAAAAAAAAAAAAAAAGAACATCACTCAGAAGATTTTTGCTAATTTCATGCATCTTCCTTTCTGGTGTGTCAGTCTTCCCTCTGCCTCTGTGCACATCCCCTTTCCAACACCCGTTCAAACATTAAACTGACCTCATAGATAAAGACATTGTTTTAATTGCTGCCGTTCTTGAGATTCAGTGGAAACGCAAACATGCTGACTGCACCGAAACAACTTTTGGTTCCTTGTTTAGTCCCTTAGTGTTGTTCCTGTGGCTCTTTGTATCCTCGGTTTTGTCTTTTTCAAATGCCTCGCTGTCACACGCATGCTATTGTCGTTATGCATTTTAACGCCCCCCCTCCACCCAGAAACCATTGAGAAGAAAGCGTTCTTGACAAAGGAGAAGAGCTGAAGTGTCTGACAAGCATGAGAAAAAAGGAAATGGAAACTCCACATTCTGATCTGTACGATCCAGCTGTCACGTCTGACTCACGTACACTAACAGAGAGGCCTTTAGGATGCTCCTCACCTCCGACAGATTTTATTCTACTTATTGCAGGAAACCACACACACACACACACACACACACACTTGAACACAGCTCCATTAGACTGGCTGGCCTTTAGAGTGGAGTTGTTTTAAATTATCTGACCCCCGACGCCCCTGAAATGTCTGCAAGTGATGGAGCTTAATTATAAGAGCCTTAAAAGGGTGTTAAATGAATACAACATGTCATTTATGAGCCTGTGCAGATCATCCAGGTCATGAGTCAAAAGCAGCAGAACTTTTTAGTCGTGACACCTTATATATCGTATAGCTAGAACAGAAGGACGACCAGAAGAACGTGTATCCTTGAATTTCCCTCGGGATCAATGAAGTATCTATCTATCAACTTATGGTGCCTTTGCAATAAGACTTGCTTTCTCAGCAAAATGAACTATTTTTCTTGATTTCCCTTATTCTTGCCTTATTAATCTAATCAAAATTATTAATTGAAAATGAAGAGGCAGAGTTTTGCTTTGCTTCTTTGTGCTTCTTATCTGTAACGAGCCAAAATGAAACTCCATGAGAAGATGTGGACCTTCACTTCATAACACAGACACAACGTTCAGGAAGAAAAATAATATTCCTCAGTCAGCGCCGTCTGGAGTAATAATACTGACCACAGAGACGGCCCACTATGGCTGCCCTCTGCGTGAACTTACTGACCTTCTGATCCACTCTTGTAGGTGCTTGGATAAAAGTCTCACAGATTTGGTTTCATTGCAGTCATTGCTGAAATAATATCACATCCTTTGGAAGAAAAGGGAGAAACTGAATACCGTTGTTTTTTATCGGTCCAGCCGAACAAAATTCTCCACGTGACGAAGTAATTTAACCTCTCATCGAGTCTTGCTTTGTACAAGCTGGACTGAAAGGGAAAATATCTGGCAACATGCAGCTTTTATTTTTTTGAAGCAACTTGAGCTTTTTTTCCTCTCTGATTAAAAAAATGTATTTTCCAAGATACTGACCATTCCTGAGGTCTTTTAACAGCATGTATCTCATTAGAAAATGCGAGTAGCTTCTTAAGAGGACATATTCTTTGGCAGTGAAAGACACATTGTGAGCCATGACAAACAAACTGTCCTTTTTATTCCAAGTGAAGGTGTGTTGTCGTGTGTTTGTGTGTGTGATGTTTGCCTTTGGGAGGCGGTTTGAGGACAAGCAGTGCTTTGTAATGATGTTATCTGTCATCCTGAAACACACACCACGCAGTCAGGAGAAAACAATTCGCTCAGCAAATACACACACACTCACACACTCATGGAATAAGCCTTAACAGGCAAATCTTCAGCTGTGTTCACACACTTTCCTACTTGGTCCTAAATCAGGTACAGATCTGATTTTTAGCAGTGCGACCACAGTCTGATCCACTGACTGCGTAATAGACGGACGACACGATAGCCAAAACGTCTGGATGGCCCCCTGGTGGCTGGCTGCAGTACTGGTCATAAACGACTCCCTCTTCACGTTAGCAAATTTCCCGTAGACGTTTCTGTCTGTCTGTCTGTCTGTCTGTCTGCTGCGTGTGATGTCTTCAGTGTTCATTTGAGGGTCAGTTCAGGACCATGACCAGTTCACACTGGAATCTGAGATGGTCCACATTGAAATGATAATGTGAACGGCTAAAAAAAGTTGTATCTGAATCTGAAATTAGCACTCAGGCTTGCAGTGTGAACATGGTCTTGTAGTGACATAATATCTCTTTGTCTCCTCTCTTTTTCTCACACACACACACACACACACACACACACACTCCCTGCAGTGTCTCGTCTTTCAGCGACCCTTTCCCTGGTCATTGACCTGTGTTCAGGTCAGTGGCTGATGGGTCTCCGGGGAGCTCAGGCTTCATTACATGCAAACAGTGTGAACAGACGCAGCGCGATGGCTCTGAAACTGGGCTCATGATCCAGAAATTTCTGACTTGAATCCCTGACTCAGTATCTGGACTTGGACGCTACAGTCCCACTGTCCCCTTCCCCTTTATCAGCAGCTCGGCTCTGGCCTCAGCGCAGTAGGTGATTGTTGCTGTTTGCATCTGTGTGAGACGGAGCCGTATGTTTCCAGTCATGAATAAAGGTTAAGGAAAGCAGAAAGAAAAAGGCCAGGAGAACTGCTCACAAAGTTCACAAAGTGTCCTGATATACAAAAATAAGACACATTTTTGTCATTTCATGTATTTTTTCACACCACTTAATGCTGGCAGAAGGCGAAGCTTGTAGTTTGTGCGGTCAGTTTAAGTCATGGTTCAGTCTGAAACACTGCAGTTTCATGTACTCTGCTCACTGATTTAGAACACCAGAACAACAGACTGGAACACCTGCCAGCCAATAAGAAACAAGTATTTCCAAGGGGAACATCGTTTAACAAACGGTTTCTTATGGATCAGTTTTGGTTTAGCCTGAATTGTGCTTGAAGGTTACAGCCAGGTTTACTGCATGTAATGTCACCTGTAATCTTAGATGGGCAGGGTCACTCGGTGTGTTCAAATGTTGGTTAGGCGTCACCCGGAGCTCCGCTGCTGCGAGTTCACATCAGCGTAGTCAGGGTTCACTTCCCTTTAATAACTCATGCTGTGACTGTCGTTTAAACCAGGCAAACTGCGAGATCTTCTCTAAAACTTTTTAAAGCCCTCACTGTTGAGAGAACAACGAAAGACGACGTGCTGAACCGAACCCTCGCACTAATGGTTTATTGCTCATTTTCAACTGGAATAACAGACCGGAGAGGAATGGCAAAAACAAATTTCTTGCCTCCTAGAGAGAGAAATTGAGAGACCATGAAGTGAGCAGCCTGTATAAAATAAGGCTATCATTACTAATGATTTAGGATGGGATCATGCCCCGTAGGGCCCCAGCTGTCGCCTGTTAAATTCCTTCCAGTAAACGGGATGAGTTAAGGCTCACCCTGGGAAGGGACAGTATAAGCGTCTTATTGTCTTAACCCCTCAAAATAGAGGCAAGGATCTTTCACACACGGACATCCCAGAGGTTTCCATGGCCAGCAGAAAGGCGCTCGGGGTAACGTGAGCCAGCCTGTCATTCCTCGTCCATAAACCGAAACGATGGAGCCTCAGCAGCCGAATGCGATTCACTTGGCAAAATGCGTTCTCCAGTCAGACAAGAATGTGAGATCTCCACACCAAAGCAGGCTGGAGAGAGGAAGCAACCAAGACTCGCTAAAAACCAGCAGCAGAGGCTCTCAGCTAGAACCAGAGCATGAAAAAGAAAATAAAACGTCCAGTGTTGACTTGATATCTGCCTCTCAGATCTCCACTAAAGCCTGGTCTCAGCCAGTCTCAGCTTTCCCACAAACATAAAAGAGTTTTTTTTTTTTTTTTTTACGATCCGTCGTGAAAAGCTGGCGTGGTCACAAGGGCCGA
Source organism: Scatophagus argus (assembly GCF_020382885.2). NCBI lineage: Eukaryota > Metazoa > Chordata > Actinopteri > Scatophagidae > Scatophagus > Scatophagus argus. Next base: position 2,592,210 of record NC_058499.1, on the reverse strand, counting down.
AGGGATCTGCGCATACACAAAAAAACAGCAAATAAATGTGATCTCACAGATCTCTGACAAAGCTTAGGGAGTAAACTTCTTCACACCAGCATTGCTTTGCCAGGCTGCGCCATCACAGATAGTTTGGTTTAACTGGAGGCCTCACCGCAGCCAGACACCTGTCGCCTGCTTTTACAAACTGGCTTGTTTCGTGTCAGACTCCTCTTCCTATCTCATCCCACTGGGCTAAATCCCGCCAGCTGACACCTGAATGCCTCATGAAGACTCTTTCCTTTCCCATACCCCCCACAGCTGGGGGTATCTGAGAGGAGGAAGTGAATGAAAGTGAATGCATAATGTTTTCCTCTCCGACTGCAGTCAAATGCTTCAGAGCTCCAACTGCTTCCAGCTTCTCAATAGCAATTAAAAGTCAGCACTGTGCCTGTGCAGTGCTGGTGTGAGTGTATGTAAATTTATCAACATAAAGCGGGACGATTGCTGCAAAAACAGGAGCCTGTGGTCATATGAACACGTCAAACTGGCATCGTTTTTGAGTTTTGGCGGCAGTTGAACAATTACTTTTCCCTCTGTTAGTCAAGAAACTGAGAAGAGAAGGAGGAAAGAGTGAATTTCCACCTAAAAAATCAAAATGATAAGCAAAGACGCGTCTGAAATGGAGACCTTAAATCCAACGTAAATACCAGCACAACACAGCACAGTAGGAGACGGCACAGAACTCCACTGGTATAAATCACTGTAGATTTGACAAGCATTTTGTACGTGGGAGCTCCGTTATGACTTTGGCTTTTTCGCAGGCTGTTACACTAATGATCCTTCGGGGACGGCGGAGCTTTCAGGATCGCTGGTTCTCTCATCACCACACAGCAAAGCTCTCGGCCCGCTCGCTGCCCGGCTCTCCGAGCGATTGTATTTACAGCTGCTCCCAACCCACAGCCCTTCACCTCCTCGCCCTTAAATAAGAGGAGACATCTACTGAACAATGAAACTGACTGAGGTTTCCACTAATTCACAGGATATTTTTCCCTTCGCTGCACCCCTGGGAGAGGGGTGGAGAGGGGTGGAGAGGGGTGAAGGCGGGGGGTTTTACCCTGCAGCCCCGTTCTGCTCGTTCCTCGTTGGCGTGTGGAGGTTAATTGGATTGCTTTTGTTAGGTGACCCAGCGCTACCCTCACACACGCACACACAAGTTCTATATGCCTCCGTGTGTGTGTGTTTTAAATGCTTGCGTTCAAGCGTTTGCGGATGCCTGTAACTTTTTAGTACGTGTTGGTGTGTGTCCATCTGGGCTGCTACAGCTCACTGGGGAGGCAGACCGGGAAGTGTACGAGGAAGTTTCAGCAGCACTTCGACAGAACTGCTGCTGCTACTGCAGTCAGAGCGACTCTCCAGGGACTCAGATATCAGTCAGTGTGTTGGAAGTCAGATTTCAGCTACTTTGCTGAGGTTTTCTGGAGCGTAATGAACTTCACAGATCATAGTCCATAATGCAGTGGTTCCCTACCGGTCGAGCTTCAGGGTCTCTTCTTTATCGTGAAGTCACGGTCCACATGGACTGCTGCCATGTCTGTTTTATTTCACAAAATGAAAATATAATTAAGGTGCAGTTGGGACTAATGAAATGAACTAGAGCGTAGATAAAACATACATTATTTCATGTGAAATAGCCAAACGTGTTCCAGTTTTGGCAGGAGATGGTGTGAGGGAGTTTTTCCTCTGGCTTCTAACTGTAGCTTTGCTGAAAAGGATGTGGAGAAGAAATGTTTGTTTTAAAGCCAAGTCAGCATTGTGCTGCGTACGACCACATTGAGGTTTTTGTCCACATTGTCTTCAGTGTAATTGAAACAATATATTACAACATATTTCTGAGTCAAGCTATACTGACTCTGCTACTAGATGGAGCCACACGCAGACTAAGGGACAACTCTTTGTCTGCCTGTTCAGCTTCTTGTACATGTTCATGTCCAGGGCTGTTAGTGGTTCTTCAAAATAAAATGCCCCCATCATCACCATCAAGCTCTTTACATAACAGTCACACTTTGGAAATGAGTCAAATAAATGCCCAGAACAACACCCACCCACTCACTAAGCACCAGCGCGAAGGTGGTGTTTGTTGTGTTCAAAGGTTACAAGAGGTGCATTGATCCGAACACCTTTTTTTTTCCTACCTCCCGTCCTCACGGGACATCAATTCAAGGACACGTCTACCTTTGTAGCCCAAAAGACAAACATACGCCACACTGGCCACCGCAGCACAAATATCAATATTGACCTCTGAGCGTGGAGCCAAACAAGTGTGTGCGTGTTTGTTCTGAGTGCACCTGCAAAGAGGAATATCACGCCATCACTTCACAATGGCTTCTTTATCACTTACATCACACTAATAATCGCTTTGCATAAATGAACCACAGTTTCTGTGATGATTAAACACATGTTCACGTTTATCCTCAGCTCACCCACAGAAATGTGGAGTCTGCTGCGATCCAAGAATGAAGCAACATATCAACAGGCAGAAGATAAAATGCTCACCAGCGGCCTCTGAACTGCTCTTGTTGCTGTTGCTTGTCAAGTCACATCAGCAACAGCTTTCAGATCAGTGTGCTTATTTATTTTCCATATTCCTTGCAGCCTCTCCATTGCTTTCTCCTTTCTGGGAACGTTGGTCCAGATCTGGATCAGACTAACACCCCCGTTTGGGTGCTGTTCCCTTCCAAGACGGCTCCCTCCCCAGATTTCCTCCGTGACTTTGCTGTTTACTATACTGTGCAAAAGTGTGAGATTTACAACACTTTGCTGCTGTTAAATTCCAAGCCTTTGCATTTCGAACTGGTGTGGGAATGTGTGTCTTTATGAAACTGAGGAGGAGAACAGACTGAACCACAATGACTGGTTTATATCTGAAGCTCTAATTTTGATTACAGCAACTGTCCATGTGTTCCACCCTGCAGCTGTGTAGATATATTCATATATTTATATGTTTTCACATGAAAAGTCTTCATTTCCTAGTTTTTTTCCTGTTGAAGTTTTGTTGTTTCTAAGTTCAGTTTGGCTGGGACAATAACACACATAGAGCAACAGTGAGTGAAATGCAACATTAACATATGATATATGTATATTTACATAATATGAGTAATCGAGAACAAAAGTGTTGAAAACAGCGTGTTGAGGTATATTTTGCGTACTTGGCATGCACGTTATACAACAGACAGCAGGACTTCATCTGCTTGTATTTGCTTCCCCCTCGCCTTTACCAGGAAGATTACCGCAGAGAAAATGTAGATAATTTAAAAGATATTTGGTGATGAGCCAGTTGACGTAGTTTAGTTTTGCCAAAGTCATCTGTATTTGCCGTCATAATAAAGTGCAAAGAGAATGTTTCCGACTGAACAGTTAAATAGAGTTACTGAGCTCTCCTGTATCCAATTAGCGCTTACATGACCTTTGACAAATATTCATTTCCCTCTGTGTGGCTAAATGGTGCACGTTGTATTTCCACAAACCTGCATCTGCATATGAATAGAAGAAGAGATAGCAGCTGATACAAGGCCAGTTCAAACCCGGCGGTTTGAGATCTTTGCCATGTGAGTACAGGAGATGTGGACCTCAGCCTCTCGATACCCACACTCCTTCAGACAAGATGAAACTCTTGCCACACCTCAATAAAAAAGGGCTTAAGGTGTTTTCGAAGCTTTCGGTGTCTCGCTGGGCGGTCTTAATGAGCACAAAGGCTCCGAGGCCCATGTGGGCTGAATCCAACATGGGATGAAACTCTGTTGTGCCCTCAGGCCACACAAGTAAACACAGCAGAGGCTGCAAACAGGCGGTGTCTCATAAAATGTGTGGAGTCTCAAAGAAGCTGTCAGACTGAGGATTACTGCTTGGTTGTTCCACATTGTGCCGGAGTGAAGACCTGGAGGGAGCTGTCTTTGCTCTGAGTAGTAGGAAAGTTTAGAGGTTGAGCTGTCCAACCTCTTTGTCAAGTCAAGACAGTTTTATTTATATTGCCCCAAATCATGAATCACCAAGCCTCAGGGGGCTTTACAGTCTGTACAGTACACAACATTCTCAGTCCTTAGACCCTCGAATCGAGTGAGGAAAAACTACCCTGAGATGGACTGAGAAAACTGAGGTAATATAATAATAATAATAGTAATCATAATGCCATCGGGTGTTTGTGCTTTACATTAGTTGCAGCACCTGCAGATTTTCATGCTTCGTTCAGTTGTGCTTATGTGACCACCCGTACGTTTTTCTCCAGCTTCCCTGCATGCTTCAAAACATTCTTTCCTAATAAGGGTGGCAGACATCTTTAATGGGGAAAGCGTTCCCAAACATACCACAGATGAAGTGTGATGGTAGACCAGTGGACAAACAAACAACAAAGGTGTTTGTACCTGCAGGCTGAGCGGACAGATTTTTCTAACCCACACATGTCGCCTCTCTCGTCTAGAGCTGCGTCTACGGTGAGAACCGGACGTCCATCCAGTGCACCACGCCCTCTCTAGCCAAACTGGCTCTGCAGCCGCCCGTGGTCACCAAGGTGGCGTTCGTCCTGGACGGCTACTCCACGGATCAGTGGGACCTGATCTACGTAGAGGACCCCCTCTTCCAGGACCCCAAACTCACCTCCAAGGACAACAAGAGCATTGTGGAGCTCAAGGTGAGACAACAATTAACGTCCTCCGGCTCCATTATCACGCTAACGTTATCAGTTCACAGCTGTGGCGCCACAGTTGGCTGTTCTCATCATTTTCATCGACGTTCATTTACTGTAGTTTTTGATAAAATATCAGACCAGGAAAGTTTAGAGGTCTGATGTGTGAGCCAGCTATAGGACCACGACACCCTCTGAATTTAAAGTCTCGATTAACAAAACTTGAGCTGGTTGGACACCTGTCGAAAACGGTCCAGTATAAGTTTAAGTAACATTCACGAATTTCAAAAGCTTCACAGACGTCAGCTAACTCTGTCAAATGTACAACGTTGCCACAGGTCTGCAGAGCTCAGCTCTTTGAACCGCAGGGTTCTTCATTTTGATTCAGCTGGGGCTGGTCGCTGCACTTGGCTTCCCACTCCACACATTCACACATGCAGCCCTGCGTGGTTCAGGTCAAGTTGGGGAGGAAACAATACAGAAAGAAAAACAGGAAGTGGACTCTGTTTCCCATCGTTTACACCCCCCTCGCCAGCCCTTCTCCACTGCTATACCTCTCTGTGTATTCTCTCTGTTGACTTGCATTGTTCTGTCTGCTGAGGTCAAAGCTCTTGACATATTAATGCCGCTTTTCAAACATGCCACCACGTTCCCCAGAGCCTGTTTTAGGAACACAATGAAATACATATTTCTCCTCCTTTCTTTCTCCCATTTTTTTGTTGACTGCAGCTCGACGGTTTGTGGCAGCTGCTGTGCTGAACCTCTCGCAGGGGATCCTGGCATTTTTTTTTCCCTCCTCCTTCTTCTTCTTCTTTCTTTCTCTTTTTCCCAGACGTGACCTTGGCCCCGATGCTAAATCCACCACCAACCCACCCTCCACCCCCTTTCATCCCTCCCTTCAGCCCAGACAAACCCACAGTTTTTATCTGAGGGGGGGTACCAGGCATTGCACCGAAACAGGCCACATTTAACGCCATCTGATAAGCCTGCCCTGTGGCCTGCAGTAAAGGGCAAATGCTGGGCCCATTTAGCTCCATCTGATAAATAGCTCCAAAATAACAAACAAATAAAGGAATATTTAGCTTGCTCACTGACATCTCCAGTATCAGTATGGCTGCACACGGAGGAAGCAGGCCTTCGATGCTGACCGTGTCACGGAAGACTGAGAAAACTCTCACTTGCAATTATCATTATTATGGTTTGTTTAGAGTGGCTGCTACTACTGCTTTTCAATAACTTTAGGACTCCTGTCTGCTGTGTGTAGCTAAAACCAAACACACCGGTCTTATTACTGCCAACGTGCTGTGTGTGTGTGTGTGTGTGTGTGTGTGTGTGTGTGTGTGTGTGTGTGAGAGAGAGAGAGAGAGAGTGCAAGAACAGGTGTGAGCCTCCACTCTGTGTCAAATTGGAAAATCCCAAACTGTCACGCAAGGAATGTGATCATTCTCTTTATTGCCTTCTGCTGCACTCAAACAAGTGTGTTTATGTGTGTGTGTGTGTGTGTGTGTGTGTGTGTGTGTGTGTGTGTGTGTGTGTGTGTGCATGTGTGTGTGAGAGAGAGAGAGAGAGATGTGGACAGAGAAACAAAAGTGAACAAGAAGAGAAAACAGAAACAAGAACCAGTCTAAGAACAAATTAAGCTGCGCGGTTCTTTCCCGTCAAACAACACACACTTGTTAACTCAATTACACACACTCACACACTGCTGTGTGCGCTTCCAGTCACATCTCAGAGGGGGTGTTTGTTGTCTTCCCACCAGAGGTCACATGAATTGAATAAGTCGATCTGTCTCGCTCACATCGGCAGCGGGCGGCGACCTCAGTTCGCGTTCCTTTTCGATCGTCGTGAATCACGATGAACTCTGCCAAGAAGACAGACAGACAGACAGGCAGACAGACAGACAGACAGGCAGACAGACGGTGCACAGTAGGCCCTAAACAAGACGCGTCTTCACACTGTAAAAACATCTATAATTTTATCAACCATACACCCGTGTCACTTATTGGCCTTTTAAAACTCCTATAAATAGTTTTAAAGCTGCACAAGCAAAGAGTGTGATTGTTAAGGACGTCTGTAAAGTGAAGGAACACACTTATGGGACCTGTGACTGAATTATACCAAAGCACAGAGGCAGATTCAACTTTCAGAGGAATCTTGGGAAAAAAATGTACACGTGGCGCCTCAGGCTACATCCACAAAACACATAATCCATACGACTCCAGCGTTTCAGAGCCTCTAAAACTCTGATATTGGATGGGAAGGCTGCTGACCTCGTTTCACTTTGAGAACTTTGTGCTTCAGTCTGGATGGGCAGAAACCTGTGGAAACACTGACCCAGACACCCCGTCAGGAAGTGGGCTTCTTCCACCAAACAGTTTCTGTTAATTTGATTAAATGTTAATCTTTATAGGAATGTGTGTCATACAGGCGCAGTATCTGATATATAATAAGAACCTTAGGAGTCTTTAAATAGGGCGCGTCTGCACAACAGAGACTCGAGGCCAGTAGCACAGAGCTCCCCCAAAGGCTGGTGTCTTACTGTGTGCATCTCCAGATTGAAGTAATCAGATCTCTGTAGGCTCATTTATGTCACAGCGTTCCGGTTTGTCTGCTCTCATCCTTCATGCGGTGCAGGAGAGTTTTAGTGTGAAGTACGTCACATTTCTGATTTTTCACTTTGTTGCCAGCTTGCTTTGACACGAAGCATCTGGCCTGTTCCATGTGCTGTCTGGACTCCCTGACCTTTGACCCTTGTAGTCGTTGTTCATAATGTTGCTGATCTAGAAGCTGACGTCAACCCTGTGTCTTCCGTCCGTCTCTCTCTCTCTTTCTGTCCCCCTCCATGTCCCTCCACTGCAGGGTGACCGGATGGACAGGGAGGCCATGAAGTGTCAGGTTTTGACTGTTTCCAACCACAGCTGCGAGAGTCTGACTCTGGTCGGGGACACGCTGGAGTGCACCGTCCCCATCGAGCTGCAGGCCGCCAACTCCAGGGAGCTGCAGGTGGAGGTGAGACACGCCGGGGGTTCGGTTTTGGTTAGCGTTAAGAGCTGAAAAGGTCTGCTGGTTCTTTCCCTGGTTTTTCAGCAGCAGCACTTTGTGGTTCGGTTTTAACTTGTTTAACTTTTTGATTTAACTGATTTCGTTTTATTGCAGAAAATTAGCTCTGTGGCAAACCAAAGGCACCAAAATGATCAAATGAACATCAATTTTATGATTCTGAGAATCGTCTGAAGTAAATGATGGACTACAGTCGACACTCAATTCAGTAGATCTACAGATTGGAAAGTTTGAGTTAGAACAGTAACACAACAAGGCTGTGAGACCACTTTAAAGTCCTGAAGACGCGTAGTCATTAACCACTCGTTAACATTCACAAGTTAACTGACGTATTTCAAGACGAAAAATACTTTAGGACTCATTCCTCCACTATTGCTTGTATAGTTTTTTTTCTCTTCAGGGTAAGCTGTAGACGCACACACACGCACAGGTGCACACACACACGCACAGGTGCACATACAGTACACAGGTGTACACACCTCCAGTGGGTCAACAACACTTTCTTTAATTAAGACAGTCTCTTGTTTATGGAAACACCCAGCTCACCACAAGCACACATCCACCTGCCCATCCACCCGCCCATCCACACACACACACACACACACACACACACACACTCTCAATAGAGGTCTTGTTCCAGCCTCCCTGCTCGTCAGTGTGTGTTTGAAGTGGTGTTTGGATAGCAGTGCAGGGCGTGTTGTGTGCTAACTGATGCTCAGATTAATTCCATTAGCATGCGCGTGAATTAGCTCATTATCTGTCTGAAGTGAAGAGCACAAGAACATGCAGTATTTTGAACTTTGAAACTTCGGTATCGTTACAGTCTCACGTTTTTTTAAACATCTCGGAGCAAGAAAAAAGAAAACTCGGTGAAATTCTGACCTTCATCCAATTTAAAATCGCCTGTTTGAATCATCAAGTGTACAGTGTTGATTATCTTTAACCCACGAATGACTAACAACGCACAGACACGTGGCCACACATGGCAAAATCAGAATTTTTAATTTCACAAAGCTGATTTTCTTTTAAAAAGTCACGACAAAGTGAGTTCAACGTTGGCTTGATCGTCAGGGGAAAACGTAACTCGTCTCTCTTTCGGGGAAAAAGCAAAGAGAAGACGTTTGGCCTTTGCGTTTAATCAGCAGGTTATCTGTCAGACAGGAATTACATTTCCACTCGCACAAACGGCATTTCAACATCTCAGAAGGTCAGCAGACAAATCTCCACCTGCTGAAAACAGATTGTGACTGGTGGAAATGTAAGTTTGTGGATTCATCTCGCCCTGTTGGTGGGACTCTTCTCAGATCATGTGACTCTTTTTGGTTTTGCAGTGATGAAGGTAGATTAGCGTGTTGTAAAGTGTCTGAGCACGTGTTCTGGGACAACACAGTGGACGTCGCTTACAATGCGTTTGTATGAAAGTCCCCTCTGCTTGTGTTATCAGGCTCAGAGGAGGGATTTCAGCAATAAAAGGTGTCGTGACGCATCGCAGCACCTGCTTCTGAGGCTGACTGATTTTTGATAGTCAGGGTTGTCTTTTAGTTTATTTAACTTGACTTAGTCACTAGTTTCTCTTTGAACTTGTTCAGTTTGTTTTTATTTAACGGACTCCAAGTGGAGAATCCGAGAGCAGACTCCGCTGTGTGGGCTTTCTGAAGGCGGTGACGGGATCGTTCTGCCGCTGGCCGTCCTGAGCTCTTCATTCTGCGCTGTGGGAAATTCGCGGAAAACAGCGCATTCCTTCGGCGTTCCAGATCGTTTACAGGAGACTTCAGTACCTCTCCTGTGCTAATGCAGTCCCTTATAAAAAGCAGCTCAGGGAGGATTTATTACGCAGTGTGTTGAGTGAAAGGGCTCAGCATCCAGCTGTCTTGTCACTTGATTGTAAGTCAAGCATTCGCGGAGTCGTGAGAAGGTGTAGTACAGTGTGCAAATGTCAAAGTAACACATACGCACACACACACACACACACACGCACACACACACACACACACACACACACACACACACACACTCACTGTCTTTTATTAACAACAGCGCAGTTTAAACAGGACAGGGTTCATTAAATTTAATTGTTGCGTCTTGTGACTGACTGCTTTAAGTTTTTTCTTAAAATAAAAAAAAAGATGTTTATTAACTCAACAATAAATAAATTATATTATTAAATTATTAATAATTAAATTCTTGTTTCTGCTGACTTCCAGTGGTTCAGCCCCTCACTTTGCTGCAGTGACGCACAGGTGTACTCCAGGACCCTGTGATGTCACTGTTACGGTTTGGTTACCAGGGCAACAAAGCACACTTTTGACCACACAGATCAGATCAGAATGCTGTCAGACGTGAACCAGGCTGAAAGCTTCCACCCAGAGAGGGCAGTTTAGAGTTTAAAATCAAAACAGAGCCATCAGACTCATGAAAACCTTTATTTTGGTTTAGTATTTTAGTATTTTATTTTAGAGTTTGATAGCAGGAAGTGTTTCAGTGACCGAGAACATCAGTGAATATCAGGTCAGAAAAAGAGTCAAGGCGACCAGGTGATGTTGTGTGTTAATAAAACCTTCGCTTCTCCTGCATTCGCTGTGATTTCTCATCTTTTTCCTCAGATTCTCGCTCAGTCTCAAGAGTTTATGAGAAGGCTTTCTCAAGCAGCTGCTGGCATCACACACTGATTATATGCAAAGTTAAATCTCATTTTAAAACCGACAGTACAATGCAAGTCATATGTTGTGCCGTGTGAGCTGTTTGCAGCAAACAGCCTCCAAAATCCCGTTAGGTTATACGAGGTTCGATAAGAGAAATGTCTTCCCTTTATGACACAAGCTAATATTAGCCGCTGCGCTTCACACGTCCTCGTGTCATGATAATATCGGTCGTCCTCTGGAGAAACGGCGGCGTGCCGGCGAACCGGACGGTATCAGCCTCATCGCTGTTGACTTGTGAACTGGATCTCAGAGGAAAAGCTTTTATCTCAGAGGATGCTCAGCCAATATCCCACCAGCCTAAACACACACAAACACACACACGCACATTCATAACACACCCCCTACCTCCAGACAAGGTGCACACACACACACACACACACACGGCCCATCTGCAGCAGACAGCAGTATAAACCTCATTTTCACTAAACCTAATAATGGCAAAAGCAATATCACTGATGTAATCTGCCTGCAGACTGTGGCAACAGGCCGCATGTGTGCATGTGTGTGTGTTATTTCATACCACGCGTCCGAATGCCAGTTGCGTGCCTTTTAAATGCTTGTGCGTGCAGCATATATACCATGCAGAGCATACCGCAGTGGATGTCACAGTTTATGAAGCAAATGTCTTCACACAGTACAGTCCAAGCACAACAGAGACTTTGTTAGCCGCTGCTCAGCAGAAAGCTAAGGATTCAGGGGAAAATGCAGGACGGGTTAAAGGCACCCTGTGGAGTTTTTGAAAGAATGTTTTCAGAAGAGTGTGTTGTAAGAAGAAGGCTGGTGGCAAACTAAAATTTATATAAACAATATCCCCATTTTGAGTGAGACCCCCCCCCAAAAAAAAAAAGATAAATAAAAGATGCTGAATGGAAAATGCACCCAGCACTTTTGTTAGCCCACAAAGATTCACCCAATGCCTTAACCCTTTTAGCACCATAATAATAGATGTATTATTAAAACGCCTGGTCTTTTTTGTCTATTTTTGTCAATAATTGTGTCATATAACTTGAAATACACATGCGCTGCAGTGTCACCGGTGATCCTCGTGGTTTTAAAAGGGTAAACTTCAGCAGGTCATCATGTCTGATATTTTGTGTCAAATCCTTCACAGTCTGTGCTGCAGCCGTCGTCGCCTCGTGCTCGTTCCAGGGTCACTTTCACGCCTTCGGTCTGCCCTTCAGCGCGACTGAACGAGAAACACCTCGAAACTCAAACATGTTCCACTGAAGACATTTCACACAGACAGTTTGAGTTATGCAGTTTTACTCACCAGTTCATCATTTCATCAGACAGCCAAGACGAGCTGTGGCCTGCTGATGTGGTTCAGACCTCCACCTGTCTGACCTCTGACCTTCCCGTGGTCGGAGGACAGTTCAGTCGTTATTACGAGTGTTGTTAGAATCCACTTCACTCTGTGACGCTCTTCGCTTTTTTCAGTGGCACCAGGCGGACTCAGTCAGGCATCTGGGCAAAGTGACGCTGGCCCAGGAGCAGGACTACACAGGCCTCGTCGTGGGCTGCGTGTGTGTCAGCCTGCTGCTGCTGCTGCTGGGATCGCTGCTCATGTGGAGAAGGAACAAACACATCGATGGTAAGAGCAGAGCCGAGCAGCCACGTCGTGTCGGGGTCGCCGCTTTAATCTCAGGCAGTGAGCGACCGGCGCTGATTTCACAGTCTCCTGTAATGCTATCTGCTCTGAAATGTTAAGGTCGGACTCCTCGCTCAGGTCCAGCCTGGTTAGTTTAGGAAAAGTTGCACAGGGTCAGTTTTAAATGTTTTGAACAAGTTAAAAGGTCACTGCACGAGTCCGAAGCAGAGGAAAATACTGTGGCGTTCAACTTATATTTTTATACATTATGCACGTTATGCCCTGTGCCAGTGATTAGTCGCAGTTTCCAGTAGGTTACATTTTACATAAGTTGAATTTAAAGTGACATGACCCTGTGTGTGTGTGTGTGAGAGAGAGAGAGAGAGAGAGTGTGTGTTCATACATTTGTGTACTTGCGACAGGTGTTCAGTGTGTGTCCTCTCTAACCTGTGTGCATGTGTGTCTGCTGGGTTTTGTTTTGCCTGGTGGGTTTACAGTGTGTTTGTGCGTGGGGCGCACCGGTGAACCGCTTCGCCTTTCTTAGTAATTCTCTCGTCTCCCCCCTCTCTCCTCCCTCCTCCCTCCTTTATCTTTCATCTCATCCTTCATCTCTTGCCCTTTTCTCCTCTCACTTCCCTCATGGTCTTCCTCTCTGTCCCCTCCCCACCTCACCTTTCCTTCTTGGCGCCTCTCATCCCTCCATATCTCTATCACTTCCTCTACACCCCCTCCTCCCCCTCCCTCCCTCTACTTCTAGATCTGTCTGAGGTGTGGTATGATGGACGGGGTCACATCCAGCATCTGGACAGGCTGGCTAACGCGAGGAGCGTCAGCCCCACTAACGAAATGGTCTCCCACGAGTCAGTCGACTATAGAACAACCCTGCTGGAGGGTACGTCAACCAGATAAGCCCCCCCCCCACCCACCCTCACCCGCTCCCTCCACCTGACATCTTCTTCCCTACATCCCTCCGCCCGCCCTCCCTCCCACCCTCCCTCCCACCCTCCCTCCATCACGTCTACCTGCTTCCCTCCCCGTGGGGCTGAACGCTGTGCTAGCAGTGCATGCCTTACATGCTCTGAACTAACACTCATAAGTTTTTGCAAAATTCTGAATAGTTCTGGTGTTTTGTGTTTTTAACTGATCATAATCATCCATGTTCGACCCCCCTGCTAACACTAACACAACTTCAGATTGCCTGGTGATCATCATTACAAGAGCAGAATTAGTGGGCATGAAATCAAACAAAAAATAAAATGCTGGAAAAGCTCCATCGTCTCGTTTGGTTGCTTGTTGCAAGTGACTGATTTCGTACTATACGTTACGATTTCATTAGCAACTACTTGCATGTTAAGTTATAAAAGGCAACTGGTACGATTCAGAGTAATCTTAATTGGTTGTGTTGTTCATTCAAACACTTAAACACTAAATATCTTTGCCTCCCTGCAGTTCACACAGTCTGCTGTCACTTCCTGTGGAAAGGAAAAGTATTGCAGTTCTAAGTGTCAGCACAGCAAAAAGTCTGCCTGTGAGACGTGGATCATTTTGGAGTCAGTAAGCTGACCAACCAGACTTTGATGGAGTCTTTAGAGTCGCCTGTGGTTTTGGTTTCTTAAGCTTGACTCCTGAGGGCATGAGGGTGTCTCTGTGTATTATGATCCTGAGTATGATGGGCAAAGCAATTTTCCTGCTGCTGAGAAAAATGACTAAAAAGGCTTCAAATCTGAGAAGGTTGACTTACTAAAGAGCTAATGCTTGTCCTCAGGGACGGTTGGGCTGTAGGATCAGTGACTGAAAATGCATTCATTTATGTCAGCAACTCCTCCTTGTCTTCTGTTCTGGATAACATTTGGCTCTTTTTGAATGCATTTATTTACCTTCCACTCACATCATCAGCGAGAGAAATCAGAAACTTTTGTTTTTCCAGCTCAGCTGCCCTCCATCACCGTGTCATGTTGCTCTGTGCCTTTGTAGCCGTCCTTTTCTGATCATGTAACACACCTTGACCTCTGGAGGCCCCGCTGATACAATCGTTGACCTTCGACCCCTCCTCCGTCTCCTTTGCTTCTCCAGATCAGGGCACCGACAGGCCCGAGACGTGCCGGACGGCTCCGCCCATCTACGGGGGCAACGGGGAGCTGCTGTCTCCCAGACTGGGGGCACTGGGAGGCGGGATGGGTCTGGGAATGGACGGCGAACTGGTGTCACCTCTGCTGATGGCCCCAGTCCACATCGATCCGTCCTGCCTCCACCCAGACCTGCTGACTGAAGTGCAGCACGTGGTGATTGCCAGGGAGCAGCTGCTGCTGCACCTGAACCAGGTCATTGGCAGAGGTCAGTGAAAGAAATGCTTTGTTCACTGTTAAAATTTTTATAACACGTCGCTGGGTCGCTATAGCACCTCTCATGGTAGCTACCTAGCTCTTCTTCTTCCACGTACTCTGGACATGGCGAAATACAAAATTTCCTGAGCATTTCTTGGCTCCAGACAGGAGCTAATGGCTGTTAATGTGCAGAGTAAAGTAGAACAGAGAACTTTTATGCAGCTGCAAATGTTATTTATGAAGATCCAGTCAATATAAGCTGCTGTGTCAAAGCTTTTAAAGCATACATGCAGAACTGCGCCGTCATTAGTCCAAGTGCAAGTGTAGCAACAATGGGCGAATGTGCTCGGGACATGACGGTGATGCAGTGACTTTAATGCTCTGTTATCTCTGAGTGGGGATTATTGCTTTTTATAGGAGCTTTAAATGGAGGTGCATAATCATAAATTACAATGAAAAATAGAATAGTGTTCGCACAAAAACAATTATTGCACAGAACCAATCACAAAGTTTGTTTAGAATAACTTTTGGGCAGAGAACCTCTTTGACGCGTAACTTGTGTGGTTAGTGATTAACATGTGTATACATGTTATTCATCTGAAATGCATGTTTGGTATAACAACACTTTGGCCAACATTAAGCTGGGGACTTGATTTACCTGTCGACTGCACTTTACCCAAAACTTGCAGAAGTAGTTAATGAATGTCACACAGCTGAGACGGTAACAAATACACAAAGACACAGCAGTAGCCAAGCTTCCTGTGTTGCACAAAAGTAATTCTCACTTTCAGTCAGCTGGTTGTCATGACATATTTGTAACTTTTCTGTACTGTATTGCAAGAGTCAGTCATTTTACTCCCACTTTTACTTGCACTGCAGATGTTTTTATTTGTGCAATGTGAAAAATAGCAACCACATACAAAAAGAGAAACACAAAAAACACCTCAGCTGAAAAGCTAAATCCAGTCCAGGGTGAACCCCGCCTCTCGCTCGTAGTCAGCTGGGATTGGCTCCAGCTCCCCCGCGACCCTGACGGATAAGCGGTATAGAAAATGGATGGATGGATGAAAAGCTAAATACCGAATGAACGGATCTGTTTGACTTTGATCACCATACAGTTTCAAGAGTATGTTTTTCTGATCTCTCTTGTGTCAAAGTCTTTTCTCTTTTATGCACTTTACATACAATACATTGAACATCCAGCATCTTTGATATTCGTAACATCTGACCTTGCTTGCTAAACAGAGAATTAATAACAAAAACATTATTTGGCTTGTTGGGACTTTGGCTGATGTGGAGTGAAACTATTATCCAGCCAGCTTAGATTGAATTTGGGATTTAAGTAAAGCCATACAAAAGCTTAAGTTGCCCACAAAGAGCTTAATTGCCTGCTCTATCAAACCGCAAGCTTGACATGCAGACAGAAAATCACCTCGTATTGTGCCGTTTAAGTAGGCGGGTCAGACCCACAGATCAAATTTAACATTAAGAGGAGAAAGACCCCCGAACTCCTCTGTGTCACAGAAAAACAGCCCCCCTGCCCCCACGGCTAAAGAAAAGAGCCCGGATTTCGAGACGTGGCTTTTAAAAGTGGCATAGGATGATTTGTTCACAGCTAGCATTCCCAGAGTCTATTGTTGGGAGTCGTAATTCAACACCCTCAGCCATCTGCGAGGACGTGATAGGAGAACGCCGCGCTCATTTTATTACCACAGTTCTCCCAGACTGGGGCAAGCCCTCGTGTCTTAAGAGATATAATTCAATAAAATGCACAATAACTCAAGGGGGTTTGGCATAGCCTATTAGCTTGCGGGGGTATTAATGAATAAAGCCTCATACTGGGTTACTTGAGGGGGCAGATTTAGTGTGAGGGTGATGGTAATTTAAGATAATCAGAATTAGCTGTTAGAGGTGTGAAAACAGGGAAAAACTCTCATGTAAGAGACAGATGTAAACCAGCCATTTGTTTTCTGTGTGCGTGAAACTCTGCAGGAATCACATGAAATCACTTTCATCCATCTGCTCCAAACTTGAATTTTTACATGTCAGCAGTGGACAGGAATTTTTTTATCTGATTTCTGGACTCGCTGTGATCATGGAGCCAACTGTCAGTGTGCACGATCTTAATCACAGCAGGTCTGTCAAGAAGAAGTCCGAGCCAAGATATAAACAAAGTGTTGCACAAAAACCCAAAATGCCCTGCAGTGTCTACATGTGAGAGAATTCGGTAATTTAGATGGTGTCATACATTTATGGGAACGATGTAGAAACTGTGGTTTACTTACTCATCTAGGAAAACACTGAGCAGCAAGCCATTCAATATATGAACGGAATCAGATTCAAGTTTACCGGCCAAGTTTGTTCACACACACACACGGTTGACTGAAATCAGATTGTATAGCCCTCAGTGTGCGTCTGTGCAGAGGAAGAATTAATGTGCATGATCAAGGGATGCTGCATGGTGAAGGTCAGGGAGTGGTACTTCAGTGTCAGCAATGAAGCGTCAAATGTCTACTATCTGTTCTGACTGGGAGTTCTTGTAAGCCACGCAGGGATAGATGGGGCAGCGGCAGTCCAGCAGATGCGCTTTGGTTGGTTGGAGGTAGGAGCCAAAACTTCTCTCCTCCATGTGAAACTGATTACTGACAGGTAGTCAGCAGATAAACATGTCTCACACAAGCTCAAGAAACAAACGAAATCATTGGTTAGTATCCTGCACTGATTCTTGCCAGCTGACGTGGTGCTTGGCTGCCACTGTTCGCCTGCTTCACAGCTGGACCTCATTGTCATTTGGACTGAAAGTGGTGCATCTCATGTGTCATGTCTAAATGGACCTGTGTCAGGCGGGCTTGCTTTGCGCGGGGTAAAGAAATGTTATTTGGGAGGACGTTGCAGGTTTGAACATGAGCATTTGAAGTCACCGACGATGACTCATTCTGACTAATGCACCATGTTGTAACCTGCAGGTCACTTCGGCTGTGTTTTCCATGGAACTCTGCTTGAACCAGATGGACAGAAGCAGCACTGTGCCGTCAAGTCCCTGAACCGTAAGTACGACCTCCTTTACATGCACATATGTAGGTCAGCCAACAATCTTTAAAATAAGTAAAGTTTCTACCTTATCTGACACCAGTGCAGTATGATGCTTCGCGTTTATGAATTTTCATTCGTACCGTCTTCCCGGGACAACCGAGTTCAGCAGTTTACCCTGGAAATTTAGGGGCGCCCTGCTGAAGCGATGCTGATTTCTTACATAACCTACTTGTTCTTGTGTCATAGATAACTGAAGTTAGGCGATTTTGTATTGTTTGTTTGCTCAAGAGTACCAGAAACACATTTTTTATTTAATCAGCTAATACTGCTGTATCTTGATTTTGATTTTAAGTCATGTCAAAGGCATGTGGTTCTGTCAGAATGACATTTGTTGACTGTTGTGTGCCTGGGGAAGCCATGTTTATCTGCTCATGTGCTAAAGTTTTAAACAAAATGCACCCAACATCCAAAACAAGTGACTTACTATCAAATGCATCATTTGCTTTTTGGATTCCTCCTCAGACCACACACACACACACACACACACACACACACACACACACACACACACACAACACGCTCTGTCTTTGTTCAAACTTATTCACGTCCCACCATAATTGTTCCCTCCTACATCTGCGTATAGTGCATACTCATTGCATGATATCACCACGCTTCAATAGCATTATGGAGCTCATCTCAGCAGAGCCTCGAATCCTTTTTGGCTGAGTTGATGGTGATGAATGAGCGTCCGATGGTGAGGACGGCATTAGGGTCCCGTCTAATCGTGTAACCTGTCAGTTGGACCAGGGAGATTGATGCTGGAGTAATATGGAGGAGAGCTCAGTGCAGTCACACGGACCTACCAACCACAGCTCAGCCTGCTGAGGTCTTGTCCTCTGGGATTTGGACCTTTTGTCCAGTTTCTCAGGGCACCTTGTCATTGTTTTTTGCATTCTGTTGTTATATTTGAGAACTTGATTTGTCATCTTTTATCCTAATAATTCTATTACGGAGACAAGTAGCTGAAAGTTGAGCCAGTGACACACACTGTATTTCCAGAATGATTAGGAACATCCATCCTGCACACAGTAATAACGTCATTTTCTTCCCTAACTTTCACATTGAGGCTCTGAAATCAAATGCCATCTCTTTCTGTCTTTGGGGTCTGACCTCAGTTGAAGGCCAATCGGCTGGTTCCTCCAGACATAAGGAGCTTCCATCTCTAACCAGATTACAGCAGTCAGTGGGGCTAAAGTGCAGGACATCAGAGGCAGGGATGCAATTGGCAAATGGGAGTTTGGTGTGGGTTCGGGTCTGGGTGTGGATATGGTCTCTTCAGTTACTGAGCTTTTATTTTTTTCAGCTTGATTGCCATCTTCATCCTTTTTTTCCCCACTCGGTATATAAGGAATGACCTTCCTGTTAATGTTCATGCGGCAGAATTGCTCCCCGTCTTCCGCTGGAGTCTGAAAGATCTTTCCGAGAATGCACCACACCGACTGTCCGCCCTTCACTTGCTCTAGAGCGTTTCTTCATTTCCGACATGTTTGTTTCTATAAAGGCATCACAGATCTGGAAGAGGTGTCCCAGTTCCTGAAGGAGGGGATCATCATGAAGGACTTCAGCCACCCGAATGTTCTCTCTCTGCTGGGAATCTGCCTGCCACCACAGGGTTCGCCATTGGTGGTCCTGCCCTACATGAAGCACGGCGACCTGCGCAACTTCATCCGCGATGAGGGACATGTATGTGCACACACAGAATACATGCAAACTGACAGTACATTCTGCCAACACAGCATATGTTGATTTCAAGTCGGCGGTTTGGTCTCACATTCGTCTGATGCTTCTTTTTGCTGCAGAACCCAACGGTGAAGGACCTGATGGGCTTCGGGCTTCAGGTGGCCAGAGGGATGGAGTATCTGGCCAGCAAGAAGTTTGTCCATCGAGACCTTGCAGCCAGGAACTGCATGTGAGTTCACATTTTCTCACTTCACTTGTCGCTGGCTACCTAGTTTGCTGTAACAGACAAGAAAGGATGGCTGTTCAGTTTTAATTTTGACGAGTCTTTGTGTCAGTGGAGGAGAAGATGAATGTTCAGTGAAATTTAAAGCCAAGAGACTAACAACAGTGTTGACTTTTCCGACAGGCTAGCGTCAGTATCAGATAACTAACATTAGAACTTTCTTGGTAGGACAGTTCTGCATTAGCTAAATTCCCATCCTACTGTAAGACTTAATCAGACAGAAAACAACAGAATTAAAGATCAGAGTGAGAAAAAGAGACCGTTGTTGAAACCAACAGTAAAAAACACATTTCTTCCCGTCCCTGACAGGCTGGATGAGAGCTACACGGTGAAGGTGGCAGACTTTGGCCTGGCCAGAGACGTTTATGATAAAGAATATTACAGCGTCCACAACAAGAGTGGAGTCAAACTGCCCGTCAAATGGATGGCTCTGGAAAGTCTTCAGACACACAAGTTCACCACCAAGTCAGACGTGGTGAGGACTCAGTCACATCACACACACACACATTGTGACAATGCCTCTTTGTGCTGATGTTAAAAAAAAACGTAACGAAAAAGTATGAGTGAAAGGACAGCAGTGGGATAAGCTTTCATCTTCTTGTTTTTCCCATAGTGGTCATTTGGCGTGTTGCTATGGGAACTGATGACCCGTGGAGCCCCACCATATTCTGATGTGAACTCCTTCGATATCACCGTGTTCCTCCTGCAGGGGAGGAGGCTGCTGCAGCCCGAGTTCTGCCCTGACGCCCTGTAAGCGCGCGCACACACACACACACACACACACACATACATACTGTATACTTTTCACCTGTCAATCAGCTGCTTCAGCAAAGTGCCTTGGTTGAGTTGAAATCAGGAGAGAGAAGCAGTGAAGGTGAAAGAGCCGCGTCAGCATTAGAAGTCATAGATAAAAACCACTCAGACAAGTTCAGACCATCCATCATCTGCCTCAGTCTAAAACACACGTACGTCCCTTCAGTCGAGCGTTACATCTCATCAGAGGAAGCAGCTTTGGGTCAATAAGACGCCTTTCTTGCTTCACCACAAAACACAAAGCAAGTCTGTAAATCCGTTGCCAGTTTGGTATTTCTTTTTTATTTGTGTCTTCCTGTTGCTAAGCACTTGTTGCTGCTGTTGCCCATCGTACAGAACAGCGTTGGCAGGGCTGAGCTGCCCTTTGTTACCTCGAATTTTCTGTCAACACACCAGTCTGCCAGGCGCAATCCGCCGCCACGGTGCTGTGAAATCAGCCCGTTTAACAAAAACGTCACATCAAATCACAGGAAAGTATTTAACTGTCGATACAGCTCACTTAACACTGCAGTATGTGAACTGGCCTCATCCATTAAACTGTGACCCACCGGCTCAGTGAAACGCATGCCAAGTGTGATCTCATAGCGTGCAGATAACAACGTGAGGTACACTACATGTCAACTGTGTGTGTGTGTGTGTGTGTGTGTGTGGTGAAATTAGAGGGGAGTGGGAGTGTTCAGGTGAGGGAGGCAAAGTTCCCAAGCTGTAAATTAAACATCAGGAGGTGATGCACGTCCGCAAACATTCCCGCAATTCTTCAGTCCTGATCGAGCAGTCGCCGGCAGATACTTTGTGTGTGTGGTAATGGGGCCATTTTTCTTCATTTCTAACAATGATAAGGTGGTTGTGCCATTCTGGGCAAAGAAAAATAGCTGTGGCAATATCAGACTCCATATCAACTTCAACTTTGTTGCAAAATGATAAAAGCGGCTGATTGCTGGTGTGAAAGTCAAACTTATCTTCGAGGCATATTGAAATAATTAGCAACTCTAAGACGTTATCATTTCATATGCATAACACCAATGCGGGAGGAATAACTTCCAGTATGCTTGTGGACCACTGAGTGTTGAGATGAACTCTTCCTATCTATTTTAGGGGTTTAGAATGAAGTCTTTCAGATAAAATTGAAAACGTAACGTTTACAGGTTCAAAAGGTGACTAAAAGATGATTTATTGTTACATGGAAAAACTATCCAAGAGGAGAAAAGACTTGAAACACAACCAGATACAACACAAAAGCAACCTCTGACTGATGGAGGGCAGTTTGTCCTTCAGGGAATAACATTACGAAGGTGTTTTTCTCCCAGCAGGTTTGGCACCTGGCATCCTGGGGCAGAGTCAGCTGACAGAGTTGCTAGCTCCAAAGCTAACCAAGCTAACTTAGCTAACGACAGATAGCCACAGTTAATTGCACTTTAGCAACAAGTAAAACTCTCTAAGTCACCTCAGTACTAATTCGCTGTGATCAAACTGGCCTGTGTAAAAATTTCAGAAATAATATTGCCAAAGTGCTACACAAAAAGCAAAATAAAATGTCTACTCTTCTGCAAAATGAGCACATGTAAGTGCAGTTGTTGCCTCTTTACCTTGAAATATGCAAAAGAAAAATCAGTCTGACTGCCCTCCTGTCCCTCCAGCTACACGGTGATGATCGAGTGCTGGCATCCAAAGCCGGAGCGGAGGCCCTCCTTCTCCGAGCTGGTGTCTCGCATCTCCGCCATCTTCTCCAGCTTCAGCGGGGAGCACTACGTCCTGCTCAACACCACCTACGTCAACATCGACAAGATGAGCCCTTACCCCTCCCTCCTCGCCTCCTCCTCCACCACCACCGCTTCCTCCTCTTCGTCATCCTCATCCGACCCCTCCACCTCCACCTCCCTGCCCACCCAGTCCCCCCTCTTTTGCCACGTGGAGCGAGACTGCTGCACCTGAGAGAGGACTGATGGCGGGAAGAGTGGCAGGTGGAAGAAGGCTCCGAGTTTGAGAAAGAGAGCAAGAGGAGAAAGCAGTGACGTGATGAAGAACTACTGTATGTACTTTCCAAACACTGGACACCGTATGCTGAGGAAAAACAGTTTTAGCAGCTTTGACTGTTCACTCAATGTACATAGATCATCGACCTTTGACCTTCTCAAGCGTCTCCTAACGACGGGGTCCTCCATGAGCTATTAGGGCTGACCTTATCGACTTCTTTCTGACCTTTCGTCAACCCCGGGGAGAGTGAGGTTAGCCTTCCTGCGTCCTGCACAAGACAAGGCCCAGGAAGTCCACCTCGAAGACTCCCAGCGGACAAAGCCACTGTCACAGAAGCACAACACTAACTGTCAAACACCCACAAAGTCTCACTGACTGCTGTACCCACACAGCGAGGGGATAGATTTTATGTCTGTGGGCGGCATGTGCTTCGGATGTGGCTCGGACCTTTTTCGCTGTCTGTAATGTGAATGTTTGACAAATGGCCATGTATTGTGTTGTGTAGAAAGTGTCACACCTCCACACACCATGAACAAGACTCAGTGCCCCCCCCCCGACGTGCCCCACATCTGCACTCAGAGAGAACGAAGCCTGTTTTCTGATCGATTGTGGCGCCTCGGGAAAGTAAACCCAGGCTCTCTGGAGGTCGGTAACAGTGGAAGGGCAGTGTAGGTGTGAGGTGGGATGTGAAAAACAAAACCTGCTGCCTGTGTGCAGTTCACTGGATGCTTTATTTGTATAATTATCTTTGGACGATTAGCTTTTGATGTGCTTGGAAAAAAAAAATGTCTTGCAGCCTCTCCGTGACTCACCTGTATGAAAGCACCAGATGTTTCCAAGTGAAAAGGGTTGAAAACCCCTTTTATTTTCCCCCGTTTGTTTCAAAACCTGAAACGTCTCATCATGTCAAAGCAGTACAACTCTAACAACATGTGAGCTTTGAAAGCTTTGAGGGTTTTTTTTTTGGAAAGAAGAGCAAATAGGATCCATGTCCTGGGGTTTCTCTGCCAGTCGGTGAACTGCACAAGTCTCTTATCGCATGTCAGGCCTGTGTTTGCTTTGTATAGCTGACATTTTATTGAAAGAGACCGTGCTGTAACCAATGAAATGAGACCGAAGACAAAGCAGCCTGAACGTTTTTAACTCTGGTTAACTTAACAAGAGAATCTACAACATTTCATTGATTAAACAACATTTGGTCAAAATGTTAACAAAGAGCTTGTTGTTTCCTAAATATTTCGCTAAAAGCCTCAAGTAAAACTTTTAACTCAAAGGGTCCCCGTGTTCATAAAGCTTCAAACCAGGTGTGTTGTTACAGCTCGCTGTGTCTTTATGACGACTGTGTATTAAGTCGTTATTATGTATTCCAGTGTTGAATACCAGTGTTTTTGCAAGTTTTACTCATGTTTTTGAAACTTGCTTGAGTTGTATCATCATAAGAGTCTACGTGAGGTTTTGTCTGTGATTTGTCACTGTTGTTGGTCATGTGGTTAAAGGGCAGATATATTTTTTGTGTGGACCACATTATGTCATACTCTAATGTAGAGAACACATTTTCTTAAAATGTATAAATAGTTTTACATTTTTCACTTAGTTGTAATAGAAAATAGCCCATCATCAGCTTCCCTCAGTCAGTTTTCTATATTTGATATAATGTGATGGATTACACAATTTGAGCAAGTTTCAAAGGTCTGATTTTCTTAATGGACCCCAATAACTTAAAAACGCTGCATTTTCTAAAACACGTACACCTGATTTACTGAAGCCTGGTGTTGCCAGACTAAATAAATATGTATTTGTCTGGAACATTTAAGTTCATTTTCGACTACCAAAGAAAACAAGGCCAGCCTGATCACAAACTTTCTCAAATTATAACGAAACAGAACAAAAAAATGTGTTTGTCAAATCACTTGAGGCAGTACAGTAACACAGTCTTTGTTCATATCTGATGCCTGGTTTGATAGTAGCCTGGACAGACCTGCAGACTGGATGCAACAGGATAGAACTACAACCAGACAAACATGGACCAGTGACGTCCCTCTGTCAGCCCTCGTATCAAACCCGCCCCATATTAGACAAACAGTTGTGATTGGGCTGTGACAAACCAGGACGGAGGGAAAGCTCTCTGAACGGGACGGGGCCAGACGTTTCTGCCAGGGCAAGTGAAATATGAGCTCGCAGACTCGTCTGGTTCCCAGGCTAGATTTACACAGCGGTTAGCTGTGATGCAAAGTAAACAGTGTGTTGCTAATGGGCTAAAACTTGCAAACCACTGATGTGGTCAGTGTCCTGTTTTATCTCTTTTGTCTTTGCATTGTGTAGCAGATTATGTTGTGTTTTGTGTTCTGCTATCTGAATGGCTGCTGATGCGACTGGGCCACTGACGGACAGGTATGAATGTTTGCTATGACAAGAAAATTGCTGTACTATATTTTTGTATTGATGATGAGCCTTGTCTTTAAATCTGGTCTGGTTGGAAGACCAGTAGGGAGCGATCAGTGCCACCAATGATGAACAAAGCCACTCAATAGATTCTTCGTTTTCAAGAGAATCCACTGCCATGTTGTAAATAAAGAGAAGGGATCGTGGGATCCGCCTGGGTTTGCGGCGTGCTGAGCTGCACATCTGATTGATACACGTGCAAACAGCTCACACCCCACGCCATACTCAAAGACTGCTGTCACTTTGATCATGTGATTCTACACCACTTAGTCTGTGCTTAACACTGTCTGTTCTGCGTGTTGGTGTATGTATGATTTAGTTGTCCATAAAGGAATCCTGAAGGTACATGTTCCTATGTAACGTCAAATCAACGTTGTCAGTGTAATAAAGCTACACTATCAGATTCACCTCCGGTTTTTTGTTCGCTCTTTGTTTTACAAGACAAACAGTCACGTTAATCTTCTTTATAGGACAAACCTGCCCATGAGGCAAACATAAAACACGGCTGTATAGACCTGTAATTACAAGTACTGTTGTTTCCGTGTCTACCTGCTCATATACTGTAGTTCATTCGTGCATCATATTTTCCATATGGTGAGAACTGTGCAGATTATGTACTGTATTGTGTGCTCCCATCCAGTCCTGCACAATCTCTAAAAAATGTGTTCATGTGCAGCCTTCCGGTGTTTGAACTTCACCGAGCAAATAGTTTTTCTTATTTAGTTTTTTTTATTTTTCATTCACTCGCAACTTTTCAAGGACTCTCCAGGTCCATTTCTCTCAAGTTCAAGGACCCAGCACAGCCTGGTTTGAGACATGGATCAAGGTTAATTGCTCTTACAACATTTTAATAATGAGAAGCAGTTACAGAAGCTCACACACGGCGATTAAAAAGAACGAGAGGCAAACAATGATGCAACGCTGCTAAACACGAAAGAATAGCAAAGGAACTTTGGTTTCTATTCTTGCACAAAATATATCAGTTCAAGGACTTTCATTGACCCTTCTCTATTTCTCAAATTAACAAACTATAAAGGATTTCAAGGACCTATGGGAACCCTATCTACTTGTCCCTTTTCTAGACACCTGTCTCGGGAAATAGATGAGGCAAAATATTCTTCAGCTTCTGCTTCCATCCACTGTTAGAAGTTGGTTAATTGAGAATAATAGCCCGTGGCGCCATTAGACCCTTGCAGAATATGACCTAACATAATTAAATGAACCCAAGCCAGTCAAACGTCAAACAGCGCAGACTTTCTTCATCTGCTCAGCGGAATGGATGCTTCAGTGGATCATGTTTAGGTCACATGCTTCATGTATGTCATGATTTATCGGTATATATCCTTTGCACATGCTCACATTTTGCGTTTATCTATACATTTGCGTTATTTTGAGATCTCTTTGAAATTCCAGTCTTAAAATGCACACAAAAGCAGGTCTTTGACTCAGATAGGCTATGGTTATCAGCCCACCATTGGCTGCCTGTTTCAGGTGGCGTTCTCGCCCGGAAACTACAACAACCTTCAAACTAGCATGCTAAAAAAGTTAGCCAAGCTCTGACCTGGTCGCTAACAGCACAAAGCCGGGGGCTTAGCCATTTTAATGCCAGGGCTCACCTCCCCATGTGCAATATTTCTCCTAATACTATTTCACAGAGATGCTGTCCCTGCCCAAGATGATTATGATTGGTTTAATAAAACACACCAGAGCATTTTCCCTCATAGGCTACCAGAAGGATTATGGGTGCTGCCAGACTTTTCTCCAGCGCTGTATAAATAGGTCTGGTCAGAAGATACTAAAAAACAGGTGGTTAGAAGCCCAACTAATGATACACTGGTGTAGGTTTTGGGAAACCCTCCAAATGCCTTTAAACCCTGCATGTCTAATGGTTTAAAGACCTGAAATAAAAGCTCATCATTCAGACAAAGATAGATGATTATTTGTCCTCACACTGGGTCAACACACTCCATGCTTGCACAACAATTTGAGCACACGGTCTTTGTGTTTTGTGCCTTTGTGAACAGAAATTCATTCATTCTTGTTCTCACTGGTTGGTGTTGACCTCTGACCCTTCACCTCCTGCTCCCCTCACTTCTTTTGAAACATTTCTCTACTGTGGTCTAGACTTTCCCTTTGCTGAGCTGAGCTGCGACCGTGGCTTTCAGGACAGGTTATCCTTTCGCAGTTGCTCGTTGACCCAGGAGTTTTAAAATCGCACCGTACAGTATGCGGTCTCACTTACAAGAGCCTCGTCCACAAAGAAACGAGAGAAGCCAGGGGTTTGAGTTAGATTTTAATATAATCCTACTCTTGAAAGAGTGAACTCTGAGGCCTTGTTTTCACTGACCCTCATTAAACAGCCGTGTTAAAGAGATTTCCAAGATGCTGCGTGTAGCAAGTTGGCATGAATAAATCACTACAACGCAAAAAGGAGTTAAAAGTTAAAAGAAAAATTAGTCTTTAGAATTAAAATTATGTACCAATAAGTTAAATGGTTTCTTTTTGCTTTCAAATCAAAAGTCCATTGTCCCTGGAAATCATGGACTGACAAAGGTTAAAAATTATACCAAGGAAACTAAATAATTCAAGAAATAGTAGTATAATTTTATAAAAATACAATATAGCAAAGCAATCAAGCAAAATCTAAATTTTAAGAGAGCATGACAAAGGACCTCAGTGCTTTTACAAAATCTCCCAGCACTGGTGGAAGGAAGAGAAAGGCGAGAGGAATCATCAGTCCAACAGTTGCTTCATCTCGGTCCAACCTAAAGATTGCAAGATCTTTGGTGTTGTGAAAGTCTTGACCCTCAGGGTCTTTTGAAACCACAATTGTGTGCAATCAAATCAATCAATCAAAACTATGTGGGTATGACTGCGAGGACTTGAATTATTTTCTTAATTTGTGCAGAAACATCCTTTGTGAAAGCCTGCAGCGATACAGAGGGCGTGGCTAACAGTTTCTCTTTTGATAAGATGAGTCAGAATCTGTTGTGTGATGTCTGCAGTTTCCAGAAAACAAAAGCAAGAAGATCAAGGTCCACAACAGCAAAGAATGACTTCAGATACTGAATTTTTTTTTTTTTTAATTTTATTCACAATCAGCATGTTGTGACATGAAGCCCTTATCAGAGCACATCCTTTTAGGGCATTTACCAAGCAACACAAAGCCACAGAGCGTCTGAGAGAAGAAAGATCCTCTGCTATGCAAAACATTTTAAGGCTATGCATCACTTTTTCCAACACACAGTCCCTTTTTGCTTTATACCCATTTATAGTTACATAACGTTTCGCCTGCATGAAGATGCTGTTGTTTCTTGTCATTGATTTTCTCAGTCTCAGTCTTGAAGGTCCTGTAAGTGACACAGTATCTGGGCTGAGAGAATCAGACGTAGTAAGAAGGCTGCGGTGGAATTTTCCAGGCCATCAGGACAACATGGACTATCAGCCATAGTTATCTTCCACCTCGCTGAAGCGTCTTTGTCCCAAGGCTTAACTTATTCCAGTAAAATCCACGTTAAGCCCTGGCAAACACGAGCATGAGGCATGTCTGTCTTTGCATCTCGCTCTAAGCATCCATCTCGCCTGCCACACCAGGCTTGCCTCGTCTTTCATCCCCTTCACTCCCAGTCCTTCACTGAGCCGCCTCCAGTGCTGCTCGTCTCCTCTGATCACGGGTTTAAGTTGTGTTTTGACACATTAAAGCCTCATGCATGCATGTATCAGCTCCGGGGGTCTCCCAGTCAAAACAATGAAAACAAAAGTTTGATGGTGTGCTGCAGCAGCGTGGGATCATGGGAGTTGTTGTCTTCGCTGTGAACCACCAGTACTGTTGAAAATCCATGTGACGTGACTCAGACAGAAATGTTCAAGGCCGAGGAAATGTTTCAAAGTTTAAAGAAAGTTATGCCTCAGCAGTCAGCCTTTATTTTGCAGGTAGACTGTGTGCCCAGTGGCAGACAGGATATCAGGGTGAAAGCCAGAGTTACAGAGCCAATCTAAACAGCAATAGTGGCATTACTCTATAGCCAGTGCAGTCAGTAGCTACTTCATAATGATATGTTGAAGCAAGAAAACCTTACATTAATCTGGGTATTCATTACGTAACACAAACACACAAACATTATTAAGTAAACGTCTCCGCTCCCTGCTGCTAATCCCCTCTCGAGTCAGCGGCAGCAGCCTTTAATTCATCCCCACATGATTCCTGCCTGTGTCACTGTGTGTGTGCGTTTGTTTGCCACACTAAGCGCGTGACCACACACGTGTTCAAAGAGAGGACAGGTGCGGCTGTTGGCGGGATCTCAGCCGAAAGTAAGAAAGACGGGATGCGGGCTTTTGTGCGGGAGTCATCAGGTGATTCAGCAGCATCGGTATGCATGCTGAACCTGAACACACACGCACACACGCACACACATCACAGACTCTCATTAATGCTTACTACATTGGATCTTCCAGTTTGGTTGAAAGAGAAGTTGAGAGACGTAGAGGGATGGAAGAGAAGTATTTTAAAAGAAACGTCAAAATCCCTGCCACAAAATATCCTCACCTTTAATCTCTAGTAAGTTTTCTGTTAAGCACTGCATCCTACATTTCCCATAATGCATCAGCGCTGTGGTAGACCCTTGGTAGACCCTCCCTGTCAGATGAATATCGAGATGGTTTAAACTCCTCTTCTCCAGTTTGTAAACAAGGCTTTCCGTCGTAAATTAGTGGTCTCCAAAGCCAAAGTGAGATGTCATCTGGGTTATTTTAGAAGGAGTTTGGAAAGCTCCCTCCACAGCCACACATGGTTTAGTGCAGCTGCTGTCACAGGACGGGTGGGATGAACTCAGTGTGCAACATTCGTTCACATTTTCCTTTTAATCACATTACTTACATTTGCTTTACACTGCTCATTGACAACAGTTATAAGGAGTTTATCCACTTATCCACTTTCAGTGTTAAATGCAGGATCTTCACTTGTAATCTGCTGTAAGCAGTTTGTGGGATCTCATCCACTGAGCATACAGATGGGCACAGGACACTCGCTTCAGGAGAGAAAAGCTGCTATTTCTGCTACAGCCAGCTTTCAAGGCTGCAGGAGGTGAGTCTGTCACACTTGAAAGACCTTGGGTGAGCACCACTGTAACACACACACACACACACACACATAAAACCTTATCATCTGATAAAAAACCAAAGTGTATCATTCTGACCTGCTGAGTCAACTCTCACTCATTAAACTCCCTTATTAATGAGAAATAAGGGAGGTAGATGGCACCTGGTGGTAAAGTTCACCCACCAGTCCCAAACACACACACACACACACACACACACACAAACACACACTACAGATACCTTGGCTGTCTCCATTAAGGATTCACTTCAGATAGCAGTGGTGGTTTGATTATCTAAACCCAACAGCAAAGGACCTTGATTTTTTTAGATTACTGGCGCCCCCTGTTGATACCGCAGCATTCCTGCACCTACATGGACCCCTCATCCAAAGTACGGCTACTGGACGAAAAAATGGGAACCCCACATGAAAGAGAAGTAGTTCAACTTTGAAGTATTGTGCTGCAGCTGCAACAGTGAGTCATAGACTGGCAGCACTTAGCAGTCAGAAAAGATTGCAATTAGTGCTCAGTTCATAAAACAACAAGAGGTAAATTACAGGGTAACGTCAGTGTGTTCCTCTCTTGTACATGCTGTCCATTTTTAAAGCACCTTATATTTTTGCTCTCACTTCTCAGTTCTATTGCATTTTCCCAACTGTTTTAAATCGGCCAAACTCAGGCACTGAATTGCTGGAGCAGTAATGACTTTCCTGTTCCTACAGGTGAATGTTTGAGCTTCACTGTGTGGAATGAGGGATACGACACACCGACTAACTAAAATTTTGTGCCACAGGCAGGATTGGATCAGAACTTCTGTAAACTGTGAAAACTTAGCGCCATGAATACAGATTTGAATTTATGGCTGCCCTGTGGAAACTCCTCAGCTACTGCAGACAGAGACAGGCAACCTGGTGGAAAAGGGACAAACTGGGACAGAACCAGTGGATGCTTTCAGCCCATAAGTCTGTCTGTCAATCTGTCTGTCTCTTTATTGCAAGGACACCAGGACTGACTCACATGCCTTCAGTTGTTGGACCTGAACCACGTGGATCTCGTATGGAGCAACAAGTGCAGATTCCTGCCGTGCAAGTGACGCAGTTCATAGCTGGTATGATAACATTTGAAGAAAAACATCCTCTGAGTGTAGAAAAAGGAAAAGAAGAGGACTCAGTTGTGACCCTTGACTGGGACATAAATTGAATGTCTTCTGCAACATTTTGTTTAAAACTACTACCTTTATGTCAGTATATGTCCAAAGTGAGAAAGATCAAGTGCTAAAACCAAAGGCCTGATCCCCATCCTGTCACACTGAATCATCACAGTGTGTGTGTTTCCAGCTGATTAACGTCTCGCTTACATCGTGTACTGTCTCGTTCGTCCTCTTTCCTTGTTGGACACAATCTATCACAGACGGATTTGTTTCTACTTTCAACAACTCAGACGTGAGCTTCTTCTCACATTTTTCACCTTCAGCTTTATGTGTGTGTGTGTGTGTGTGAGAGAGAGAGAGAGAGAGAGTGAGTGAGGCCTGAATCCATAATTCAGCATGAGGTCCAGGTACTCATCTTAAATTCAGACCTACAGGCTTGCTGGCTGAACATGTCCAGCATCCAGTCTCCTCCAAGGTCAGCAGATCTTACTGTGCGACCCTGTGGATGAGCTGAGAAAAGTTTTCTTTTTCACTTCACCTCTTTTACTTTAATTTTATCGTTGCTTGTGAGTTTCTGAGAAGTTACTCTAGAAACATAGACTTGAATTCTCACTGGTTAACCTGTCTGGTTTGAAGCCTCCTCACCAGAATAACTGCGCAACCACTCAGACAGAAATGTAATCACTGTGAAGGGACCAATTATCAGGACTGGGAGTGCTGGTGTACCGAGGAATTCCAGGGGAGTGCAATCACAGCCAGACT
Source organism: Scatophagus argus (assembly GCF_020382885.2). Taxonomy (NCBI): domain Eukaryota; kingdom Metazoa; phylum Chordata; class Actinopteri; family Scatophagidae; genus Scatophagus; species Scatophagus argus. The sequence continues at coordinate 2,560,592 of NC_058499.1, read as the reverse complement.
GGCGTTGAAAGCCCATATCTGTGGTTTAGTGGGGCACCAGAGTCCCATAAGGCCATGAAGAGGGCTGGAAGTGGACGTGGTTTTTTAAATCAGTGGTTCTCAACATTTTCAGCCTTTTGAATCCACACATGGCAGGTGACAGCAGCATCCCCAAAGGAAACGAATGACAGAAAGCATTGAAGGGAAAGACGCACATTTTATAACATTCAATGTACATTCACTCAAAAAGCATACTAAATAGATAAAGTTGTTATGAATTAACTAAGAGCTGTGTGTCAAAATCTACAGTCCTGTGACAGCTAAGCCAGGTTTAAGATTGTTCCTGTTTAAAACTGAATGTTAAAGTTCAGAAGCTCCAGGACAGGCGAGAATGTGGACGTTAGGTTAGGACGTTAGGTTTAGATTATTGCCTTGAATGTTGTTTCCAAAGCAAGAATGAACTCGCAATTCTTTTCTTTGACCTTGAACTAACAACAGTAAGAATAGATGGCTGCACAAGAGTGCTTTGAGCTAATGTTAGCGTGGGGACAATGCTCACAGTGACAACGCTAACAAGCTGATATCCACTGCTTTAGCTGACCAGTCTTACAATGCTGATATTTCAACAGTTTTTTTCCCAGATTTTATATCTAAACCAAAGTACTGGAAAAATGTAAATTCTCTCCTGATGATGGAAAAGTTAAAGGATCACCCTGAGGAGGACTGCGAAATGCAAACGTTTACATGTTGAAGCAAATTTCAGAGAAAAGCACACAATAAATGTCAAGACATTTCATTTGAAAAGTGCAATTTCACGTGAAGCCTTTGACCTGCATTTGGTCCTTTAGGAATATGAGGCAATCATCTAAGACTTTAGGATTCTGTAATCCAATATCTGCTCCAAACATAAAGGCAATCAATCCAATAACTGGTGAGACATTTCACCAAAACCAAAAATGTCAGTCGATGAAAAGTCAAATTTGTTGGGCTCATCCTCTGGGGATCATCAAAACCTTTTGGTCTGGACCACTGTAGCAGACTGACATTGTTATCCGTATACAGAAACACCTCAAGTGTAGCTAAGAAAACAGCCTGTGGATATCATCTCACGACTGTGATCCCGTGATCACATCCTGACTCCACCCAGAGGTTTCACTCGTGCAGGTCTAAAGTCCTGCTTTAGCTCAACTGTGCAAACCCTCACCCATCTGCTGTACCGCTGCCCCCCTTTTCAACATGGCACAAAGCAGATTACACCAGATAGTGTCAGGAGGTGTGGAAATGCAGTCTCACTCGTCCCGGTGGCGCTGCCTCCTTTCCGCTTTGATGTACTGCCAAGAAGACACTTCTCACAGTGATACTCGGATGGCAGGAGATCAGACGGGGACACAATCACTCAGCGCAGTACGACCAAAGTGATACTCGCACACAAAAGTTTTTTTTCACCTTAACTGTTCATCATTCTGCATCTTTAATAACTCAACGTTTTAGAGCCTTCTGAGTCTTCTGGGTGATTATTGTCCAAGTGGGAACAGTGTAATGAGTATCCGAGGTGACTAACCAGTGGCCGGGGGTGAGTCACAGCGCGGCCCCCCTTTTCAGATGCAGAGAATCTGAGTTCTCAATGGCCCCTTTGGTCCCCAGAGGTGATGAGTAGCTCTAATGTCGACACAATGGCGGCACTGCAGGCCACTGGCAGATTACAGGGCTTTTAAAATCCCCTGGTTTGATCCTCCAGCGTGCCTCATCATCCCAGATCCGAAGGAGCACAATTATTCAGCCACTTGTGCCTGATGGTGGGGCCTCACTAAGGAGGGAGACAATTCTGGCCTTCATCAATCATAATTTAAATTAGAAATGTCCAAGGTGTGTCAAGCAAGACAAAGTCTCCACAAAGACAAGCCCTGTGTTTGATGAGAATTTGACTGAAACAACAATGTCAGAGTAAAAAACATAACAGAACAGCTTGATGCAACAAATAAAGGAGAAACTGAAAAAGTTGGAAATGTGTCAGAGTCAGACTGAGTGCTGTAGATCTGTAATGATGGATTTAACAATGGCATATCAGAGGACTCGTAGATGAAAGGGAAGGTGAAAGATGGACAGAGTCGGGCTTGTTGTAAGACGTGGATTACGATCATCATTTCGTGGCTGTCACCATGTAGGAGTGGTATAATACAGTGGCAACATGAGTACTGAAGTGACCTCACCTAAACAAACACCGAGCTACAGTGTTGGCATCGCATGAAGAATGAATCTTTTCAAAAGAGGTATAAATTACAGTGTTGGAGGGGGAGGGAAAGGACAAGCCACTGGGCGAGGACGCAGCCATGGGGCAGTACTTTGGTTTGAAGTGCTCATTTTGTAACTCAATGGAGGCTGAACATTTAGCTCACATCTCTACCTGCTGTGATGTAGCTGTCGGTGCTCAGGGAATGTGACGGCGGAGGTGGATAATAATTCTGACAAAAGGTTTCCGTGTTACAGCACCGTCTTGTTTTCAGCTTCCTAAACACTCACATATGAGAGAATTTAGATTTAGCCTTTAAGCTAACAGCTAACAACCTGCGTACTGAAACTGTCTGTTTTTCTATTTCACTCCATGTCTTTTATTAAATTATTCTAATTAAATAAGTAAAGTTTTATTTGTAACTTTGTGTTTTTGCTTCAACACAGCACCTGAAAATGTCTAACAGACAAACAGTATCAAAAACCGACTGACATCCAAAGTGTGTGAGTTTCTGGACATGCAGACGTTCAGAAGACCTCGCAGCCTTTCTTCTCCTCTGTGCTAAAATGAATTCACTGAGCTTCCTAAAGCTAACGATCATTTGGCCATCTGTGATAATATTTACCAGACCTCACTCTCTGTTTCTCTCTCTGCCTCACCCTCTCACCCCTGTCTCTGCCTGGCTGTGGGCTTTTTGTATTCAGTGTTAAGTTACATGTTATCTTGTTGTGTTTCTGTCTTCTTTTTTTGTGTTGGCAGTGTGAAGGAGAATGAGTCATGCAGTGAAACTGATCTCATCACACATGATAGACCCTGCTTTAGAAATTAGTCTTAGATCGCCATCTAGTGGTGGAAAAACGTGGCACACAATGTGACAGAATTTGTAGGCACTCACAGGGCTTCCCCAGAATTTTGTGATGAAGAAGAAGAAGAAAATAAATAATTTATATATACTGCTGTGAAAAAGCATGCGTTCCCAGCCAGACTGCATCTGCAAAAGAAGGAATAATCAAGTTGCGTAACTTACAGTGATTATTCCGCAAAACTGAGTATTAAGCAAAGGTCCTCAGCAGGTAGGACTCAGCTGAAGATGAAGGATTGCTCTGTAAATCTATTAGAGCCAAACAAACACTACAAATCACAGGCAAACATCTCTTGCTTTATGTCTAAAAGCTGTACAAAAAAGGACAAGATCACCATTCAAAAAGATTAGATAAGGTTATTCATTTATTGATCTCCGGAGCAGGATGAAGACATTGCATTACATCAGCCAAAGACAAATACCAGGTGATGATAGGAACAGGATACAAATAAGAAGAAAAAATATCTACAAATGAATAAGTTGGAAAGCAGTACAGTACATCATCCCGGACCTGTGTGCAGTAATTAAACATGTGTGCAAAACCAACAGTGCAGTTACTGATTCTGCAATAGATCACATATATGCAGATACATAAGCTTCATGCAGACCAGAACCACAGCACAGGACTGCAGCCACGGTGAGTACAGGAAGAGACGGTGACCGAGCACCAGTCAGAAGCACCGCGCGGAACCAAACTGGGAATCCACCCATGTGGTGACGTCAGGGGGCTCTGACAAGCTGGTGGTGCCGGAAGAAAAGATGGCGGATCATGAGGAGCAGCTATCCGACGAGGAAAAGGTAAGATGACAATTTCATCTCTAGATAAACTCCATGTGGGCGCGTTAGCACTCGAATTTTGAGGTGCACTCGAGTCCGTCTGCCTGTTCATCCCGGCGTCGTTCGGTGTAAATTAAATTAGGAGAAAACCCGCGGCCTCAGCACAACGGCTGCTGCTTCTGCTCTTATTATTTTTAGCTCAACTTCCGCTCATTTGCGAATCTTGAAACGGAGGCTCCTTGTACGGTGCTGCCTCAAAATAGGAGCCGTGTACATATTATAATTTCACCCAAGCTTGCCTCCCGCACCATTTTAGTTTTGTGGAGATGTCGTTTCTCCCCCGTGTTTCTGTCTGCTTGTGTTGTGGAAGTTTTCATACACCAAACACCGCTAGCTAGATAGTTTAGCATGATAGCCGCAGCCTGCTAACAGACAGCTAGACTTACTAACACGCCCTTTTCGCTGTTTGATGTTCGCCGTTATTCTGTCGTTACACTAAAATAATGGGGGCAGTAGGTTGTCGGATTGTTTTAGGCGGCGCAGGGTTTGGTTGTCCGCATGACAGGAACCGCAGGCACTCGGCAAGCTAGCTTCAGTGTACCTGTGATAAGTAGCGACTCAGTGAGTGAAAAGGTGTGGGGATTGAGCTCCAGTTAAGAAGAAGAAGAATAAAAACAAACAAACCTCCCAACACATAACACTGAGAAACGACAGGTCACAAGTGCTTCATTCCTCTATAAACGGTGTAACCGCGCACTGTTATGCAAATGAGGCAGTTAAGCTCACACTGTAAGCAGGTTTTCTATCCCATTACACTGGCATTGTTCATTCTCCCATTTGATTTAGAGAACACGCACACACAGTCAGTGTCCTGAGACACCATAAGTGTGTCTGAGCTGTCTGCATGAATCCCACCTGCTTTTTATTTTAATGTGCTGCTAAACGGGTTGATTTGGTTTTGTAGATTCGCCTGCCTTTTGCCTTTTGGTTAGGCACATCGGTGTGCTGTTGGGAGCACTGCTGCTGAACCAAAGTAACAATTAATTGATACTTTGGTTGTTTATTTTTGGTTTTGTCAGTGTTGGTCAAACTTTTGCGAGATTGCTTGTGATGTTCATTTAACATTTTAGCTGTTTTTTAAATTGAATAACTGAATGACTAAATGCATAAATAGCCAGTATATGAGTAAATACTTAAAACCAGCCATTGCCCCAGCCTGTCGGTTACCTTAATTGGTTTACACACATGGAGGTTTGTTTATGTGCACCTGATGCGCTGTGTTGTGCATGTCCTGGGCTTGCTGTCGAAATTCCAACCACGCTTGTTAATATCACAGTAACCTATTATGAGCTTTCTTCTCAATAATAGGTAGTGAACTTTTCAGTTGCTGCTCTGCAGCTTATGCACTGCACTATTCAGAAGTAGAACAAGGCCTGGTTTCATTTTGTTGTGTTCCATGTCAGCCTGAGTCAGGAGTTTTTTAGAGTTTAGGCAGCTCATTGAGACCCGGGTGTGACTGAGTCATGCTCATCAACACAGATTCATCAGCTGTTAGTGAAGCATTTCTTAACAGGACCAGGGTGTGGTGGTGGTGGCTGTGGTCACCTTGTGATTTTTGTAACATATTAGACACGCTGTTTTTTTCGGGCATGTGCCATCGATGTGAAGCTGTGAATGGGAGCTGTTTTCATCGCTTGACCGCATTGGTTTTCACAATTGTCAAGTCACTTTTGCTGTGTGGCCAGACAGTTTGATTTTTGTTGAGCTGGAAGAATGATGGCTGGCGACCTGCCAGGCTGACTGGGAGAGAACAAGGCACAGCTGGTGGAGGCCGTTCTGTGTGTTACATTATGCATCCATCCACTGCATGTTGTGCTTTTAAAAACACAGCATGTCCACAACAAGCACCACGGTTGCATTTTGTTCTTTGAGGCCGTCTCTCCGGTGCATCAGCTCAAAGCAGTCAGCCATCTGCTCTCAGTATGTGTCGTGCAGCTCAGACAAAAACTGCAAAGGGAGCAAATGAGCATTTTCATCTACTTAACACTGTGACATGAGGCAATAGTTTCCAAAATTCACTAGTTCATTTGAGCAACTCTTTCACTGACCAGAAAATCTCCAAATGATGTTTGGTGGCCTGCCAGAGAACGGTTGAGCGGACATAACGATCATCTGCTGCCAGATTCTCGTAGTACTTGCTCAGCTGATGGTACTTTCCCACGTTTAATGACAAATATGCAAGCTTGCTTCTAACTTGCTCTGACCTGACATTACTGTGATGGCTGTTTATTTCAGAAGCAGCAGCTTGGAGACACCATTTTGATAAGCGGCTTTAGCATAGTCAACCCGAGACATTTGTTTTTCATCAGAGGACTGTGTCTGTGTCAGATATGATAAATAGTTTTGAGTTTGTCTGTGTAAAATGCTTCCTTAAATGTGTCCCAGGAGACTGAGAAACTCCGGTCCTGTTGCTGTTGTGGTTGTCAGCGTAACTTTGCTATTCCAAAAAAAAGACCTGAAAGTGCCCTAATTAGGAATTACTCAAGTCTTCTCTGTTTGTAAATGATTGAACAGTGAGAAGAATCTCGTCACAGACACCAAGTGCTCCTTTTTTGAGTCAGTGGCTGGCCTGCGAACTTCCTGATTACAGCACAGAAGCCACACACAAGCTTTGCAGGAAACTGCAATTTCTCAATGTGTTCACAGTTGGGTTCGCAGTTACATAAGTGCCCGGGCAGGTACCAGGGCCAGAAACCGAGCACTTGATTATTTTTACCTGTCAAAGCGATTGTTTGTCACTGTAACGAAAGATCTGAAATACAGGTCTGGTACATGGCAACCTGATCAACAGAGTAAACAAACCCACTACACACATGCTAAACGTGTAAGCAAGTGGCAACTGCCCACCGTGTTTTGCTGTAGCGTATGCCTCCATTGAGTGGTCTACGCTGTGTCTTTAGACAAGGTAGAGTTTTTTCTGTCCTTGGAGAAGCTGTAATGTGTTTGGATAGAGACTCCCATCTGTGCTGTGGTTCCTGTTTCAGAAAAAAAGTGGTTTGGTAAGATGTCTGTGGATATTTTCATTTATCCAGCTCCGAGCTATCTCAAGGAGATTAAATCGAATGCAGCTGGACTTGGTTATATGTTTGACTTGTTGTCAATTCAGTCTCCTTGAGATGGGTGGTTTGGTAAGAATACATAATCTTGTTTGGTAAGAAGGGAAAAAAAAGGCTTATATTTGACAGGAGAAGTAAGATGGTATATTTATAGATCTGACTCTGCTGAACACTACACTGATGTGGGGGGGTTGAGGAACTGTTAATAATATATCTATTCATAGTCATGCTGATGTGATCAGTTGTAAATTTGGTTATGTTTTACTGTGTGAGTGATATTGGACTTTTAAAGGCCAATAATTTCAAGCAGGGAGATTGGGAGTGATTTTTATTTTGTGAGCTGCCTGATATTGCAATGGAGGAAGCAGCTTTCTCTCAGCACTTGTTGCATTGCATTTTGACCTCACGAGACACTCGCTCACTTGGGTTGGTGAAGGTGGGCGGTCCCATTGGCGCCAAACTACTTCTAATTGTGCACAATCTCTGATTTGTCTTTTATTATCTTGTTTGTAGATAGTGAGATGATGATGATGATGGGATTTGTTTTTAAATGCATGCTAGATTACTGACCATTTTGATGATTATATAATGATTTTAGCACTGAACTGGCAAATGGTAATGATTAAAATAATCTTTAGCTTTCGTAGACCACAGCACTGCATTTGAAAGAAGTTTTTCCCCCAGCTGGTGTGTAGAAGGGTCATAAAGAAACCTCCCTTTTCCCTTGTTTAAGTGGAAATCCACTGGAAACTTCCGGCGGCTCTGTTCGTGTCCCAGTGCTCGGCTTGTGAACAGCTATCTCAGACCACATGGGTATAGCATAGATAAATGCTGAAAACTTAGTGGCATCTCACTTAAAGTGAAGAATGTGATGACGGAGGAGTGCTGTCTGTACGTGCCTGCTGCTGCAGTGCAACAGATCTGCAGATGAGGGAGGAACTATGCATGCTTTTCAGGTAGAGAACCACGCCTTGAAAGACCCAAACTGGTGCACCGTTTAAGGATTAGAACAAGCTGGAGCCTCCCTGGTTTTTCTTTGGCCAGACAGTCTCGCCTCTTTCTTTCCAGAGGATTGCTGTTGGAAATGTTACTTTTGTTGATGTTATTAGAAGCCTGAGAAACTCTTTTAAAAAATGGAGCTTGAAACCAGATTACACCCTTGGTTGATCCAGAGGTTTCCTATAAAATACTAAATGTTGATTTGTTAACACCAGTGGCTTTACACTAAGCTTTCTGCATACTTGAGATGGTAATGCAAGCCGGCGATATTCCACATATTGCATTGCTGGCTGCTTCAGGTAAAATGATACTAGCTTTACTGACAGTGTAAGGGGAAGTCATTGAGATGTAGGCTGAAGGTGATAAACATGCCTATCCAAATCAGACAAGACAGCTTTAGTCACCTTCAGTTCGTCCAGTAATCTGAAAATATGTTTTTGCAAAGAAATTACAGGTGATAAAATCTTCACTATGAAGTGTCTACAAGTTAACTTTAATACTCTACTGAGATTAACTGAGAATGGAGGCTACCTGTAAGCAAGGAAATCAGTTTGGAAACTTGGTAATGCTGTTTTGCCAACTTGAACCATCACTGGTACGATATGTGAACGCCCAGCTAAGGCAGTAGAGCTGGTGACTTTGTGTTACCTTGAGAGAATATTATGTTGGTATCAATGAAAAAAAAAAGTCATAATCTTTACTGTCTGTAAACTCCCTTCCATAAAGCGACAAACTTCTGCCTCTGGCGTTATTAATGTCCAGCATCACAAATCGGCCCTCATTTCTTCAATTTAATCTTGAGCTGACCAGCCGCCACCTCCTCATTTTTGATGAGCAGAGGAAGATTTCCATTTAGCCTGAGGCTGCCAAACAATCGTCCTCCTCACTCAGTCATCACGCTGTAGGCTAAATATTCATAAATTATTGCACCCACACGCCAGTGCATCACCCAACCCCCAATATTCACCCCTATCAGACTGTATTTCCTCAAAGATTGGCCCTGTCTCTTCTGGAGCATTTTAAGTGTCCAGGATGTGCTTTCTCCTTTCCATCTATGATATTTAAATGGAGGCATGCCAGGGAAGGGCATCAGACTCGGGGAGATGATTCAGCTTAAAGTGCCAGCGGGCCAAAATATTGCCTCGGTTTATTCCTGCTGTGCTTTTTTTTACCATTATCATCATTTTCCTGGGTCTGGATTGGCAAGATAAGGCGATTTTGATGCCTGGATTAGGATAAATGTGGTTTTGGTGTCTGTGGGTGTCGTTAGGGATTAGGAAAGGGTGCTCCATCAGAGGGTGGAGTGGCTATTGGGATAGTACAGTGGGAGTGACTGTTGCAAGGAAAGGAGGGGTTGCTGGGTAATATGAGGATGAACATACAGTGAGCAAGTTGAAAGGAAAGAGACCAGCTGGTGTGTAGGCCAAGAGTGCACAAAGACACAAGGATCCCACACCACAGGGGGTGCCTGTGTCCCATGTTCTTTGTGTTTTTTAGGCAGTGTTATTATTCCAGCTCACACCAGCTCCTCGGACCCCACCCCCCAGTCCTTAGAAAGATAACATAATTGACTACGGAAGATAAAAAGCCCTTATTTCTAGCAAAAGCAAGACTTTGTCCAAGATCATGATGACAAAATCTTGAAATGACCAAAGTGCGGTTAGTCCACAGCTGCACAAAGCTGAGTTGTTAATGCAAATGTGGTTATTTATTTATTTCTCTTCCAGAACTGTGAAACTTCACCTAAACACAAAACTAATGAATTCATTTTAAAGTCTACATCTTACCCAGACGATGAGATGACTCTGGTTGCTCTGTGATATGCAACCACTCCAGTGATGATTCTCTCTGTCTGCATTGTTTTAGTATTAAATCTGCTCACAGAGTCCATGGATTAAAGGTTTGTCAACAGCATTTTGGCCTTGACACAGTTGGCAATACCTTAGAGAATTTTAACTGATAACACAGTAAGCACAAAGACCTCATTTGGTGAATAAAATTCCCACCCGAGAATCTGCGCCTTGAGCTCGGCCCTCCTTTTGCCACAGTGGCAGTCGGTGCTCAACACTACGTCTCTGAGCTCCAGAGTGTCCCAGTGGCCTGTGTCCCAGCGTAGCAGACTGCCATCGGAAGCACCGCTTAACCTTGCAGCTCAGTATTCACAGTGCTGTTCTGTAGTAAATACCTGTAAACGTTTGCTCTGAAGTTATTATTTGCCGTTGAATGCTGTTAATGTAGTGCACAGAGCAGAACACTTCCTCCAGTGTGCACGGTAGGTTTTGCGGTTTCACTTGCTGTAGCGTCTTGCTGTCCAACAGCAAATTAAAAATCACTCCAGCATTACATTAATTCCTCAGATCATAAAGCAAAAATGGTTAAAGCCATAACTCTGAACTGGTGTTTTATTTAACACATCACTGGGACCACAGAGGGATAATGTTTAACATGTGAATAATCTGCAAGAAAAGAAGAAACATGAGTGTTTTTCTGTGCAGGAGTCATTCCTGTACAGTCATAGGAGGATGTTGGCTGGTGTCTCCATGCATTAGTAGAACCAGTTTGAGGTTCGTTGAGGAAGAGGAAGTATTACACTGCTTTTAACTAGCTTTTAACAGTTAATGCCCCTCCTCCTCTCCTCTCTTCCTCCTGCCAGTCATTCATTTTAAACCACATTAAATTCCCTTAGCTGCATCTCCTCTCTGTGCACTCTATAACTCTTTAGCATGTTTTTGCTGTCAGGTGTGATTATAATCCCATTCCGGTTTGTTCCTTTGGAGTCTTAACGGGTCTCTCCCTAGCTGTAGGCGCTACACAGTTAATGGTGCCAGGTCACACAGTTGTTCACAGTAGGACTTAAATAAAGTCTGTGGTAGGTGTTATTTAAGCCAGTGTTTATTGTGTTGAAATCAGTTTTTATGCCAGACCTTTAATCTTGCTGGGATGAACAAAAATATCTGAAATGTCATTATAGTGGCCAACTCTGATGCAGGCAGGTGAAGTGGAAAATAAATTCCCCCGTGTGCTAGGTGTGGCTGTGTTTGTCTTTCTGTGTGTGTATGTGTGTGTTAGCGCTGTAATAAACTGGCTACCTGTAAAGGGCCAAGGGCATGCCAGGTTAGCCTGAGATAAAAGCTTCAGAAAATGGATTTATCTCCATCATTACAGTATTATGTTACAGTACAACAGTAAGACAAGACACATCCAGAAAAACATTTAAAAGCGACGTGCAATGCTGTGATTACTGACTGAGGCTGTCCACCAAATGTCCAGCAGTGACTACGCTGGTCCTGTTGACTTTGAACTTTATTAATAGACTTTGTTGATAAAGAAAGGTCAAATTTTTGTGTTTATCTTGTCATTTGCACACACTTATAAATGATAAAAGTGACAAGATTGAAGTAATACAGCAGTTCTTGTATTTATCAACTGTTTGATGCTACCATACTGTACCTTCATTACCTGGTAAAATTCAGAGTTTTGACTTGAGTATATTTATTTATTTTTTTTGGCGAGGGACATTTATCTCTGTAGCTGATGTCTATTTGATTATTTCCTTACTTTTCTGAATAATCAATTTAGTTTATGAAATGTGGGAACAAAAAAGTTCTGTTGTTGTGATCAAATTGCTTTGTTTGTTTGACCAAGAATTAAAACTTAGAACTTTGTGCTTGATCTGTGGTGTTAACATGGACCGTGATGAAATTATTGGCATGTGTAGACAAGTTGATCCAGACTGAGGAGCATTCACTGATCCAAATCGGTTTAGATCATGAAAAAAAACCTCATTCTAACTGATCCAACCTCTGGAGATGACAGTTTTCAGTTTCGTTTTCTGGACTAAGGCTCATAAAGTACTGTATATCGATTATTAGTGATCGATATTTGGAACCAATTCACTTTTCGAGTGAAAAGAAAATCTTAGTCAGAATTTAGAATAATCAGTGATGGGGTGCAACTAAGTACAAAGTACAGATCTGATCAGATAACTGATCTGGATAAAAACTGGTCCAGTAATATATAAACCTGCTCTCAGGAACTGGTCTGAGAGATGCGCTCTGCATGTGGAACTCTGTTCACACTGCCATCCAGAATAACAAGGGAGACCCGATGCAAATTATCCCTGCCACAGGGATTTCAAGTCACAAACACAAACAAACACAATTTTCCACCAGCTGTTTAACAGAAGTGTGTGTCGCGCACACACACCTCAATTGTGTTTTGAATTGTAGATGAATCAACATAAGTGGGTCATGATGATCTTATGACAGAGGATTAGCCTAACACAGCTAGCTTTGATCTCAGCATCATACAAACACACACACACACACACACACACACACACACACACACACACACACACATACATGTTGCTCCCCAAGTGCTTTCCTTTCTCTCAGCGCGTCGCTCATTAGCAAGAATCAATCTGCAGCCCTGCACCAGTGCCAGAGCACTTGTATACACACACTGCTAATAAGGGCCCGGGGGACAGACACACACACACGTATATGAACACCTCCCCTGTTATGCTAACTTGTGAGACTGGGGGGGGCAGGATGAGCCATTGCACCCTGCCAGTAGTAGAGAGAGGTGGAGAAAAGTAGAGGTAGGGCGAGAGAGAGAATGTGTACTAGAGTCCTCAGCACATTTTTATGTCCTTATATGGTTGTAAACCATGCGGGGGAGGGAGGGGCCGCTGCCTCGCTGGCTGTTTGACATGTGACCTGGGAACAGGAAGTGTTGTGGTGCAGCAGCAGCAGACGAAGAGTGAGGAAGGGGAAAAATGACTGTTCAGATGCTCTGTAGACTGAGAGAGACACTGAAGGGCCTCACTCCACCCTAAACACCAGTGACACAGTAACACCACCCCCTCTGTTGGCCACCTCGCATATGCGTACGTGTTCTGTGTTCACGGTGTGAATTTTACACCGTGAAGTGGCGCCCTTGCAGTGAGTGCAGAAATAAGGTGAGCCAAAAAAAAAAAAAAAAAAGGACTTCAGCTGACTTAGAAAGGAATCAGAGCTTCATCCTGTGATTAAAAACAACTGTTTTTCTTGGTGGAAATAGTGATGATTGACAAAATACAAAGTACAAAATACAACTTAAATACCTCGTGTTTTTTCTGACAGCATGTAATGGAGATTGAGTCATCATTTTAACTTGTATACCTTCTTTTTCTGTCTTTAGGTACGCATAGCAGCTAACTTTGTCATCCATGCCCCGCCAGGAGAGTTCAACGAAGTTTTCAATGGTGACTGCTCTGTTCCTCTTCCTCCATATAATGTTTCAACATGTGAAAAAGTACAGTTTTTTTATGTTATTGCTCAGAACAGGCTCTGTTCGGATGTGCCTGTGGTCAGCATCTCCTCTTCCCTCTAATACCGCTCCCAGCATCTGCGAGCATTACATAGAAAGCCCTTTAAAACATCGTGTAGTTAGCCTTTGTTAAGTCGTAATTAACTTTTTTAAAGGTGATGTGAACAGATTCATGTTTTGTCACATGGATGAATTAAATATATTTTATTTACTTGGATTGCATGCAGTTTTAGAAAATGTAGACCCCATTGACTCTTGTCTATTTAATCTCCCATCCTCCCTCGTGAGGAGCAGCTCGTTAACCTGTCATGACCTCAATATACTGTGTTCAGAGCGTTCAGTCTGAGGCTCGTGCACCAACCTTAAACGGATGGAATAGACCCTTTACTTGTTAAAGGCAGGCGTAACTAATAATGTTGATAGAGGCTGCGTTCCATTTCAGTTCCACTGCCGGGACCCTGATTCGATGCCAGCTCATGCTCATGCCATGACTCGCTGAACACTGAAATGGAATGAAGCCATTGTTAATGTTATTATTTGCATCTACGCTTTTCATGCAGTGACAAGTCAACATTTTTTCAGTTGTCCTTGTGTTGGCTCGCACTTTGACTCCACAAACTTTTAGTATTTTCTTTTTGCAAGTTCAGTGACCCTTGGCAGTAGAACCATAAGGTTATTTTTGTCACTGGAGGTGGATGCAAATAGACGCGCTGACTGCTGCAGTTGCAAACGCCCAAGAGCTTGTAGGGTAGAGTTGATTCAGGCTGATCCCACTTCTGCCGTGTGGAAACAAGCTTTTCACCTCTTCAGTGTTTGTCAGAAAAGCGCTGACTGCTGATTACTGAAAGTAATCTTGTACTGCCAAAGGGTGATGGTTTAATGTTAAAAAATGTAGCTAATTTTCACAGCGCTCTCTGCTTCTGTTCATATTACCTCACACCGCTGTAGCCACTCAGAGAGCAAAACGAGACTATGATGGCTCGGCCAAATTGTAGCCCACCCTGCAGCGCCGGCGTTGACACCACACTGTTTGATCAGTGCGCCTTGAGAGAGACTGTTTGTATGTGTTTTGGCATCGTTAGAACGTCGCCCGGCCTCAGTGAATGTCGTCACCTCGGCGGAGCGCCGGCGGGCTGTCTGTCTGCTCTCTTATCACAGCCTGACAGCCACACACACTAAAACACAGTCCCCTCTTACCGCTCAGTCCCCTTTCATCTCTGGGTGATTTTACCGCCTTTTCCACTGAGTTAATTTACCGTGTCTGCTTCACTTCCCCGGCGTAAATGCTGTAAAGACTGACTGCAGGCAGCTTTGTCTTTTGTGTTGTGGTGTTAATCTGCTGTACCCGTGTTCTTTCTCTCCTGTCTTCTGCGTTGTCCTTTCTCATTATCTCAACATTTTGTCTCTCCAGATGTGCGATTGCTGCTCAACAATGACAATCTTCTCAGGGAAGGTGCTGCAAAGTGAGTCCTGCACAGTGTTCAGGTTTTTCAAATTTGTAGGAAGGCTTTAAAGTATGAAGAGAAACATTTGTCACTCTGCATATTATTATTATTTTTTTTATTGAAAAGCAATCCCATCTTTGTCTAGTTTTTAAAGCAAAGCAAAGAGAAAATCTGAAAATCCTCAGGCTGAAGTATAAGGAGTACCTTTTGGTCTCTTTCTCTCTTTGCAGTGCGTTTGCGCAGTACAACTTGGACCAGTTTACTCCGGTGAAAGTCGAGGGCTACGAAGAACAGGTGAGTTGATGGTTCAGCTCGGACGGACAGATCAGAGGCTGAATGACACGGGGTGACATGGTGGCTCTGAATCTGCTGACTGTTTCTCCCACTCATTGCTGTGGCTCCCCACACTCTCCACACCACCCTGCCTATTTGGCACAGCACTTTTCATATAACAGCGTAGTTATATGAGTGTGTTTCATAAATGTTAATGTTAGAGACAACAAAAGACCAGCAGCGTCATGGAAGCAGATGAAGCAACAGGCCTTTTCAGTTTTCATTATTATTGCGCTAACATACTGGTCTCGTTGACTTTAAATCAGAGAGGGTGGATTGGATTAAAGGATCAAACACGTCCCAGTGTTCTCCTTTGCTTCCACAGGAAATGACATCACGAACACTTTTACTCTTTTATTTTAGTGTCCCTGTGCTCTCTGCCTGCGAGTTTTTTCCATGAAGGTTGAACGTGGCGGTGATTTGACACGGCTGTGTGTTAGCTTCAGTAATGATTGCAGTGTCTTATGCAAAGATGTCATCATGTCCCTCTGTTCCCACATCACGGGTTGAAATTCCCCCGTCTGATACCCAGCAGGCTGAGTGTTGAGGAGGAAGACAGTACATGGAAAGTTGAGGCTGACGTCTGTGTTTGTGTCTTCCTTTGTCCTCAGCCCACTTTTATTTGTTGCTGTTTTTCTTTCTGTCATTTTATCATCTCTTGATTTTTCTCTCCCTTTTCACAAAAGCTTGTTCTTATTGTTCTCGTCTTTTTCACCAAACTCCTTTTCTGTGTTACTCTGTTATTCATTCATGTCCGTCTCCGTCCACTTCACCTTTCTGCCTGTCTCTCTTTCATCCTGTCTTGCTCCATTCCATGTTTTCTTTCCTCTTGCTGTTGATTTCACACTCTCTTCATTCCTTCCAGGTCTTAATCACAGAGCACGGCGACCTTGGGAATGGCCGGGTCCTGGATCCCAAGAACAAGATCTCCTTCAAGTTCGACCACTTGAGGAAGGAGGCCAGCGACCCCCGGCCCCACGACGTCGACGGCTCCGTGGAGGGCTGGAGGAGCGCTGTGGACTCAGCCGTCAGGGCCTACGTCAAGGAGCACTATCCCAATGGAGTCTGCACCGTACGTCCCCGCCTACTGCACAGCCACAGTGATGTGCTTTTAGTCATTTAGAAGGAACAAAGCTCCCCCAAAAGTGAAATTTTCGGTCTCGCTAGGTATTATTATTTTCTTGAAGTGTCAGTGTGGTTTTTGTTTTTACACCCCCATTGTCAGATTTTGTGTGAATTCAGATGAAGCGTACATCAAACAGCCACGGAGACAGCGATGTAACCTGCTCGCTAAACTTTTAGCCTACAGTCCAGCCCCTCACCGGCTGATGCCCAGAAACACGCCAAAATAATGAAGAAGAAAGCAGAACTACAGACACAGAAGTGTTCTCAACTGCAGATTTCTCATTTATGTTTTTCCGCTGAACTTGTTGTGTGTTTTCATAGCAGCCTCTGAGTTGCAGGTCAGCATTAGGCTAATTTTGGAGCCACAAGCAAACCACAAACCAGTGCTATTCAGCTGTTTAACACATACAGCAGTAAAACGGAACTTGAAAACGTGGCAGACAGAGCAATGTGAGAAAGTGAGTATCTCACCTGTGAAATGTTGTTTTCTTCTCCCTTAAGATTTATGGTAAAACCATCGACGGACATCAAACCATCATCGTGTGCATCGAGTGCCATCAGTTTCAACCAAAAAACTTCTGGTATGTTTGCTCTTTCTACTCTTTCTTCATTTACAGTGTAACTTTAAATTCTCTGTCTTTCCATTTTGCATCACTGTGACATCACTGTGACGTTTGATATGTCAACACTGTTCGGTTCAAGAGGACCCTCTGCAGTTTAGGGATGCAGTAAAGACGCCAGGCTACTTCTTTCCCAAAAAGACCAGCAGGGCTTGCAGAATTCCCAGTGCTGAATAAGCCTATAAAGCCTGAACTGCTGATTGATATGGACAAGACGCTTCAGAGTCATTACTTTAAATGGCACTTAACTGTTAGACTGTTGCTCCTCATAAGCGTTACTGAGCTGTTTCTGATCAGGTTAATCTAATTGGATAAGAACTGCACCAATCCTCTTTGCTGCTGGGTTTTGCTGGGCTTACGGGTTGTTGGGTGTAATGACCTCACAGCTCCTGTATGTGTGTTCCATGTATGGGTGTGATGAGGAACCTGCAGAACCTGTAGGCCAGATTTGGGAAATTGACAGATTCACTAGTATTTCTTCCTTTTTGATTTTTGACTCAACATCTATGTTGTACGTGAATAAACAAGAATGAACAGCGGGGTGGAATAACACTGATAAAGACGAAATGTTTTTGGAAACAACATTAACACCCACTGACACTCACTCACTGGTGATGCTAGCTGCAAAGCAGGTGTTTTAATAGTCTTCTAATTCATTAGTGTGTGTGCAGGACAAACTGAACCTTTCCTCTTTCTCTCTCCACAGGAATGGACGCTGGAGGTCAGAGTGGAAGTTTACCATCTCCCCCTCCACCACTCAGGTGGCCGGAATCATGAAAATCCAGGTATTTAGTTTAAACGTAGCAGACAGGGTTCGTCACACTCTACATGCATTGTTTCACTTTTTTTGAGGGGGTTTCTGTGACTGATTAAACGGAGTCTGTTTATCATCTTGGTATTGTTTTTTTATTGGGTGTTTTTATTGCGCCCTTAGGATTTTGTTGCATCACCCACACAGCTTGTATTGCTCCTTTTTTTAAAATTGTTTTGAGTTGCAGAATGAATTGAATTTACACAGTGAAAAGAAACTAAACCTTTAATTTTTCCAGGTTCATTACTATGAAGATGGCAACGTTCAGCTGGTGAGCCACAAAGAGGTCCAGGAATCCATGTCGATTTCTGTAAGTGTAACTAAACCCACATTTTACATGCACACAAACAGATGAGGGAACTTATTGCACCTCCTCCTCCCTCCACCTCCTCCTCCCTCCACCTCCTCCCTGGGGATGTTTTATTCTTATGTTTAATTATTAGCAGTAAGGTTTTGGGTTCCCAGAAAGAATTACTTCTTCTCCCTGTTATTCTTGAAATGAATTATGCCTTGTCGTCTTTCAGAATGAGGCTTCAACTGCTAAGGAGTTTGTTAAGATCATGGGAGCTGCAGAGAACGACTATCAGGTATGTCAAAATGTGGCCATCCTTTCACCCAGAGAACACGAAGGCCTCATATGACACTGCAGTGCATTAATCTTGACTATTTTAAAGTTTTAACTGAAGACTAACCATCATCCTACATATTCATATCTCCCTTCTTCTCTCCTCTCTGTCTCTCGCTGTCGTTCCTTCCAGACGGCCATCAACGAGAATTACCAGACCATGTCGGACACTACCTTCAAAGCCTTACGCCGCCAGCTTCCTGTGACACGCACCAAGATCGATTGGAACAAGATCCTGAGCTACAAGATTGGCAAGGAGATGCAGAACGCTTAAAAGCAACGGAGAACATAACAGACGACTCCCTCCCAACCCCTCCCAAACAACGTTGCATGACTGGATAGGTGTATTGTCTTTGTACAGAAATTAGAGAAATGGGGACAAAGAAAGGTTTGGTCTCACAGCCAGATGTCACGTTACACATTGGATGTCTGCTTATGGCAAAGCTATGTTGTTTTTATACAGACACCGTTTACGCTTTGCCATATTGAACCTGAGATGAAGATAATATCTGGGAAAATACAATTTGAGGAAACATTAGAAGACATAGGAAAGGGAGCGGACACTTGTATGCAAAAACATCCGTATAAAACGCATAATAACACGTGCAATATTTATTGTGTCGGTGAGACCACGCCTTTTATTTGACCTGCTGAAAAAAAAAAAAACGGTTTGAATTTGCGATGATGGTGAAATTATTTTTGGGAGAATTTTGTCCACATTAACAAAAGAGCGCAGATATTTGGCTAAGAAAGAACGACTCCCTTCACGGTTAATGTCCCATAAGGTCAACGAGGAAAAAAAAAACAAAACTTTTTTTTTGTGTTAATTGACTGGTATCTTCGGCACAAGCAGTCACCACTGTCAGCCACTCAATGTTCTTGTTCCCTCTTTTTGGTACTTCCCTCACCGTTTGTCCTGTATGTGGGTCCTTAAGCTCACAGTGCTCCTGACTAAATCGCCTTTTTTGTTTTGTTTTTTTGACTTGAACTTTTTTTTTTTGACTTGAACTCTCACTCAGCGCAGGGAGTTCTGTGACCACTTAACAAGCTTAATTAACAAGTCATCAGTCGCTAAGTAATGTGCATAATGTCCAATTTACGAATAAATCAAAACGTATCACTTTCTCCTCCAGTGCTTATTTTTATTAAAAAACAGAACCTGACTGTATTATATAACAAGGCACATTGTAATATATACCTGTATGAAACATCCTGTCTGTTAGTTTGGTGATTTATTTCCATGAGATTAATTGTAATTCAGTCACAATTATGTTGCATTAAATGACAAATTTTCTATTTGCCGACTCACTCATAATTTGTGATATGCCTTATTGTGATGCAGAAATGAAAGAATAATAGTTTTTAAGTCAGTGTTCTTTGAGGTGCTAAATGTCCTCACACCTGCAGTGCATTAATCTAACCCATTCACTGCACTAAAAATAGAGGATCTAAGGGATGAAGTTGTTAGATAGTACACAGGCTTCAGTGTCCTCTACGGCCCTTAGATGTACTGTCTCATTGAGCTGTTATCAGTGGAGGGCATCAACAGTGAAATTAAAACATCCCTTTGATGCTGGAGACTGGAAGAAAAATTCTGCAGGGACTAATTAGGATGGTTACATTTCACACTTTGACTCCCATCATTTCACAGTAAGTCATTTGTACCAAGCATCACGACTGGCCATAATTAGCAAGCGGTTAACGTTCTCAGGTGTCCACATGTGGAATTGTAGGAGACAAGACTTTGTGGTTTTATGTTCTCGCTCTCATGAGAGCACTGCAGTTCATGTTCACTCCAAAATCAAAGTACCAGTCTGTAGATTTGGGGTTTTATTTAAATCGTTTAAGGAATTCCAAGGACATCATAATTACCTTGCTTTCAAAATAAGAGATGGTTTATCAGATTTGAATGGTAAAGTACTGCTTTACTCAGTGCCTAATAGACATCTTGTTAGGCTGGTAGGCTCACTTTTCTGAAGTTTCTGTATCTTCCCTGGGTCACATGAGTGTCACACACATAATGCTGTTTAGAAAGCCTGTGTAGAAATTTGACAGCACAATGAGAAGTGGCGCAGTTTGACAGCTTTTAATGGGAACTTCTGCTCTACACCTGAGATGCAAAGTAACAGCGCCTGCGCAGTAGCATGACGTTTAAATAAATAAATATGGCAGACACTTGCGAACGCTCGTCTCGTTGTTGTGAAATCTTACCTGGGTCAGTCGTGTAACTATGTGGGTTTTTTTCATGTTTTATGTAGACAAATTATAATATTATATAATCAATTTTGAATGGCCGTTAGCTGAACTTGCCTTGAGGTGCAGGTAAATTTGCGACAGCGCCATCTTGAGACGGCGGAAGCTAACTGTCCAGATTAGCGAGCCGGCGGCTAACTGGTAACTGTTAGCTAACGTGAGTCAGCCAGCAGGCTTTGCAGACACGTCTACACACAGTCCGCCGCTGCTGAACACTAACACATGTTGAAGTGCCGGTGGAAGAAATGCTATCTACGAACAAGGACTTAACTGGCTTCCGCACATACACAAACTGAGGTGAGCTCACACACACACACGTCGCGTTATGCCATTCAGTGTTTCCACTTTTAAAAAGTTTTTAAAAATGTTTTGCAGACATTAGCCAGTTAGCGGTTAGCTAGCAGGTCTGTGGCTAACGCGTAGCCAAGTTTAAATGGAAATCCTCATGTTTGGAAACATGCGTGGCTAGCGTTAAATGTACATCAGAGCACCAGGAGGACGTTCCGAGTTACCATGTAGTTAGATTTCCTTAAGCCATAAGCCAACTCAAGTGAGCAGAGCGTTTTGTTGTTTTTAATGGTCTCCTTTGTGAGTCAGTGCACTCTCTTATCTGGTGCTCCACAGTTTACGGTGTCACTTGTGTCTTGGTGTTATGACCTCAACCTGTCTGTTTGCCAAGTCTTCTGTCTTCTCGCAGAGGGAAAGTCCCTCTGTGAAAGATGCACGCAAAGAAAACTCGTAGCCCGAGTGAGTTTTAAAGAAATGCGAGTCCCCAGTGAGTTCGCCCTGTGGACCTGGAGTGTTTACCTCTGCTGGGCAGTCAGTGTTGGCTCAGCGGTTCAGTCGGCGGTGTGTGTCTGCTGTGACTGTGTGCTGCAGATGGACGAGCCTGCTCCTCCAGAAATCCAGCTGACTCCAACATAGAGAGGCCAGGAGAGCCTCAGAGCACACGATGGCTGACTGAGGAGTCTTAATTGTAGTGTGTGCATGTGTTGGAAGTGAACAGTCTTAAGTCTAGACTTGGGAGTCCGAGGTTGAGGTGGCACTGGTGTTGCTCACCCTCCTCACCTTGACACTTCCTGCACAGAAAGGTGTTAATGTACAGTGTGTATGCCACTGTTGCCTTCTGAACTAGCAGTCTGACAAGTGCTGGATGCGTGGAACATTGTTTTTATTCTTTCGAATGTTAGCAGATACCACCACGAGAATATTTTTTTCTGTTGTGGCGTAAGGGAACTACAGCAGTTTGTGGTGCAACCCGTTGCTGCAGAATGAAAAATAAATTAACTGCTTTCGTGACATCATATAACGTACTCAGAATGTCGAAGACGTGTCAGAAACAAATTAGATATTTTGGGTGAAAAGCTGGTGAGTCAAAAACGTTTTCATTTCAGTTCAATTTAATTATATAGCGCCAAATCACAAACAGTTTGTCTCAGTCTCATGACACTTTCCAGTTAGAGCAGGTCTAGATCAAACTCTTTAATTTGATAATTTGATTTGTAGAGAGATCCAACAAAACCCCCTTGAGGAAGCACTTGGCGACAGTGGCGAGGAAAAACCTCCTTTTAGAAGGCAGAAACCTTTTGGATGCAGCAATATTCAGCACCATTGACATGCCAGTTTTTGGCCCTCTGAACTGTGTGAAGTGTATGCAGACATGGATGGGCAGATCTGCATTATTAGAGTTATTGCTGTGTTCCCACACTATAAAACCAAAATAGCATTTTTGACCTTTGTGGTGTTTAGTCTCAGCATGGCCCCTTCCTTATCAGATTTGACTAATGACATGCAGCAAGCGCTTTCTGCTGCAGATGTTAATGCTGGTAACCTCTGTGTGGGATGCTGGATGGAACTGAGAGGCCACAGATGCTCCTGTGCTCTGACTGACCTTAGATCTTAAACTGAGAGCAATGACTTGCTCTGATAACATACTCTCACTTCCTCATGAACGTCAGAAGCTCTACAAGCTCAGAAGCTCCAGAAGCTATGGCTCATTTTGTTTGTTTTTTTGTAATTCCCCTCTCCCCCTGTAATTTAGTTTGTAATTCCCCTCTCCCCCTGTACTGAGGAAGAAAAGGTGATTGTTGAACTGTGGGATTCCCCCGCAAAACTGCCAGCAGTTTGTTTTATGAGCCACTTTCTCCTAACTTGCATCCTCTAATTTTGATTTCGTTAGTGGTGTCTTGCATTTCCCAGAATGACTTTTGGTGTCTTTCAGAGAACTTGCCTGGTCTTGTTGCAGACAAATGCCTCATGCAGGATTGTAGCCCAGGACTGTAGCCCTGATACCCCAATAAGGGATATGTGACCAGCTACAGAAGCCTCAGTTCAGATCAGCACTCACTCCTGTCGCTCTGTCACTATGTGAAACCTCTTCAACGACACGATTCGACAGCTCGCTGACGCCTCGCAGGCTGAACACCTGGTCGTATCGGCGATGTGTCCGGGGTTCGTGCAGAGAGCTACAGCCAAAGACAGCAGACACTCCTCTGCGGTCACCTGCAGTAGTCTTCTGTCTGCCAGCAGCACAGTGATGTGATGACTTTGAAAGTCAAGTGTGATCAAGACATGAGACTACATCTTGAATTTCCCTCAGGATCAATAAAGTATCTGTCTGTCCATCTACAAATAACTTCAATAAACAGCAGGAGAGACACACGTCCACCCGGGGGAATAAAGCAAGACTTTACTTACATTTGGGCTTCTCAACCTTTTTGTAACTTAAGGCCCACTTCTGATTCAAGAACCAACTTCCCCCAAACATAACATGACTAAATAAACAAACAAACTTGTCAGTAAATATGCCTTATGCTGCTGTTGGTTGTAAGGACCAAAATATTCTGCTTCTTCTCAGCGAGACACTCGAGTGGCTTCTGGGGAACAATGAGCTCAGTTCGTGGCGTGACGGGTGAGAGGCCGACATGCAGAGCTGCTTTCAAAGCTGCCTTCAGTTTGTTGCACACCTACCAACCCATTTTGTGTCTCTGCTTTTCAGGAAATGCCAGCTGCAGAGCTGCACTGATAAGTCGATTAAGCAATTGGTCAGGAAATTAGTTACCAACTATTTTGATTTTCAGTTATTTTTCAAGAAAACGTGTCCAACATTTGCTGGTTCCAGTTGCTTCAATGTAAGGATTTGCTTTGTCATTCAAGATTTTAAGTGAAGACTCAGAGTTTTTGGGCTGTTGGTTAAACAAAAGAAGCATTCAGAGATGACACTGACGTTTTGTAAACAATTTATTGATTAATTGTGACAATAAATGTTGCAGCCCTACTTAGGCAGAGCTGTCAGTGGAAAAACGTGTGTCTACCCAACGATGCGTTGTGATTTCTGTAGGGGTATTTAAACAACTGCTGTCTGAAATTTTAATTTGATGTGAGATGTTGAGCACATTTAGATGGAAAACTAGGTCAGATAGATTTGAGGAGAGAGTGTGTTGTTTGTATTTTGTACGTTCAATGCATTTTTGATTGCGCTGCTGTCGAACAGAAAGTGTCACGCAGCTCTTATCGGCACATCACACTTTATCCACGAGTTTTCAGCCGTCTTGCCTCTGTCAGAGTGCTGTATGAGGCTGTGTCCTTTCAAACAGTCCATCACCGAGTCATGTGACTTGTAGACGCAGTAATGCACTTAGTGTATTTTGTGATCTTTAAGTCCCGTGACTAGTTGCTGGACTGCATAAAAGAAAACCTCATTGAAAACACCATCTCTGACAAAGATGTGATAGTCACTCTGAGCAGCTCGCTCTGTGTGTGTGTGTGTGTGTTCTCACTGTTAGAAACTGCATCATCTTGCATGACCATCAAACACTTGATTTGCCAGTTGAGATACGGATTGGTTGTAACAGCACATCTGCGTCCTGTTTGCTTACTGTGCAGAGTTCGCTTCGTGTCATCCAACAAACTTTCACGCTAACATTTGCATCTGTTTTCATTCTGGGCTCGGTTGCTGAAAAGGAGTGGTCCTGTAGGCTGGAATAAGCGTTATAATTGTGATGCACAGCCACAAGACTCAAAAGGTCGGAGCGTAAAGAGAGATTTATGGACCGAGTTGAGGTACCATATCAACTGCCAGCAGCCCTCAGTGACCGCCAGAGAAGCGCTGTAATTGAAGAAATGGCGTATGATGTGTTTTTATGATTTTGTGGAAAAATGCTGGCAGTCTCTGCCTTGCAGACCACTGATGATAACTTGTATCTGGGTTCATACAGATTCTGCAGGGCATTTTTCCCAGGCTTCATATTCCCCAGAGAATTGAATCCATGCATCAGAATTATAGTCTCTTTGAAGACTCTTTTTATTTTTTGCCTGCAGCCTTTTTCACTGCAAAAAAGGTTCCAAGCCTGGGAAGGGCCAGGGAAGCCTCGGTGCTATGGAAAGGTCAGTCCAGATTGAGAGATTTATTTCTTTTTTGATAAGACACATTTCAGTGAGGCTGTTTTCACTCTGGTAGTTGGGTTCATTTGGTCCTGACTGAGTGGGAGTCATAATTATTGTATTTTAGTTCTAGTCTGGTTCCAGTCCATGCTGACTTTACAAACGAACCAAGAGGAGTAAACATGGAGTTAAATAGGCAGACTGGTTGCTCGTTGATTGAACAGTTTTGGCAATTGTCACCCTGCATCATCAGGACCGATGTGGTGAAATCAAAACAAAAGTTTATGCTGTACTTTTAATGCTTCTGATGTGTATTTTTAAGTTCTTTGAAGCAACCGAAAGGAAATTAATTAAAAGTTTCTTAGTGCAAAATAGACTGCAAATGGACCACATCTTATGAATACTGACTAACAGGTAGAGAGGGGAAGAAAACGAGGTGTCGTGTAAACAATTTGAGGTGATTACTACACAGCCCCCCTCACACTCTTTTTAATGGACTTGCTGAAATGACAGCAGTTTTATCAGCAGTTGACCAAATGATTTACATACATACATTAGCTTTTGAGAGTGTGCTAAAATGTACCATGGCTAAATGCTGGTTCCACAGCACAAATGAACTGCTCCAGGGTTCTGTTGGAAGCTCGTTGAAACTGTCCTTTCTTAGTGATCTCGGCCTGCTTGTTTTGTCCCACATCCGATTGCAGTGTTTGCATATGCCCTTACAAACCGATCTTGGGAGGAAGTGTGTGTGTGTGTGTGTGTGTGAGAGAGAGAGAGAAAATCACTCAAAGACAAACATTTTCATACATCACACTGAACACTGACCTCAGTGTTACAATCCAATCTCAAGTCAAGGTGCAGTACAAATAATAAAAAAAAAATATATATATATAGAAACCCTCTGAGTTAGCGGAATGATATGACACACACAGACACCAGACACAGCACACATTCATCACAAATCCAGATCAGACTGGTCAGGGGCCTTTATTTAGAACCTCTGCACCGCTTTGGTATCGTGATCTCATCCAGAAATGTCTGCCCTACCTTTGACAGGGCACAGTGCCCTGCTCTGATCTGCCTGGAAAGAAGTTCACAATCCAAGTCTGTTCTCAACTTTTCTGTCTGCATTCAATCAGCTGTACCCTTTCAGAACACCCACATCAGAAAGCCTGGATCAGAGCCCCTTTTAACTTTTGCACCTTGAAGCACCCAAAGCTTTAATTCAAGGCAAACACTCCAAAGCCCTCACAGCTGGCTCTCCTAATATCTGACCCACCAGTCAGGGCTCTGGCCAAGTGAGGCAAAGGTCACGGCTGCTATGTCAGCACCCTGAAACTCACGGCAGTGCAGCGATGAGCTGAGTCCTGGTGAAAGCCTTTATCCTGTGTCAGTTTCCCACACCTGATCTATAAGAACGAGAGGCAGAGGAGGAGAACCTTAGAGACTTGAAAACATGAAGAGGGTTGAGATGAGGACTGTGAAAAAGGGGCTGGGCTGGACTGAATTTAGAGGGAGATTTTTAATATTTTGTCATCTGTGTCATCATCATTTTGGGTAAAAGGAAACAGAGCAAGTAATTAGATTTTGTGATTAAACTGAAAGTCAAATGCACCAGCTCATCAGCTCAGCTAACAAGTGTTTGACACTTGTTTTGTGTTTGTTTGTGAAGTGGCCTCTCTGCATGACAACCCCTGTGGTTGATAAAACAGTTTCAATATTAACCACGTAAATATAATAATAATGAGGAATGCAGTTTAACAGCAGAGCTGCCAAATGAATGAAAGCATATGCTTCCATCACAACACAACACAACACAACACAACACAACACAACACTGACTTCAGGTGCTGGCCCCAGTAACAAAATGGAAAATCCAGTGTGCACAGTGGTTGGTTACATGCCAAAGAGATTAGTAAACAGCCACAGTCGGGTGGTTGTTATTTCCCCATCCTCTGTTCCTCATCGTGGCTTCCTACTTTGCATACGGAGACAGTTTGATGAATGACACGTCCAGTGGCTCGCATTGAAATGCGCTTAAGACTCTGCAGATTTGCACATATTTGAATCTATGCAAACTGGATGATAAAATTAACAAGAATCTGCTCAGTGCCATACACAGTCTACGAGCAGCACTCATCGCATCTGTTCTGTTACATTTCATCACTTTTAGGACAAAGTTTTATAATAGCACTATTTTACATCTTTGGCTTTAAGTTGTATTTGCTGGTGCTGCTATAGCTTTTTGCTTTAGCCAGTTTTTATGTATCGGCTGCTAGTGTTTCAGTCCTCCTCCAAACTTACATTTTATAGACTAAGCAATTAATCCCTTAATCATGGAAATAATCTGCACTGTTAGCTTACTGATTGTTAGCTACTGGAACAGAGACATATAGAGGTATAGGGAAATTCTCAAATCATAAACAAATCCGTTTGTGCTTCCCCGAACTAAACGCAGAACTCTGTGAATCAGCCATGAAAAACGGGTAGTATTATAGATGTTTCTCCTAGTACTTAAACTGAAGCATCCCAGCGAGCACAGGAAAGTCTTCTTGACTTCTGTAATTTGTCATGTGATGAAACTGTTTGGCTTGTGTTTGAAGCATTAAAAGCCCCAGTTGTGCAAGTGGAACTGGATACTCCCATGTGTAAATGGGCATAAGGACAGTCATTATGACATCAAATTTGGCATGTTGTCAGAGACTGATGAATGTGGTGCATATGAAAATGACTGCATGGTCACTGCTGCTGGAGTTGGGTGCTTCTGCAACAGAAGGTGGACTTGAGATGGCTGGACGTCACCGCCAATACACTGGGAGGAAGAGAGGATTTAGAACCAACACGTGTCCTGCTGTCACAGCAATAAAAACACCAGTATGGAGGAGATGTTATGGTAGTTCCCTGAGCAGGTAGACACAATACAACCATCTGAACTGTGTGAGTATGAAGCAGGACACTGTGGGGAAAAGGAGAATGTGTCCTTGAGCCGATGTACCCTCGATAGAGATATAAAAGAAATGAATTCATGCTCCCTGACTGAGCTTAGCTTGTCTGGATCCCTTCAGATTAGTTCTACCGTTCAGAGGAACTGTTGAAGAAGAAGTGACAGCCCACTGGCCTTGTCTCTTATTAAATGTGCAGCATTCACTTGAGTGGGTTTTCTTCTTTGAGGCCATTTATTGGTGGTGCAGGGAATGTTGGTCAGGCCGAACATACAGCAGTGCATTTCCATTTCTGTTAAAGCATGTTTTTATAAAGGAAACTTAGCCTTGACTTTCCTCTGCAATAGATGGCTTTGCCCCAGTTTGCAGGGTTGATATATGGTTTTAACATTATTATTAAAAATGCATCAGACCAGTAGACTGCAATTTACTAATTCATTTGATTTCACTGGTTGTCATAGACAACAGCAGATACGTTCACGTGTAAGTGTTGAAGAAAGATCTCCTCCCACATATTTTCTGTAATCTGTACACCCAGCTCCACCTGCCAGGTCCAACCCAGCTCCTGAAAACCAGCAGCAGGATGGACTGTTGTGTAAGACGCTGATTAATGTCTCTCACACAGTACAAAATATCTGTTTTTCAATATCAGAAATACTAAAATCAGTTAAAAAAAGTACGTTTTTGGTAATATAAAACCTGAAAGAAATTTTTAGACGCATCGTATTTCTGATTAACGTCCCTAAGGACCCAAACAAGTCCCCATAAGATGAAATCCCAGTGTTTGAAACCTGAGTGGAAGACACAGGAAAGAGGACACTAGAGACAACCAGGCTTCATTAAAACACGAGGACGTGTTGTTGTGAACCTTGTCCGTTACACATTGCAAAAAAGCACTTGAGCAATTAATATTTTATAATGTCTAGAAGATCCAGACCTCCCACACCACTTGTGAGTTTTCAGATAAACATGTTTATGAGAGATCCAAATAAAAGAGCTAAGGTTTATCTGACAATCACATCTGCAAACAAAATGAGAATCATTCTCACTGGATGACGTGCATGAGGGAGAAAGTTCACTTTCATAAGTGAAACCCTGCCCAGCCAGGATACAGGGAGGCATTTGTTCACTCATGGTCAGTTCCCCATTCTGACCAGTTGATGTCAGCAGCCCTCCTGACCCAGGTAGCTGAGTGATGCCTCTGTGTTTGAATTGTGGCCCAGTGGACGTAATCAAAGCCTCAGTGACCTTTCTTTTATGGTAGACTCTGGTTCCTCTGAAAAGAAAACAGGGTGGAGGTAATTGTCTGCCTCTGAAAAGGCCGCCAATACCTGCTGTTGTCTGCACGGTGGATGTGGTGGACACAATCCATTTTTCACAGTAGCCGGCTTTGACCGCTGTAAATTCATTCTCTTCAAATCAGGATACCACCAGTTAAATGCTAGAACTGGCCACTGGCAAATGAGCCTCCGGCTGGGTGGTTTAACAGCTCTTAACGTTATCGCTGGTGGGGAAACTGGCTGTGATTTAGAGATTGTCGCCTTGTCCTAAAATCTGTTAAGCTGGGGAAATGTTGAAATGGACTGGTCACTTTTATGAGACACAGCGGGCTAAGGGCAAAAGGCCTTTTCTTCCCTGGATCCCTGAGTTGGATATGTAGGTATATCCTCCTTATTAGAATATGATGCCAAACAGTGGTCAGTCTTTGTAACCTACGGATGCGATGATATGATGGCATACTGACCATATAGCATATTTCAACACTGAATAGGTTTGTTCTTTTGATGTGACGTCATTATCAGCACACTTGTACCAACATCAAGTCTTGCCTATCATCTCCGCTTGGCCTGTCCTCCTCCTCCTCCTCTTTTATTCATCTCATTTTTCCTCTTGCTGAAGGATGGCCACACACTCCTCTCACGCTTATTTTCAGTTTCCTAGCAACCAGGAGGAGATGCTTTTTCGGGGTGGTACTTTGTGATGGAAGCGGGGGCGGGGTGAGGTGTGCATTGTTCAGGCATAAATGGCTCATGAATGCGGTTCCACTGAAGAGAGGCGGAGAGAAGCGCTGTTTTAAGTAGAACGTTCACAGGACGACGGCATTGTTCCGTAGCTCATCGTCTGAATCAGTTAGCACCTGCGTTCACCTGTGTTCACCTGCGCTCCACTGCTGTTACAGCAACGGGTCTGCGTTCTAATTATCAGTGTGGCGGTGCGAGCAGGGCCCGGCGCCGCGGTGCGTAACCACAGATCATGTGTGACTCGAACACTCTTTGACTGAAGAGAAGGAGGCTGAAGTTGACAGTGAGGAGCTCTTCACTCTGTTGAGATGCTTTTTCTGTTCCTGTTCCGCAGCGCTTCGTGACATATCACGTTGCTGATCTAAACAATGAATGAAGTAAACGTATAAGGAATTTTAGACATTGACGTAGCCTGTGTGATTTGTCTGCTATTTATAAAAAAAAAAAGTACCGTCAAAGTGGATGTGAACTCGCGTGTTCAAACCTCTGTACCCTCTGAGTCTGAAAGCACAGTCTGTGCTGCCAGATGTCCACTTAGTTTAGTCAGTTACTACATTAGTTTAGATCAAAGAATTAGGGAAATGTGGTGCTGTGTGGGTGTTTGTTCAGCTTTAAAGTTCTCTGAATCCAATCAAGTAATTTGAGCACTCCTGAGTGCTGGTTGTTACTACATGTGTTTCCTCTGTGAAGCATGTGGTGGTTTTGGCAGGCGCTGCATTGACAGGTAGTGCAGCAGCAATACAAACGTTTTGCTGCAT